>NC_057865.1:253443166-254043166 GCF_019393635.1 Dromiciops gliroides
TGAGAATAGCTAAGCCATTTACAGTTCTTCATCAAACAATATTGCTGTCTCTGTGCACAACATTCTTTTGGTTCTGCTCACTTCACTATACATCAGTTCATACAAGTCTTTCCAGGCCTTTCCGAAATCATCCTGCTTGTCATTTCTTATAGCACAATAATATTCCATCACCATCATAGACCACAGCTTGTTTAGCCATTCCCCAATTAATGGGCCTTCCTTTGATTTCCAATTCTCAGCCACCACAAAAAGAGATGTTAGGAATATTTTTGCACAAATAGGTCTTTTTCTCTTTTGGGGGGTATCTTTGAGATATAAACATAGCAGTGGTATTGCTGGATCAAAGGGTATGCAGTTCTATAGCCCTTTGGACATAGTTTCAAATTGCTCTCCAGAATGGTTGGATCTTTTCACAACTCCACCATCAGTGGATTAGCTTCCCAGCTTTCCCACATCCCCTCCAACATCCAATGTTTTCCTTTTTTGTTACATTTGCCACTCTGATAGTTGTGAGGTGATACTTCAGAGTTGTTTTAATTTGCATTTCTCTGCTCAATCGTGATCTAGAGCACTTCTTCATTTGATTATAGATGGCTTTGATTTGTCTGAAAACTGCTTCAGAACAGATTTTAATGGGCATTTGGAAGCATGACTTCAGAAAGGTTAAATATTCTGAGTAGATTTGCAGAATATGTAGAGGCCTTGGCCTACAGCCTGTTAAGGTTGCACAAAGGACAACAGGCCTATGATCTTTACCTGAATGAGAAAATATGATTGGAAAGATCAAGTATGGCTGATAGTTAATTCCACACTATGCAGACTTAAAAAGGTCCCTTGATTTTTTTTATTGGTAGCCAGCCTTTCAGTGTTTTGTCCTTGTGCTTCTTAAACTTGCAGTTCAGCTAAGGTTTTGTTTTTTAAAAAAGAGTTGGACATCTTGGAGAGAAAAAGGAGGAAAGAAAGAAAATTCAGAGAGAAACTTTTTGTTTGTATTTTAATAAAAAAATTGAAAAATTCTGGATTATCATTTCTTAAAAAGGTGACAAAAATGTTTCAAGTGAGGTTTATTAGCCTCTCAGTAATCCCAGGCAATTCTTTAACTGGTGCAAATCTACAGCAGTAGAAGGAGTTCCTCTCTGAGACCTCTCTACACAGATGAAATAAGATAAAGAGAGAGAGAGAGAGGAGGAGAGTGAGGGGGGAGGGAGAGAGAGAGAGACATGAATAGATAGGGAAAGAGATGGAGAGATAGAGATGGAGAGACAAATATGGGGAAAGAGATATGTGATAAGGACAGGACAGGACAGGAAAGGAAAGGATATATAAATTTATCCAAAATGATTCCTGTAAAAACTAACAATAGGTACACATTTCTGTGCAGTTTTCTGCAGTCACATCATTATATAATTCCTGTATGCTAAGGATAAACACAATAGTAAACCTTAAATTGAAAAACAAGTATGCTTCTCTCCCAAGGAGCAAAAGTATCCCTTCACTTAGAAGTCCATACCAAGAAAAGTAAAGTAAGAAGCTTTATTAAGAAATGGAAGGGGAGCGGGGGACTGTCATCAGATGATTCATGCTGCTGCAAACTTCTTGGAGCCAAGACTCAAAAGGAAAAAAATAAATGATTTCATCTTCTGCCACATTTGACTTGGTTATAAAACAAGCAGAATGCCAGTGATTCAATGTTGGAAAGGTGATTTCAGATGTTAGAGAATACAAAGCAACCTCTACTGTCTGTTCCAGGATCTTAGGCTGGGCAGCTGCCAAGCAGAGCCTCTCTGCAACATGGTGACAAAGGACTTGGAACAAAATAGCCTCTGACTCTTTATGCTCTTAGGCTGCTTCATATTCTTCCATTTTCTTGGGCATGAGAAAGAAACTAGCCGAGGTTTGGAAACACTCATAGCAAATCAAGGAAGGATATAGAAAAGGGTAGAGATGCTTAGTTCAATACGAAGAAACCTCAATTTTCAGAAGTCTGTCTCAATGACTGACTAAAAAGAAGAAAAACCAAAATTACTGGCTTTAATGGAGAGAACGGGGAGGCCTGAGGCTCAGGCATCTCAGCTGCCTCTTCCAGTTCCAAGAATTAGGCAACGGGATTTCGTTTGGGGTCAGCAGCCAAAAAAGCCAGTGCAGTCTTGAGTTACATTAAGAAAGACAAAGCTTAAGGAGGGGCAAATGTGCCTCTACTCCACCCTTTTCAGACTGCATGGGGCGTCTTGTGTTCTGTTTTGAGAACCCCGTTTTAGGATGGAGAACATCCAAAGTAGTGCAAGCAGGATGATGAAGAATGTCAAGTTAATCCCATTTTAGGATCTTTTGCAGGAATGAGGATTTAGGGCTTAGAGAAGACTTGGGGCAGGCGGGGGGGGGGGGGGTGTTGATGGCTGTCTTCGAGCATTAGCAATGTGGTCATATTCGGTTTTTGTTTGTTTGGTTGGTTTGGTTTGGTTTGTGGGGCAATGAGGGTTAAGTGACTTGCCCAGGGTCACAGAGCTAGTAAGTGTCAAGTGTCTGAGGTCAGATTTGAACTCAGGTCCTCCTGAATCCAGGGCCGGTGCTCTATCCACTGTGCCACCTAGCTGCCCCCATTTGTCAGTTTTAAAAACTATTTTCAGTTCCAAATTCTCTCTATCCCCTCCCCCACCCATCAAGAAGGCAATAAATACAGTACCTATTATGTATATAAAATGTATGTCCATATATATTTGCTTAGTATATACATGAGCATGTTAGATATACCCTTAGAAATACATATTTGCTGCTATCCAGTCATTTAAGTTGTGTCTGACTCTTCTTAACCCCACTTGGGGTTTTCTTGGCAAAGATACCAGAGTGGTTTGCCATTTCCTTCTCCAGCTCATTTTACAGATGAGGAAACTGAATCAAATGGAGTCATACAACTAAGAAGTGTCTGGGACCAGATTTGAACTCAGAAAAATGAGTCTTTATGACTTCAGGGCCAACTCTCTATCCACTGTGCCACCTAGCTGCCCCTTGCATTTCTTGCGTTGCTATCAAATACATATCTAATTTGTGATGTGTTATGTGGTCTAGGGGATAGAATGTTAGACTTGAAGTCAATGAAATGTGGGTTTGAATCCCACTTGGATGCTTTCTTTGTGTAAAAACTACATTATATAATGTAGTGTTTGAAAAACAATATTTTTTGTGTGTTTTTGTTGTTCAGTCTTTTCAGTCATATTTGACAATCCATGACCTGATTTGAGGTTTTCTAGGCAAAAATACTGGAGTGGTGTGCCATTTCCTTCTCTAGTCCATTTTACAGATGAGGAAACTGAGGCAAACAAGGTGAAGTGATGAAGTGATTTGCTAGTTAGTGTCTGAAGCTAGATTTGAACTCAAGATGAGTTTTCCTGATTCCAAACCCAATGCTCTATCCACTGCACCACCTATCTACCCCAGAAACACATATAACCAGTATATATTGTGTATGTATACACCCACATCTATATCAATATCTATGCATGCAGAATATATTTCCACATTAGCCATGTTGCTTGAAGGAAAAAAGCAATAAATATAAAGTGATTAAAAAATGTGCTTCAATCTGCACTCAGAGTTCATCAGTTCTCTCTGTGGAGGTAGAGCCCATTTTTCATCCGTAGTCCTTTGAAGTTAGCATGGGCCATGGTATTGATCAGAATGAAGATGATCATGTTGAAGAAGGATTAGATTGTTGTCTTGGCCCCAAGAGCAGAAATGGGAGAAAGGAATAGGAGCTACAAAAAGGTCAATTTAGACTTGATGTAAAAAAATACTATCAATTAGTGATGTCCAAAAGTGGACTAGAGTCCCTCGGGAGATGAGGAATTTCACATCCCTGAAGGTCTTCAGGTGAAAATTAGAGGTCCAGATGTCAGTTTATTGTAGGTGGCATTAATTTTAGTCATGGACTGAACTTGAGAGGCAACATGGTGCAATGGTTAAAGAGGTGGTATCAGAGTCAAGAAGTCCTGTGTTCAGGTTGTGCCTTTGACCCATACCAGCTTTGTGGCCTTGGGCAAGTCATTTAATATCTCACTGCCACAGTTAACTAAGATAAGTTGCAGAAAAGCTGCTGACCTAAATTGATAGAAAGTTTCCTTCCTGGGAGCTCCCTATACCAGTGAAATTCCAGGTCATATTCCTATCCCAATTTCTCCTGACTCAAGCCAGTGGGACAACTTTTAGATGCTATGATTTTGTTATGAGTGAATCCCTGACAGTCCCTGTTAACTACTTGATATGTTGTTTACACAGGTTCAGGGGCCTGGAAAGGCTCTTTGGCAAAGCCTTTTTATAGGCAGAGGTCTTTCTTCTCAATTCCATCTCACTTGCCTATTACCACGGAGGCCTTTTTTTATCATCTTCCCTTTTATGAGACCTTCATCCCTAGAGACATAGGAGAATACAACAGATTGATTCCTAAGACTAAGTGATGTGAAGATTCCTTCACATTCCATTGCATCTAATCTCAGGGACACATAAATATGGACAGATGGATGGATGGTTTGTTGGTTGGTTGGATGGATGAGTTATGAATAAATGAATAGCATTTATTAAGGACTTCTATGTATAAAGCACGGGTGTAAGATCTGAGGAAACAAGGAGAAAAACCATACTCTCCTCTCAAAAAAAGTTCACATTCTAAAAAATTAAATTAAATTAAAAGTTCACATTCTAATAGGGAGAGGCAACATATATAAGCAGTTACAGCTGTAAATTAGATGGAAAGGCCCAGTGATCCTCAGGGCAGCAAAGCATCTTCTCTAATGTTCTTTACAATAAAAAATATATCTTTTTTCTGATATTGGCACCTAAGAAGGTTGCAGGTCCTCTTTTATGCCTTTTCTCAAGAAGGAGGGCATTTATTAAGCGCTACCAAAGGCCACCAAGAAAGAGGGAAAATAGTGCCTGTTCTACCTTATTCAAAAATCACAAGTGGGTGGCCCCTAATTTAGTCATCCTACTTCTTCTGAAGACATGACTGGAGCTAAATGTTTCTATAGTGGTAGAAAAAAAATGCCAGAAAACAGATCTTTAAGGAGCCTACTAGAAAGATGAGCTCGTCGGGGCAGCTAGGTGGCACAGTGGATAGAGCACCGGCCCTGGAGTCAGGAGTGAGTACCTGAGTTCAAATCCAGCCTCAAACACTTAACACTTACTAGCTGTGTGACCCTGGGCAAGTCACTTAACCCCAATTTCCTCACTTAAAAAAACAAAAACAAACAAACAAAAAAACAAGAAAGATGAGCTCCATTTTTTTAATCCTTTGTTTAAAACAGTTGTGGTCCCCCAAATTACTGTAGAATTAGATTATGGACCATAAGGAGAGCTGTCATCCGAGAGAACAGTAGTGCCTGAAATGCCTAATTGAAATGGTTCGTGTAACCTGATTCTACTGAGCTTAAACAGCTCTGGGAGGTCCCCAGAGGGGCTATTGTGGAGAGGAGATAAAAGACGGCCAAGATAACCCTCCTCCTAATGAGCATTTTTGAACAGCAATTTTGTTCATTTACATTTCTCTTGTCTCTGAAAGTTCAGATGTATTTGTCTATGCTTTGTATTAATTTTTTTGTTATATTGATTATAATGCTGTATTTTCAGAGATGGTGAAAAGTAATTTATTCCACTTAGATTCTCTTGATGGGAACATTAATTCCCCAGGAGTTAGCAGACACTTAAGCAAAAATTGATCAAATTCTACTCAGTGTTCCATCCTTCTTGTGCAAGGGAACACAGGCCTGGATAGGCCAAAAGTGGAAATTCACACAAAATTTGGGTGAATCACTGCACCCCTCTGGGCCTCAGTTTCTTCTGAGAGGGTTGGACTAGATAGCCTCTAAAGGAACACATCCAACTCTAAGTCCAAAGAATATTTCCATCAGAACATAAACTTCAAGACTTAAAGAAAGATAGAAAAGGGAGCTTAGGAGAGGGTTAAATAGGGGTTTGGGCCAGGAAATAAATATATAGAATTCTAGAAACGTGAATGTCAAGATAGGGCCTTTGAAGTCATTAGTTGAACACCCTTATTTTACATTTAAGGAAACTGAGGCCAAGAGAGGTTATGTAACTTGCCCAAAGTTCACAAGGTTTAAGTGTCAAAGCTAGGACATGAACCCAGTTCCTTTCAAGGTACAAGAAAATAGGAGCAGCTAGGTGGCGCAGTGGATAGAGCACCGGCCATGGAGTCAGGAGGACCTGACACTTACTAGCTGTGTGACCCTGGGCAAGTCACTTAACCCCAATTGCCTCACCAAAAATAAAAAATAAAAAATAAATGTTTTTAATTTTTAAAATAAATTAAAATGTAAAAATACATAGTATCATAGGATCTCTGCATCCCTAGCTTCTCTGGCCTCTATTTTCTTATCTCCCCCAAGGTTTATTGCTATTATTCTCCAACCCTTTCTCTCTCTCCCTCCCCTCACCCACTTCCTCCATTGAAACTTATCTATCTTGCATCTCTTTCCCAGAGAGGCCAAGATATCAATTAGGATAAGATGAGAAGTCAACCTGGGCTAATTAAGGAGGCTGTAAGAGTTCCCTAGGCTCTAAAGTGAAATATAGCTATCTGCTTTTATAGTATTGAGAAAATTACCTGGCTTCCCATCCTAGTCCAGTGCTTTTCACCCCATGCTAGGCATAAGCTACATGGCATCTAAGACTGATGCAAAGTCTTCTGGAACACTTCCTTTTTAAGCTTTCTCTACTGAGCTCAGACCAGCCTTATTGATAGGGAAACCCATTAAAAATACTCTTTTAAGATCAAGGAAACACACCTCTCAGGGTTTTTTTTTTGTGCTGTAAAAAGCTGTGGCAAAGACATCAACAAGAGTCAATTAAGTGGAAAAGGTCATATCTCACACAAAAAACATTATTCCTCACTTGTGGTTAACAAGCAATTCAAATAATCTCTCCTCAGATAACTGAGATTTGATTATAACCTTAGTTTCTTACTGACTTGAACATAACATGTTTCTTCAAATGGGCAATATTCATCCGGATATTATAATAAAACCTAGGAAAATCAGGATGACTGACTTATAAACTACACAATGATGCACGGACACTGTATCAACAAGTCACTGTTGAGAACAAATGTACCTATAGGAACCAGTGCTAGGTTTAAAATCTGTCTTTCCAAGTCTCATATGGTAATTCAGGATGATTAAATCAGCCCTTTAATCCAAAGGATGAGCAGGGATATACATGTAGAGACAGCTAGAATAATGATGGGCAACTATTATGCAGTCCTGGATTCCAATAAAGTCTACCATTCTTCTTCCCTCTTGACCCTCCTGAGGCTTATATGACTGCAGATATATAGATAGACAGACAGACAGACAGATAGATAGATATGATACATGATATTCAAAGTAAGCTGGGGTTTGTTCAATGTATATTGGAATTCCCTTTGTTCTCTCCCATGTAAACCCACAAGTCCCTAATATCTGTGGGCCATCCAGAACCAGTTGGTTAACTATACTGAACTAGTTATCTTGGGATAACCAGTTGGTTAACTATACTGAACTAGTTATCTTGGGATTCAGCTACACTCAAAATCCCTATATCTGTTTATCATGTAAGGTTACATCACTCCCTCCTTTTTAATAGGAATTCATATTTAGAGAAAATTATTTAGATGCTAACACCAGTTTACTGCCTCCCTAATAACCCATCTTGAGAAGCAGGGATACAAATCAAATACCCTATGAATAAGAAAGAAATTTTTTTAAGTTTCTATTGGCATCTTTTATCACCCTTATTTATACACACACATACACACACACAATGTGGACAAAAATACTAGCTATATCTATGTATGTATATATATACATATATGTGTATATCTATAACAGCTGTGTTTATATGTATATATAATACAAAATGCTAGCTATATATGTATGTATATACTAGCTATATATATGTATGTATATACTAGCTATATATATATACACACATGTACACACACATATATATCTATAGATATATCTATAGATATAGATATATATATCCCTCCCATATCCTGAGAGCTATCCTTTGTAAGAAATAATAAAAAGGGGCAGCTAGGTGGCACAGTGGATAGAGCACTGGCCCTGGAGTCAGGAGGACCTGAGTTCAAATCCGGCTTCAGACACTTAACACTTACTAGCTGTGTGACCCTGGGCAAGTCACTTAACCCCAATTTCCTCACCAAAAAAGAAAAGACAAGAAATAATAAAAAGAGGGAGGAAAAAATTTCAACAAAATTAATCACACATCAACCATTACTGACAGTAAGTTAATCAATTACTATGTCTGGCACGGTGTTAGACAAAGGAAATACAAAGACAAAAATAAACCAGTTGCTGCCTTCAAGAAGCTTACATTCTAATATGGATAGTGTGGGGTTCCACTCAAGAGTAAATGTTTACTCACTTATACCTTCTGCTGTCCTTATATAGCTGAATGAAAATCTTATCTATGTTGAACCACAGGGCAATTGTAGAGAATGAGACTTTCATACCAATTAGGCTGAAGTCAGAACTGGCAGGTTTCCTTGCTCCAAAAAGTTTTTTTTTTAATATATGTATAATGATTTTAACCTCAAAATCAGCTCTTCAGAAATGCCTAAGTACCATCTGATTTAGAACTGGGGAGAAACCTTAAAGTTCACAGTGTCACGGTCATTTCAAAATATTCTTTTTTGATTTGAAAATAAGGCTGGCTAAGTGAATTAATTCTTTGAGATGGCGATAAATTCTTTGTATTACATTTTGATAGATTTTTCCAGGTTTAACAGGGATGATCACATTCATTTAAAAAAATGTTTAACAGTGGAAAGAAATAATGATGTTCGGGGAGTAAGGAAATGGGATGAAGAGGATGTTGGGAACAAGGGTCCAAAATGATTGTTCTACTCTGACATTTAGTAAAAAGAATGGAAAGAACTAAAATTTACTTCTTTGTCCAGAAACTTGCCCATGTTCTTGCATTCCAACTACATGAAATTGAGCTCTCATTATCAGTAAATGCAATATTAAATACTAGCAATCTCTAGGACAGGGAGGCGGGAAGGGAAGAAGAAAAAAGAAAGTTACATGATAACTATATATTTAAAAGGAATAAGAAGTTGTACATAACAGATTTGCAATTTCATGCTCAATCTTCTTTTTTATTATACTATGTAATGGAAATGCTTATTTTATTCTATAAATTAAAAATAAAACAAATGCAATCTAATGCATCTATTAAATATATATATTGATCTTTTTTCTATAAATTGCAATCCCAGAGGTCATAATTCCAGAGAATCTGACAGCAGAGGGCCATGGAAAGTGTAGATTTAGTGAGAGTGGAACTGAGTTTAAAATCCCAGCTCTCCCAATCCACTGCGTGACACTGGGCAGGTCACTTTACTTTGTGGAACCCTGGTTTTTCTTATCTGTAAAATGCATGGAAGTGAATTATATGGCTTCTGAAGCCCCTTTCAACTCTAAAAATGTGATTTCCAATGGCTAAAGGTAAAGAGATATTACTATAGCAACAGCAACAAAAAATAAACCCCTTCCAACTCTAAGAATGTGATCCCCAATGACTAAAAGAGGTAAAAGAGATATTACAAAAATTAAAGACAAATAGGTGGTGCAGTGGATAGAGCACTGGGCTTGGAATCAGGAATAATCTTCACAAGTTCATATTGGGCCTCTAACACTTATTAGCTGTATGACCCTGGGTAAGTCACTTAACCCTGTTTGCCCCAGTTTCCTCATCTGTAAAATGGGCTGGAAGAGGAAATGGCAAACCACTGCAGTATGTTTGCCAAGAAAGCCCCAAATCAGGTCACAAAGAGTTGGACATGACCGAAATGCTTCAACAATGACAACAGCAACAACAAAACAATTGGCAGGACCTGACAGCTGGTGAAAAGTGGGAGGAAGAGAAAGCCATCAAAAAGGATGCCAGTAAATGTTTAACAACCAGCTTTTGGGGGTGGGTGCACTTTTAGGCTTAATCTGCCTTATTCACATTTTTCTCCATCACTTTAAGTCTAAACAATCAACAAAACAATCAAGCCCTGATTTGTAGCAGTTGCCAATTCCCAAGGTGTAAATGCTCACACTGAAAATTTAACAAGTGTATGAACTGGCTCCAACATACCCCAACTAAAAACCAAACATAATAAAATAAAAGGTCATCCATGTTTGGCTTTTTGAGCCAGAAGAATTGCAAGGTCATCCAAAGAATCCTGAGGGGCTTTTCTTTCTTTAAATGCCATCATGGTGTCGTTTTTTAACACTGTAGACTTAAAGATTTATATTAATGATTCCTTCAAGGATGGGAGGAGAGTGGGAGCTCCCTCTGCTGAGGCAGATTGTAGCCAGGCTAGAATTTCCTGAGGCTTGGAATGGTTAAATGAGTTACTAATAAAAAAAAGGATATGAACACAGGGATCTTCCTGATTCCAAGTGTAGTGTTAATTTCCACCATATTGATAAGTATTAGAGGTAAAATATAATTAGTCTTAAAAACTATTTGAAATATACTAAAACTGATTGCTGAGCTACTGTGAAGAAAATTCTTTGTCAGATATAAGGTACTATATAAATGTTATCTACTACTGTTGCAAGAATAAACCTCATGGGTTTATTGTAAGGAAATCTCCCTTTAAAGTACTATATAAATGTAGTTTACTATAAAAAAAATGATGAGCAGGATGCTATCAGAAAAACCCAGAAAGACCTGCATGAGCTGATGAAACATGAAATGTACCGTATACAAAATAACAGCAATACTGCAAGATGATCTGCTGTGAATGACTTGCTTATTTTCAGCAATGCAATGATCCATGACAACTCTGAAGGTCTTATGAAAAATGCAGTCCATCGATAGAAAGAGATTGAAGCATAATTTTTTTTTGTTAGTTCCTTTATCTGAAGTTTTGTTTTTGTTTGTTTTCTTTCACAACCTGGCTAACATGGAAATGTTTTGCATGACTGCTCATGTATAGATTATGTTGAATTGCTTGAGTTCTTAGAGGGGAGGGAAGGGAGGGAGGAAGAGAATTTGGAACATAATATTTTTTTTAATTGATGTCAAAATTTGTATTTACATGTAATTTAGAAAAAATAGAATTATATATGTCTGGATATGTGTGTGTGTGTGTATATATATATATATTGTAAGGGGCTAAAATTCTAGCTATACTATCTAAAATCTAATGAGTGGTCGCCAATAAATTATAAGCTTTAGCAAGAGTAATTAAGTGTTTAAGTATTTATTAAAGAGCATTAGGATCACAGAGAAAAGTAAAAATCTAACTATTTCTAAGAGACCCTATCATCTCTCTCACACACACACACACACACACACACACACACACACACAAAAAAAAAACTGGGGGCATTGGGTTTGGTTCCCTGAGATTTTATGGATTTTGTTTGACATGATTCTTGTTCTCAAGGTGCTTATAAGTTATATTTATTAAAAAAACATTCCTGCTCATTTGAAAAAAGAACAAATATGCTTTTGTTTGTTTTTATAGCAAGAGAAGTTGGGTGATATCTGTTTCTCCCTCCGCTACGTACCCACTGCTGGCAAGCTGACTGTCGTCATCCTGGAGGCAAAGAATCTGAAGAAGATGGACGTGGGCGGCTTATCGGGTGAGTGAACAGTGTCTGTCAATAGTGGAAATGTTGCCAGTAAGCCCAGCAATACTATTCAGTGCCCAGTCTGTATTATCGTGAGCTGTCTATTTTCGTTCATCTTCTGGCAGGTTATGTTTTGGGGTATTTGGAAGTGAGGAGGACAGGGAACCAGAGAGGGAAATTCTTCAGCTTTTGCTGAATAAATTAGCTTTTATTTAAGACTTGTTGGGTAAGTGTATCCATATGCATAGTCCAAATCTTCGCCTCCTGAATGATTCAGGACCTAGAAGGTATGTGAACAAGGAAACCTTTGCTTAACAATAGCTTGTTAAACTACTGTATTTATTGACTGTTGCCTAAAGATAAGTTCATGAAAGGAAAGAGGGGCTAACCAATTACATTTTCTGTGCAACCCAATCTGTTACTGCTGAGGCAAACAAAGTGTGTCACTGCATAGCTGTGAAGTCTTTGCCTCACCATGAAGATGGGACTTATACAAGCAAACTCTCCATACTCCATTCCAACCCCCATCCTTTCCCATACAATTTGAGTGAGAGAAGCAGCATGGTAGAGTGGATAAAAGACTAGCCATAGAGTCAAGATGTAGGTTGAAGTATTGCCTCCTGTATCTACCAGCTATGCAGCCCTGGACAAGTCACTAGAGCGCTCCGTTTGTTTGTTTGTTTGTTTGTTTGTTTGTTTGTTTGTTTGTTTGTTTGTTTAGTCATTTTCAGGTGTGTCCAATTCTTAGTGACCCCTTTTGGGGTTTTCTTGGCAAAGATACTGGACTAGTTTGCTATTTTCTTCCCCAGATCATTTTACAGATGGGGAAACCGAAACAAACAGGGTTAAGCGACCTGTCCAAAGTCACCCAGCCAGTGTCTAAGGTCAGATTTGGATTCAGATCTTCCTGGTGCCAGACTTGGCACTCTATCCACTGTACCACTTAGCTACTCCAAACCACTCAGGCTCCTGCAACTGTCTCTGTGGGTGTGGGTGCTTTTCAGGGCAGTTAGATGGCACAGTAGATAAAGCACTGGCCCTGGATTCAGGAGGACCTGAGTTCAAGTCCGGCCTCAGACACTTGACATTTACTAGCTGTGTGACCCTGGGCAAGTCACTTAACCCTAATTGCCCCCCCAAAAAAAATAAGTGCTTTTCGATTGACTACCCACCAAGTTATAGAAGGGTTGCCCTCCACATTCAGTAGGAGGGAATTTCTGCCCTTGGCGTACTGGTATGATTGGGTTAATTATATTCCAAATTTTCCAGCAAATCATGAGAGCAAAGATAACTGATTTTTTTTCCTGACCCAGTCTTGATCCTGTTGTGTCACATACATATCACATGGAATAGGCTTATGGTTCTAGTTCATTGTACATGGAAGTTGTTTGGTCCTTTGGGGAAGCAAACTCTTGCTAACCAAAATAGTCTTGAGGGAACAACCTGAAGAGTCCACATTCTGAGACCTGGCCGCTAAAACATACTGACACAGAGCTTCCATTGATAGATCCATTGATTTACCAACTAGTGCGCCAGCTTCTCCCTCGTGCTCACATTACTCCTTAGTTATATACTCTGGGCTCCTTTGAGGGGCTACATGAATTCCTTCAAGTTACCACAACTTGTTTCGTATCTTACTGCTTCAGTGGGCCCAAGAGTAATTTAGAAGCAGAGAATACAGCTCCCTCTAAGAATGTAAAGGAGTATTTAATGAACCCAGATGTGAGAGATGCAGAGATGTATGTCTTCACAAGAGTAATTCATTCCCAGGGCACTATTTGGTATTCAGAAATAGTACCTTTAGAATCCTTTTTGATGCCTTTCTCTTCCTCCCACTTCTCACCAGCTGTCAGGTCCTGCCAATTGTTTTGTTGCTACTGCTGTCATTCAATCATTTCAGTCATGTCCAACTCTTCGTGATCTGATTCAGAGCTTTGTCAGCAAAAATAACTGAAGCAGTTTGTCGTTTCCTTCTCCAGTTCATTTTACAGATAAGGAAACTGAGGCAAACAGGGTTAAGTCACTTGCCCAGGGCCACACAGAGAGTGTTTGAGTCCTGATATGAACTCATGAAGATGAGTCTTCCTGATTCCAAGCCCAGCGCTCTATACACTGCACCACCTCTTTGTCCTTATTTTTTGTTGTTGTTACTATTGTAATATCTCTTTACATTCATCCCTTCCTTCCTATGCCTCAGTGCAGCCCAACTTTAGGACTTTATTGTCTTATGCCTGGATGATACAGGTAACCACCCAATCAGTCTGATGCTTTAAATTTCTCATTCTTCCAATCCATCTCTATAGCATCAACTTTTTGATTTCTGATTGGGCCTGTGATTTCTTTAGAGTAGGACACTCTCAGGTGAGGAAGCTCCTACTACTAAATTAGGCAGATACCTTCTCTGCAACTTAGAATCTAGGAGTTTCAACCTAGCATTTCAGTGGGTAGGGCACTTGGCCTGTAGTCAGGAATAAGAGCTGAAATCCAGCTTCAGATACTTACTAGTTGTGTGACTGTGAGCAATTTACTTGGTCTCTGCCTCAGTTTCCTCAACTGTAAAATAAGGCTTATAATAGAACCTACTTCACAGGGTTATTGTGAGGATCAAATGAGATAATATTTGTTAGCCATAAACTGTTTAGCACTGCCTGACATAAAGAGAGCACCTAATAAATGCTTATATTCTCCCTTCCTTCTCATTCTGAGTGATTCTTGTCAATATCCTATAAATCCTTCATAGATGATCCATCCAAAATAGAAAGGCCCTTCTTCTCATTCCCTCAACATTATATGGATATCAGGGCAACACATAAATGATCCATCACCTTATCCCTTATTCTCACCCTATTCGTGGCCCACCTTATTTTTGGGCCATATATGTGTCTAATGACATTTCTTTTAAAAATTCTGATTATTCCGGAAGAGATGAGGGAAAACACTAATCAGATATAGCAATGCAAGGAAGGAAGAGAAAAGATTTAAACACTTATTAAACACCTGCTATGTGCTGGCATTGTGCTAAATGCTTTACAAACCTTATTGCATTTATGCCAAAGCTTTCTTGCCATTTTGTTAACGCAAACCTTCATGTAATTGATTTCTGAATGGATATAGAGTGTTCTTTCTCTACAGATCCATGCTAATATAATTATAACATACCTACTTCCATACCTCCCTCATATTCTTTCATTGACAAGCTTCTCTGGGCTTCTCACTTCTCTATTCATTTAACTCTTACTTTACTATTGGAACATACTTTTTCTAATGAGACAACTATATACATTTCTTTGTTCCAAGATGGATTTCTTGTCCTCGTTTACTTTGGGATTTCCAAACATGAATAGCTACTCTATTTCTCAAACATCACACTTTTTTGAAAACTTGGGAATCTGGAGCCTTCTAATTGGATGCTACTTTGTCTGTACATTTCAGAATTGGAAGTCCAACTGTGTTTTCAATTGCAAATTAGATAAAAGACAGTTATTTCTAACTGTAAAAAAAGAAAATCACATTATCTTAGTTTGTAAATGGCTGGAGAGCTTTTACTGCAATATTTTCCTTTCAACTTCAATTTACTACATTAAGTTCAAAATTAGCAAATTGCAAGCTAACAGTTTAGGGTAGAGGCTCTGTCTAGTCACAAGTGGCTACATGCTAATAATCACATGGGTTTCTTGTACTGTTTAGAAACACTAATTTAGCTCTTAATACAAAAAAAATTAAAAACATTTTTATGCAAGGGTTTTGTTTTTCTTTTCTTTTTCCATTGGTAGAGGAAGGGGAGGGAGAGATAATAGACTTTTGCTAAATGAAAAAAAATATGTTTTTAAGCGCTGTGGCACAGTAAAAATGTCATTATTGGCTTTGTAAATTCAGAGTGTGGGTTCAAATCCTGCTTCTGTCATTTAATAATTCTGTTGCCTTTGAGGAGTCACTTAACCCTTTGGGACCTCGCTTTCCTTATCCATAAAATTAGGAAGGTTAAATTAGTTGGTCTATAATGTTCTTTCCATTTCTAAATCTGGGACTCTATGATCCCACTCTTATAAGAGGATATGATTGAGAGTCACACTGCATAGGTTAAAAGCAGTAACACTGGAAAGAGCAGTCACACTTACATAACCACAACAAATGCATTTGAGAGTATTGGAGCCCTTCTAGGTATCTGTGGCAAGACAGGCAAAAGGGGGGCAGCTAGGTGGCACAGTGGATAGAGCACTGGCCCTGGGTTCAGGAGGACCTGAGTTCAAATCCAGTCTCAGACACTTGACACTTACTAGCTGTGTGTGACCCTGGGCAAGTCACTTAACCCCAATTGCCTCATCAAAAAAAAAAAAAAAGCAAAAGGAAGAGTAGGTTCAACATGAACATTGTTACTATGTATCTGTTCTGGAAATTATTGCACTTCCCTTGTCCAGAAGTACAAAGCACTAAAGTATTGGTATGATATAACAGCATCGCTAACAGGAAATTTAGGACTGTGTACTGTCTTCTTGGTGGACATATTACAGAATTACATGGGATAAGGTAGGCAGATTATTCTAACAAGGGTTGCCCTTAAAGTGAAGAAAATCAAATACGAACATGGTTTTATAAGCAGCAACTCTGATTGCAATTTAAACGAATCTTTCTTACTGGAAGTATTCGGTCCATGGAATACTTCAACCCACTGGCTGTGAGGAATGCCATAGAAGGTATTTTTACATAGAAGATAAGTTAAACCAAGTAATCTCTGAAGTTTGCTCCAACAATAAGATTCAATGGCACCAATGACAACCTATGTATTCAAGGAGAAAGAAATATATCTGTCTTCTCTTATCATAGTTCTCCTTGAGTACTCATTTGCCAAGTAAACTAGAGAGAGTGTTTGGATGCATTTATCATTATTTATAAAGAAATGACTTGGGGATTACTCAAGGGAAAATGGTTCATCTATTTTAAAAAATATGTTCAAATTTTTTAAAAAAAGATGTTCAGAATTCACTCACAGCTTGTCAAAGAACCTCACTCTTCTTGAAAATTTAGAATTGTGGAATTGAGAGCAGGGTGGAACCTCAGGGGTCATCTATTTTAACCACCCCATCTCCTTTCAAAGAATTTTTGTACAGTGAACAATGAAGGTATATACACTGCACCCTTCTGAGAAATCTATGCAAAATGTAGGAAATGTAGGTCTCTTTTTGAAGCTGGAGCTATTTAATGGCTCGTGAGGGAAAGGTTATGCTAACAGGGAAATAAAAACTTCAGTCATTGACCTATTTATAGCTAGACTTTCCTGATTTAGATATCATCTAGTCCAATCCCCTCCATTCATTTTACAGATGAAGAAATTGAGACCCAGGAGAGAAAATAATTTGCTTGAGATCACATAGATAATCAGTTGTAGAGCTGGTATTTGAATTCAGGCCTCTTGCCTCCATATTTCATTTTCTTTTCACAGGTTTCACTATTTATGAGTCTAGTACTGAAGCCCTTTATCTGCTCTCTTGTCTTCCCTACCCTCATCTAGCCAATATACCACTGGACTACCACATCAACTACTCTCTTTATTATTCTCCCTCATTTTTGTAATCTCCAAATTACTTGGAATGAATGCTCTTTCATAGTTTGGAAACCTAGCTGATGTTGTTCTTGTTCTTGTTCTTGTTCTTGTTGTGATTATTCTTGTTGTTGTTATTAGTAGTATTTTCTCTTAGATAAACATTTATTACGGGTTTACTGTGCTACCTACAGGGAGAGAAGAAAGATTACTTTGCCCTTCTCCTCAAGGCACTAACAATCTTATAGGTCAAATAAGAAATACACAAAACTAACATAGAAAATGGAATTTGATAGGTACATGAAAGAGGTACAGCTAGAATTTTGAGTGTTCAAAGAAAAGGGAAAGGAATCCTAAGTGAGAGAATCAGTGAAGGTTTCCTGTGAAGGGAGGTGTGTTGAGCTGAGACTTTGAGGGATGGGTAGGGTTATTCTTTCTCCTGCCTTCTGTCCATTCTATAACAAGTAATAGCAGAAGTGGGCCTGCCATCTCTTCTGGAATCTTTTCCAAAAAACTGTTCTTGGCAGCTGCTGTTATACATCCCACCATAGGAACAGAGAGCATAACAAGCAACACCACACACAGGTTTTTGGATTTTTGTTGTTGTGCGGTTTTTTGAGGGTTTTTTTTATTTTTTTGCTATTATGTGAACTGAAAACCAAGTGGCCAAAAGTGGGGCCAACAAAGGAAATGGCAAAGACTTCTCTGAGCCAATTGGATCATGGTATGCAAATTAATTTGGCTCTAGTGCCCAGATCAGGCAGGAGTATGCAAATGAACTGGCAGGGTATTTGAGTTAATGAGCCATGAATATGCAGATAAACTGGCTGTGATATCAGAAGGCTTCATCATAATTTTAGTCTTGGAGATTATAATTTAAAATTAATTCTGGGACACTTCAGAGTATCTAATTAATTGTTGATCAAGTCACCAGAAGTTCTTAGATGTGAACTCATTGATCTAGAAAATAAATCTTTCATTCATGAAACTTGAAATGAAAACACCATAAAGATACAAAATAGTTGGATTAGAAGGGCTTCTTGGGTAAATCACTTCACTTCTCTGTGACTCGGTTTCCTCATGTGTAAAATTGGGATGATATTAGTACCTACCTGACGGTATTGTTTTAAGACTCAAATGAAGTATCATAAAGTGCTTTGCAAACCTTCAAGCATAATAGAAATGCTAATGATTATTCCTCTTTCACATTGCTTCCAGAAAAATGTTCCTTATGCATACATTTCATGGTGTCATTTCTCTGCTCAAAATCTTCAGTGATTTTACCTTCCAAGTAAAGTTCAAATTGCTATGTCTAGCATTCAAGGCATTTAACAAATGTCCAGCTATAACTGCCCTTCACACACTTTGTTCTCCCAGAAGTGAAGAAGAGGGAATGGGGGAGGGGGGAGAGGAGAGGAGAAAGGGAGAGGAGAAGGGAGAGGAGAAAAGAGGAGGGGGAGGGGAGGAAAGAGGAGAGGGAGAGGAAAGGAGAGGAGAAGAGAGGAGAGGGAGAGGAGATGGAGAGGGAGAGGAATGGAGTAGAAAAAGTCTCCTCCAACTTGTTCTTGAAGCCATCTTTGTAACTCAAAGTTTCCACTGCTTCCTTTTCTAAGTACTAATAAATAATTTTTAGTAATGCATTTCAGAATTTTGCCAGGAATCAAACTGAAGCTCCCTTGTGGATGATCAATATTTAAAGGGAAACTAGTCTGTTTTAGGAGGTACATTCCTAACCTTTGGAGGTAGAACAAAAAATATTGCCCTCTCATAGTATGTCCTTTGATACCATTTTCAGAGACAAAAATACAAGCTGTATGTCTAACCCAGGATGTCAATTTTTATATTTCTATGCTGTCCCTCTATTTCCTCAGCTCTTATCCTCTGGAGCAGAAAAACAAAAAATAATAACAATTTCTAGCATTTCCAAGTTGTGTTTTTGTATCGGGAGAGCCAGCCATTAACAGTGTACCTGTATCTTTAAATGACATGTGGCACAATCTTACTAAAATGAGTTCTGTTTTGCCAGATTCAACAATGAAGAGATTTTCCTAATAATAATTGACATTTACATAATGCTTTCAGATTTAGGAAGTATTTCCCTTACAGAAACCCTGTGAGAGAGGTAGCACAAGTGCCATTTTCATTTTATAGAAGAAGAAACCAAGGCATAGGGAATTTAAGTGACTTGCTCATGATCTCAAAACCAGTGAGTATCTGAGGAGAGATTCAAAGTCAATTATCTTAAATATAACTTCTCTACTATACCATGATAACTCCCAAGAAAGCAAGATACAAGTATACATATATATTATATATATATATATATACACATATATAAATATGTCAATATGAATCTGTGTATAAATATTTAATATGTATGTATATATATTAATGTGTCTATACATGTGTATAATATGTATATACACACATATACATATACACACACAATTTTTTTTCTTTTTGATTTATCTAAAAAAGAATATATTCTCAAGCTCATAGACTTAGAGCTGGAAAAACCACAGAAGCCTTTGCATCCAGTTCCCTCATTTTACAGTTGAAGAAATTAAGGTATAGATAGGTTAAAGGACACCAGTCATATAACTAGTGAGTGTCTCAGGTAGAATTCAAATTCAAGTCTTTCCAAGTCCAACTCGAGCACTTTATTTGCTCTATGAGCAAGCTGCCTCTGTACATAATACAGGGACATAAAGTCCATGCAAGAACATGATACATTGAACATCACTGTACTTTGAGAAATGGTTCCATGGACAAATCAATACCAGTTTTATCTTTATTTGGACTTAGGAATCTGCTCTATTTCCTAAAACCACAGCAAATCAACCAGAAGAAATGTGAAAATTCTGTCCATCATCACAGAATGGCTTTGCTAGCCCACTGATCTAAGAGGCAGCATGGTGTAATGTCATAAGCATTGAATCTGGAAACCAGAAGACCTGGTTAAAAACCCCTTCTCTACCCCTTCCAGCCATGTATGACCTTGGCCAAATTGTTTCTCCTCTCTGCACCTCTGTTTCCTCATCAGTAAAATGAGATCACATTAGAGGATCATTAAATCTGTAATCCTTTGATTGATAGTTATTTCTCACTTTCCCCACTGAATTATTTGGGCATCATTGCCTTGAATATGGGGCAGCTAGATGGTACAGTGGATAGAGCATCAGGCCTGAAGTCGGGAAACCTGAGCTTAAATCTGGCCTCAAACACTTACTAGTTGTGTGACCTTGGGCAAGTCACTTAACCCTGTTCGCCTGAGTTTTTTCACCTGTAAAATGAGCTATAGAAAGTAACAGCAAACCATAACAGCATCTTTGCCAAGAAAACCCCAAATGGGGTCAAAAAGAGTCAAAATGACTGAACAACAACAGCCTTCAATCTAGACTCAATCTCCAGAAACAGCATTTTACAGTGGAACAAAAGCTAGCTTTGGAGTCATAAAATCTTGGGTATTGAGTCTCGCAGCACATCTTGACTGTGTGACCATGGGTAAATTACTTAAATTCTCAGAGTTCTAGGCAATTCTCTAAAGTATAGGCTGTAGAACAGTTATGTAATGAATTGGTAGAAGGACTTTCCTCTGACAATTGTGAATTCCCTATGCCAATAAAATCATAGATCTGAATACCTCCACCACTGCCCCCTCCCAAAAAAAGAAACTCAAATTTAGTGAAAATTAATAAAATAAAAAATAAAACAACAAAAACAATCATAGTTTGTGTGAAATAAATATATACCTTAAATTTTGGAAATATTATCAATAAAACCAAACAATTTAATGGTCATCATCATTATTAGCATTATGGAATTATTTTTCTACTTTTTTCTCCTTTTTCCTCTATTTTATTTTGAATAGAAAACAGAATGAAAATGGAAAGAAAAAAGTTACATGCTAATGGAACTTTACTTCAATGTCAATCATAAACTAGGTGGAGGTACCTCCATTTACTGTATCGGGGAAAAAAGGATAACATGCAGGAAATGACAATCTAGTAGCATCTCTTTGCCCAGCAGGAAGAGATAAGGGAATGGCTGAGCATCTTATAATCCATTTGGTCTTTTGCTACTGATACTGACTAATTCCTTGAAAATGGAGATAGAAGGCAACCAGGATAGCAGATAATCCTCACCATGTTGCTAAAAGCCTTACTATTGGCCATTTCAAGTGGAACATGAGGTCATTGGTGTGTTTCTCACATCATTCCAACTGAATGTCTTTATGTATTTTTCCCTCCATATTTAAACTTTATGGGTATTTTCTTGTTTATTTGGGTGAGAGAGAACTTTTTAAATGAAGAAAATCTGCAGTATATCTGTATATTTCCCTAGTTTTGAAAATGCTAGTCTTGAAGCAGTATTTACTTATATTAGAGCAATGGTAAGCAAAAGACTCATCTTCATGATTTCAAATCCCACCTCAGGCACCTACTAACAATGTCACACTGGGCAAGTCACTTAACCCTATTTGCCCCAGTTTCCTCATCTTTAAGATGACCTGGAAAGAGAAATAACAAACCACTCCAGTATCTTTGCCAAGAAAACCCCAAATGGGTTCACAAAGAGTCAGACACAACTGAAAAATGACTCAACGACAATAATAATAATAATGGAGCAATGATAAGAAATGTAAGATGTGGGGGCAGCTAGGTGGCGCAGTGGATAGAGCACCAGCCCTGTTGTCAGGAGTACCTGAGTTCAGATCCAGCCTCAGACACTTAACACTTACTAGCTGTGTGACCCTGGGCAAGTCACTTAACCCCAATTGCCTCACTAAAAAAAAAAAGAAAGAAAAAAATGTAAGATGTGTGAGGTTATAGACTTCCTTTCTTTTATTTGTATCAATAGTGGTCTAGCTAAATAGATACTTGAAAACTATTAGATTGAATAGATGAATTGCAATGATGATGGGTCTTGATATTGTTAGAAATTATATCAACCCATTATTCAGCCAATGTGATCATGTAACAAATAGTCCCTATAGGATCTCTAGCTCAAAAGGACCTAGAGGCCAAATAATCTAACACCTTCATTTTACAGACAAGAAAATGGAAGCCAAAGGAGGTCCAATGGTTTGTTCAAAGACACAAGTGTAATGAACATTAGAGGTAGGCTTTGAATTTAGGTCCTCTGACTTCAGAGCCATCACTCATTCCATTGTCTCACATTACCTCCATCCCTTTCCAACTTTGAAATTCTGTGATTCTGATGTAATAATTAAAAGCATAACTGAGCTTGGGGTGGGAGGTGCAGAGGTGGGGATAAAGTGCTGTATACTCATCCTCCACTAAGCTCTTGTTAGTTCTGTACTTAGTTGGAGGAGGGAGAGTTACAGCTACACTCCACTATACTCTCCTCTCCAGGGCATTTAAAATTTAAATTGTTTCATGCCCAGTCAAAAGGCACAGAGTATACAATGTATAACAGGTATAGGACAGCTATTTATTTACTTCACAGAAAAGAAATGTTTAACATGCACAAGCCCCACAAGTGCTCAAACAAGAAATAGTAATTCATGATTACTTTTACACTCTTCTGGGAAGTTGACATTTAAACATCAGAGTAGGAAGCAATTTGCAGGACTGAACAATAGGTATCATATAGTTTGCCTCAGCTCTGCATTGTCCAAACAATTCACTCTAGGACCATGTCTTCTGACTAGGTCAGGGCTTGAGCTCATCCTCCTATAAATAAGCATTCTCTTTAATGCAGAAACTAGACCCACTTCCAGTTAGCTCAGGCTCAGAAGTTCCTATATAGGGAACTCATGAAGTTACTTTTAAGGCTGGAAATACCCATTTTGTCCATTTGATGGATTGGTCCATCTCAGTATCACTGGTCACTTATGAACAAGATAGAAACACAAAGCAGAAAAGGTCTCCAAGACCCTGCTTAGCAACTTCCATTCCATGAGCTTGCAGACCTCATGCTTGATTAAGGGGGTGGAGGAGAGGGTTCACCCCTCCTCCATCCCCTCCCAGAAAGCCTGGCAAGGGACAGATGTTTGCCACTTCATTGGATGGTCAAAACCCGAAGTTTTCTCTCCTTTTCACTAATCTCCACCCCTACCCTCTTATTACTGGGTAGTGAGTTCAAGGGTAGTACCCAGTGTTTATTGAATCATACCAAAGTCCTGCATGCTTGGGCACAGGCTTAGAATTTTGCAGGGTATCCACTAGCCAGAAGAGATTAGGGTGACCTAGTGTTTTTCTTCTCCTTCCCATCTTGCCAAAAAGAAACAAACCTGTACCGCATGGTATAAGCATTGATTCCAGTGTTGGAACTGGTCCATTTAGAAAGTCAATGGTGATTTACACATTTATATTACAAAGATGACAGATTTCATCTGTTGATTTGACATAGACATATCCATATTCTAATTAAGAAAACAAATGTTTTCTCAACACTTATGTTTAAAAACATTTTTTAGTATTTTTTAGTTCAGACAAACTTATTCTTACCTCCCCAGCCTCTGTTGCTGAGCAATAGGACAGGACATTTACACCGTCTCCTCTTGCTTCTAAAAAAGAAAAGATTTTAAAGTATGATGCAATTACGACAAGTTCAAAACCTAAAAAAATTGCTTTAAAAAACAACTTGTATTGATTGCAAAGTGTGCATCAGGCAATCATTAGCTCAGAGATTTTCAGCAGCTATTTTTGCAGGCACGTGAATACATTTAAAGGAATCAATCCAGCTATATTGTTCCACCAGTGAGTGGAAGGTTTCTATTACAATCACCAGAAACTCAAGACCCCACTTCCATCCCTAAAAATACCTTTCTGAAATTTTTAAACTAACATTTTTTTAAAACAGCATTTCTACATCATGGAAGTTGACCAAACACTCAAATTATACTTTTGGAAGCAGGTCAAAACACAGGCTGCCAATTTGAGTTTTTCTGGATAGATAGAAAACATTCTTGAATTTTTAGCACCTTCTTTGTATGCAGAAAAAGGGTGTAAATGTAAACTGTCCCAGGGAATTATACCATTTTACAGGGGACCTTCAGTTTGCTGTAATTAGAAATCTATTTTCAACCAATAGAAAGATTTGCCCTGTGTTTTATAAAAGGATTTAGGGGAGTTGGGGGGTGGAAAGAAGTTTAGAGGCAGGTTTTTAAAAGAGCTAGCAAATGCTTATGAATTATGCAAGCCTGAACTTTCATTTTAATACCTTCATTAAAATATAAAAACCTTAAAAGCTTCCCAACAGGAATTTAACTCTATAGAAATGTTTTATAAGTGCTCTGACCTTGCCCTGAGGCACACCTAAGGCATGATTTAATAATTATTATGAAGGGAAGTATAATAATAAACCTCTATCTGAAAAGGCCAACATATGTCCTCGCTTTCTGAGCCTCCAGTGGAGTCCTGACTCAGGCACAACCAGGCCCTTTCTCTCTACTTGAGGCATTGCTTCATTTCATTTCATTTGAGATGCAAGATACCTTTTGTTTTTGTCTGTGTGACAGCAGTGATGCCCCTGTGGTCCCTATGAAGTGAGTCACAAAACTGGTCTTATATTTTAGCCCAGAGAGTCTACTATTAGGGCCTCATCCCAAACTCATCATAAAAAGTCTCTATAAAGAAAAATATACACAGTTGTCCTATTTTTTGGTTAAAAAAAGAAAAGGGGAAGGGGTGACAACCTAAGTGTATAATAGGTGAAAAATATTGCATTATGGTCTATCAATGAAATGTAATATTATAGCATCATAAATAATGCTTAATGTGAACTATAAAAAGAAACATGAAAAGTGAATATATGAAGTGATACAAAGGAAATTTAGCAGAATCAAAACTGTACACTTCAACTACCAATATATGAAAGAGACAAGGAGGAGAAAGAGGAAGTAGGGATGGAGCAGAGAAGGGGAGAAAAAAAAGTGACATAAAGAAAAAGGGAAGGGGCAGCTAAGTGGCGCAGTGGATAAAGTACTGGCCCTGGATTCAGGAGGACCTGAGTTCAAATCTGGCCTCAGACACTTGACATTTACTAGCTGTGTGACCCTGGGCAAGTCACTTAATCCTCATTGTCCCTAAAATATAAATAATTTTTAAAAATAAAAGGGAAGGAGAGCAAAGAATCACAGGACAAGGGAGAAAAGGAAGAAGAGTAGAATAAGAGAGGGAGAGGAAGAAGGGAGGAATAAAGAAGGAATAGAGAAAAGGAGAAAGGGAAGAAAAGAGGTGGGAGAAGAGAGTAAGAGAGTGAGACAAAGAAAAAGGAAGAAGGAGAAGGAGGGGAAAGAGACAGTAGGAAAAGAAAGGAAGAGGAAAAAAAGAGAGAGCAAAAAGGACAGAGAGAGAAAGGAAAATGGTGCTAAATGGATGTGGGTTCAAATCCTGAGCTTTGCTATTTGGTCAGTATGTCAACAAGAATTTGTTAAGAGTTTTCTTTGTGCTGGCCACTCTGCTTAAGTTCTTGGGATATAAAGAAAGGTCCAAAAAAGTCCCTAATCTCAAATAGCTTGCAGTGTAACCTTGCACAAGTTGCAGCACATCAATGCACCTCAGTTTCCTCATCTGTAAAATGAGGATTGACTCCTAGATGACCTCTGAGGTCCCTTCCAACTCTAGAGTGATGAAAGTGGGAATCAACAAATTATTTTGCATGATGATGGTTAACCCATTTGGTTTTGCCTCGTTCAATCCTTTGTGTACGATTGTATTCATTATTTTGTATGTTCTTTTGATTATTTTTTTTCTTTTTACTTTTATTTAAAAAAAAAGCTCTGCCCCTCTACTGGCCATGAAACCATATCTAAGCACCAGACATCCAACATCCTTGAAGGGACAGTCATCTAGTCAATATTGCCCATTAAAGACCTCTCAGTGATCAGGCTCATGATGAGTTTGCTCACCATTCCCATGCTCCTTTTGGTTCTATTCTTCTATTAGAATTCTACTACTACCCAGTCTCAGAAGGTGCAACTTTTAAAACAAACAAACAAACAAAAACCAGAATTTAACCTCTTCTCATATAGTACATTTCAACTACTTTAAAAACTCTATGGACCGTGCAATATAGTTAAGATACCAAGTTTGCTTCCCTGTGGTGTTGTTCTCTCTTATGGTAATGGGGTCCATCCCAGTTGGAAAGTTGGACCAGGCTAATTGGGCAACCAAATAGGTATGGATGGGAAGGATGGAGCCTATGTCATCCTAATTATCAGGCTAATGCCTAGTTACAGGACAGACTCTCTCTATCTCTCTCTCTCAAATAAAAGACCAAAAAAATGGAACCTGCTGTTGCTATGTCAATTTAAATAGAAGTGGCAGCAATTGGTCCCAAAGCAACCCCCGCATGTCTTTCCAAATAACTGTGCCCCAGCTAATGAATACCTAATTGGATACAGTATGAGTCAGCATTCATTGCTCATGCTGGTGCATAATTGAGTGGTCAAAAATCCAAATTTCATTTAGGGCTGCCAATTTTCAAATCTCTCCTAATAAAGCCACCACAATCATGGCAAGAGAAGTAGCATGCAAACCCCTAAATCCTTGCAGGCAGAGACCCTTCGACCCTTTGCAGCTTATGTACTTAGCTGACACTTTCCCCCACAAATAAAATCCACCCTGAGGATGTACCCACCCAGAAACAAAGAGCCTGCTGAGCCTAATGGGGAAAGAGGGGCTTGATTCAGCAGTGGGCATGCCACCTGCATGAGTGCTACATTCTACCTCCAACCAAATGAATTACCCTACTTACTCAAGTGTTACTGACTGACAGGAAAACCAGATCAGTGAAAACACCTGCTTTCCTCCTAGGCAAGAAAGGAGACAATTCACATTCTTTTACCCTCATAGCAAAGATCTTTGCTCCATACTAATTTCTTTCACTAACAAATCAATCAAACAAGCATTTAAATACCCACTGTGTACCAGGAACTGTGATAAACACTTGGGAATGCAAAAGTAAAAATCCCTGAGCTCAAGTAGCATTCATACTACCAAGAAACAGCAGGTACCAACATCCAAGGGAACAGAAAAAGTTTCATGAAGAAGGTAGCAATTAAGCAAAAGAAAAATATATGTGTGTATACATATATACAATATATATGAGATTCTAAGAGGTAGGGGTTATAGGAGAATGTATTCCAAGCATATGGAATAGCCAGCTCAAAGGTGAAGGGATGAGAAATGCAGTGCCATGTATGAGGAACAATAAGAATACCACTTTGGCTGAACCACAGGAAATATTGTATATAATAAGGTTAGAAAAGTGTATTAGGGTTAGATTTTGAAGGACTTTAAAAGCCAGAGGAGCTTACATCAGACCCTAGAGGCAATAGGGAACCATTGGAATTTATTGAATAGGAAGGTAACATGGTCTGACCTCTTCATTTCAGGACAATTACTTTGTTAGTTATGTGTAGGATGGAATGGAAAAGGAAGAGATTTGAAGCAGGGAGACCAATTAGAAGGCTATTGCCCATAGAATAAGAAAAAATATATTATTATTAATACTAATTATAAGTGACTTGTCCATTTTATCTGAACTCACATCAAATATAAAAATGAGAACAAAATAATAATAATAGTAATAAAGAGGAGGAAGAGAAGGAGGTTACAATGCACATATGGATGAAGGAAGTACCTAGAAATGCCTTGGTCTCCTCCAATCAAGATATATAAAGCATAAAGGCATCAAGTATAAGGCCTTGGTTAAATACATTAAGAGACTTCACAGAATCCTGAAGTCAGAGTTTAAGGAGAATACATTTATATTATAGCAATTAATACCTATCCAATACCAGTCTTTATGCATACTTTTGGAAAATATCCCAACAATAATACCAACAAAATAAACCTGTATCGTAGTTTTAAAAACAGAGTTCATAAGGTGATTGATTATAGAAAGAGTAGCACTTCCTTGCCAAAAAGGTGGAAGAGAATTGACACACATTCCAATACCTCCTGAAAACTTAGCAAGGCATGACCTTGAGACTAGAATTATACATCTGAAGTTTGCTAGGTTTCAATGGACTGATAGATTATAAATCCTCATACTACGAAAACAGACCTCATTGTATCTTGCAAAACTCAATCTGGTTCTTAAACAGGATCTTTGCCCACAATTGTCCAGATGGGACATTAATCCATAAAAACTAAGGAATGCTTTTAATAGATGTTGCTTATCAAACACTCATTAGCTCCAAGCTATATGAAGTGAAAAGCTTTCAAAATTTATAAATAGACCTGGACAAGATCAAAATCATTTGGGAATGAGATGAGGTCTATGTCATCCCTGTTTGTTGTCTTGTCTACTATTGAATATTAATTTGTACCAAAGATGCTTTCAATGAGCCTGCAGTGGAGAACTTACATCAAAATATTATTCTCCAACTACAAAGAGCAGTTATATTATCCACTGTTCAATAAATAGTCCATGGAACTCTAAATATAAAATAAACATAGGATGGTAGCTTGTCTCAGGTCAGCACCTCTCTGAAGACCATAGAAGAAGATGGGAACAAAGAAGTGAAGTAGTGGTGGTGGTGGTGATGATGACGATGAGGACAAATAAAATTTTATAACTTTTAAGGATTGTGAAGGGTTTTATATATACATTCAATTGTGCAGATGCCACTTGGATAAGAGGACCTACTCTGGAGGCATCAGTAGTCAGCCTTTCCCATAGGTAGTCATGGCAGGTGATATGCTGAACTTGGATTCAGGAAGACCTGACTTCAAATCCACCTCTAACACTCATAATATGGTCATGGATAAGTGAATTAATGGTCTCTATGACTAAGTTTCATCTAGAAATGGGGGAAATGCTCATCATACCTACCTAACATGATTGTTTTGAGTCTCGTAAGAGATAATGAATATGAAATACTTCGCAAACTTTTTAAAGTTATGTATCAATGTCACTTATTGATATCAGGGGTGTTATTTAGGAGAAACTTCCTCCACCCATGCAGCTTTTCCAGAAATTATAACATTAGGGAATTGTCTGGGACACTAAGAAGTTATGAGACTTGTCCATGATCATACAGACGGTACATGTTGGAGGAAGAATTTAAATGCAGGACTTCCCAATTCTAAGGCTGCTACAGTATTCTGGGTCTCATCCTTTCCATCATCATTGACCCCCTCTTCTTCCTGTCCCATCTTTCTCATACCCAAAACCTCAGGGATGAATATGCTAATACAAAGTGGTAAGCTCTTTGAGGACAGGCACTGGATCACTGTTGACTTTTCAACTCAATACACATTTCTTTAACTACATGGAAAGCATGGGTTGCTAAGTGTTGGGGAAGCAAAGCAAAGATAACCTCTGCTCCTCGCGCTTACATTCCGTTGGGAAGATACAACATTTAAACAGATGAAGAAATATATATACAAAGATAAAAGCTCAACAGTCCCTGACCTCAAGAAGCCTACATTCTATCAGGGGAGACAACCAGTAGCAGGAGCTGTGGAAGTCAATAACTCATAGAAGAAGAAAGGCTTCATGTAGAAAGTGGTGGTGGTACCTGAGCTGAACTTCTGTATCCCTCATCCCTTTGCACACAAAATTCTTATTTCCAAATAAGCATTTACAACTAGGATTGTTTGTTATCATTGTGGTGTGTTTTTTAAATGAATCCGTTACCTTTTTTTCCCCTTTTCATAAGATTGAATTAAATGAATAGGTGAAAGCCTAAAGCATTTAATCTAGGAGAGAAGTTGCAATCCCTAAGCAACCAAAAATTGAGTTTGTTTTTTTTTTATTTAATTACCCTGCCTACATAACTATTACAGCCTATCAAGATGTTTCTTCTGATAACTGCCACTTGAAATAAAATAAATCTAATTAGTCTGGTATGCTCTTTAATGCTGCCAAAAAAACCCCACCTAATGCTTTAAGGGGTTCAATAAGCCATTCGAATGCATGCCTATGAGTTGATAATTAGGGATAGAATTTTTTCTGCAATTCAGGTGATAGAATGACCAACAGGAGAATTTCTTCTCAATATTTCTATTCAGTGGCTTTTGGGGATAGGACTTCCATTATTCATCACTTCATGACATCTTTCCATGTGACTTATGAAATGAGATGCCCTGAAATAGAGGGTGTCAGTGTCTTTGTAGTCCCTACTGGGATAGAATTCTAAGCGGTGACATGGTAAGAACACGGTAGCTTTGGATCCTGGATTTTAATTTCTCCTCTCATACTGAATGTGTGTGACTGTGTGACTTTGTGACTTCAGGAAAGTCCCTGAACCTCCCTGAGCCTCAACTTCCATTTCTATGAAATGGAAACCGTGGCCAAGGGAGATTACTTGCCCAAGGTCACAAAGGCAGTAAGTATGAGAGGAGTTTAGACTAGATGACTTCTAAGATATCTTCCATCTCTAAAGCCATAATCCTATGACCAAGAGCATTATTTGGGAGTGGGGGGCAATGAGGGTTAAGTGACTTGCCCAGGATCACACAGCTAGTAAGTGTCAAGTGTCTTCTTATTTTTCCCAAGTTTATTTTCCACATAAGGAAGCTGAGGCAAACAGGGCCAAGTTACTTGCCCAGAGTCACACAGCTAGTGTCTGAAGCTCAGGGCTTCCTGACTATAGAAGCCACGCTCCATTCACTGAGCCACCTAGCTGCTCCCAACAAATAGTGTACCATATCATATAGTTAGAGGACCAAATTTGTAGTCAGAAAGAATGTAGTTGTGTCAACAGGGGTAAGATATTTAAACTCTCAGTATCCCTAGGGCTGCCTTCTTAGTCGCTGATCTGCATCTGTAAAAGGAATTTCTACACTGGGAGTTCTCTTCTACTTATGAAATCACAGGTCTCTGAAAAGAGCTCCCCAAAAGATCACTCCAACCATATCCTAACGTTTCTGTTGAAGATGAGTGCAGCTATGAGTCCTGTTTCCTCAGTGTACCTTCCTGCAATTAACCTCATTATTTCTGTTTTTCTTGGTAAATTTCCAGTGGAAAAAAAATGTCTAAGCCATATACAGCATCACCCCCAACTGATCGTAATTGTTCAAGTCAAGCAGTCAAATTTGAAGGGTTTGTTGGCAGTGGTTTGCTTGGTTTTGTTTTGTTTTCACCAGATCTGCTATTTTTATTAGTGTAAGAATCTCCCAGGGAAGAAACTTCCTCCATCAATCTAGATTGGCACCTTCTTTGCAACTCAGAGTCTTAGAGAATTGCCTGATGGGGGAAGGAGAGAGCAGGGAAGGGGTTATGCGACTTGCCCAGGGTCACACAGCCAGAATGTGTCATAAATAGGTTTGGAATCCAGGTCTTCCTAACTCTGAGACCCATTCTTTCTCCATGATGTCGCCCTGCCTTCATTCTAAGTTCAGTATATGTTTTAATTCCCAAAATGACTCTCAGTTCATTCAGAATTAAAATCCTCCGTGGTTCAATGGCATAGTGGATGTTTATTGCACCGGGAAATGGGAAAGCTAGATTCAAGTCCCACTTTTTCCAGTAACTTAATGGGTGCCCAAGGGTAAGTCACTGAATTTCTCTGGTCCTCCTCCAACAAATGAGCTGGACTCAATGATCAAGTCAAGTCAAGTCAAGTGAACAAGCATTTCTTAAGTACTCACTATGTGCCGGGCACTGTGCTAAGTGATGGGGCCACAGCACAAAACATCCATAATTCTTTGACTGTTTTAACACTGTGTCCAGTGGGGCACAAAAGCTCATATGCGTGCAGAACGGCAAGTTTAATGGAGGAACAGAAAGTGCTCTTAAGAAAGGGGCTAGGAAACCTCTGGGCTTCATTCATTCCTTTACTGTGTTTATTTTTTGCCTAAAAATAATGTCCGGAAAGGTTTTCTGTGCTTTTCAGGGTCCAAAAAGTGACAAGGTTAATGCACACAAGTTTATATAATCCTACTAACATCACACAAAGATGAGCAGCTAGGAACCAGCAAGCTCTGGATTCCCTGTGGGCAGACAAGCATATACCAGTAGTAAATTCCTGGGCAGTTTTAATTTATTTTTAATCATTTCCAAAGCTGTGCCTTAGAGATGCTAGTTGAAATGCTTGCTGGTATTTTTCCCTCTATTTTTTTAGACTTGGTTTAGAAAGGCATGTAAAATAAGCAGTGGAAAAAAATATTTAAGGATTTGAATGCTGAGGCCCACCTGCCCAGGTTAGTCTGGTTCATGGTGATCTCTTCTATGCAAACTACTAGTTAGGAAGACCTGAGTTAAAATTTAGCCTCAGACACTAGCTGTGTGTCCCTGAGCAAGTCACTTACCCTCTCACAGTCTCAGTTTTCTCATTTATAAAATGAGGATAACAATAGCACTTGGCTCCCAGGATTGTTGTGAGGATAAAAATGCTACATACATGCTAGCTATTGCTACTGTTATTTGCAGTTTTGGATTTGCTTCTAATTGTTTCATGCCTCTTTTTGCCAGGGAGATGATGTTTGGGATTGGGGTTTTTTAAGGTAGGGAGCATTCCTGGGCTTCTTTCTGGCCAACCTCTGGGCTAGGTACATAACTGTCACTTATATAACCCTTTAAGATGTATAAATCACATTCCCCATAAAAACCCTCTGAGGTACAGTGCAAATATTAGTATCCCCATTTTCAAGTGGAGAAGACTGAAGTTCAGAAAGGCAGTGATTTAACCAATGATGATACTGCTATTAAGCATTAGAGACTGATCTGAACCCAAATCTTCTCACTTTTAAGGCTAGTATTCTCTCTGTACTACATCATGTTTAGGCATATGTTTACTGAATTAAGTTGAATAAAAGGGTTTAGCTCAATACATGAGATGTTGGCTTTGGAGTCAGCAAGACCTGAGTTCAAGTCTTGCTTCTGATACCCACTAACTCTAGGAACCTTAGCTACCTCTAAGTATTCTCAAGCAACTCTCTAAATCTGCAATGGAAGAGGGAACTTCCCTACACTGAAGAAATCTCAGGTCTATAAAAAAAACTCATGTTAGTGACAGAATGGTCCTTAGAATTATTCTGATTGAAGATTTTAGTAAAATATCAACACACTTTGTTTACCCAGTAAAGTTGCTTCCATTCATAGTGACTGATATCTCTGGGTTCCTACTAGTTACAGTGCCAGGGGATTAAACCACAATGATTATTTTACCCTGCATGGCACAGGTTCTTGAGTGGAATGGATGATTTTTAGCCTAAAGTTGCATTTACATTTCATCTGTTCACTGTTCTGCTGCCATATTGACAGACTTAGCCTACATCACATTGAACTTGGTTCTTCTAGCATTTCTCTAAGTCATTGCTTAGCTAGAATGCGATAGAAATGCCTAGAACACATTCTGCAAGTTCTAGACCCCTTAGAAGAAAAGAAATGGTTTGTAGAATAGCCATTTGATGTGAAACCATTGTGCATTCAGGATGAGGGACCTCCAACAGTACATAGGAATCTGGAAACAATCTTACATTATAGAATTTCAGAACTGAAAGAGACTTTAGAGATTATCGAATTCATTTTATATCTGAGGAAACTAAGGTTTGGCAAGGCTGAGTGATTTGTCCAAGGTGATGCAGCATGTTAGTTATAGAACCAGAATTGAACCCAGGTCTTTACCCTACTAGTCTTTGATTATTTCATACTGCTTCCACCCCTCATCTAGTACAACCCCTTCCCAATCCCAATATCTCTTCTCAAGTTATCTCTTTCAAGCATCTTCTAATAGATTCCAAATCCAATTACCACCATAAGTCTTTTTGTTACATAAACTCTCCCTCCTTCCCCCACCTCACCTTGAGATTTCCTGAGATTCCTAGTAGCAAGAGAATATACCAGTGGTTCCACATCTCTGTGTCCCATCCTTCCCCCCTGCCACACACTCACCCATAGAAATTCTCATACTGCTGAGATATAAACATCTGGAACCAATTAAAAGTAGTTCTCCCTTACAAAAAGGTTAGAGGTCATAATCTCAGGATAGGGAAGTAGAATGGAAATCTTATTTCTGGATCATCATAATAATAATAATAATAATAATAACAGCTTTTGGGGCAGCTAGGTGGGGCAGTGGATAAAGCACTGGCCTTGGATTCATGGGGACCTGAGTTCAAATCCGACCTCAGACACTTGACACTTACTAGTTGTGTGACTCTGGGCAAGTCACTTAACCCCAACTGCCTCACCAAAAAATAAAATAATAATAATATTAATAATAACAGCTTTTATGTAGTTCTTTAAGTTTGTTGCCTAAGTGATTCAGTCCCATCTAATTCTTCATGACTCCATTTGGGGTTTTCTTGGCAGATACTAGAGTTGCTTGCCATTTCCTTCTCCAGCTCATTTTTACAGTTGAAGAAGCTGAGGTAAACAGGGTGAAGGGACTTGCCCAGGGTCACACAACTAAGAAGTGCCTGAGGCCACATTTGAACTCCTATCTTCCTGACTCCACGACCAATAATCTATCCACTGAACTACCTATATGCCCCTCTTTAAGACTCACAAAATGCTTTACAAGTGTTATCTCATTTTATCCTCACAATAACCCTCAGACAAAGGTGTTATAATTATTCACAGGTAAAGAAATGGAGGCATTAAGAAGTTAACAGGCTCGCCCAGTGTCATATAGCTACTAAGTTTCTGAGGCTACATTTGAATTCAGTTCTTCTTGACTCCATACTCCAGGCCCAGACTCTATCTACCTTGCCATCTATTTATCTATTCTATATTTCTAGTCCTCAATGGTGCTATCAAAGTGGTAAATGTGTTTCTATAGCTCCAGAGCTGTTTACATAAGCCCAGATTCCTTTGCTCTTGAATGAATGGACTATAACTATTATTAAAGATATAAGGGGCCACTAGGTAGCGCAGTAGATAAAGCACCGGCCCTGGATTCAGGAGTACCTGAGTTCAAATCCGGCCACAGACACTTGACACTTACTAGCTGTGTGACCCTGGGCAAGTCACTTAGCCTCCATTGCTCCACCAAAAAAAAATATATATATATATATGAAAGCAGGAATCAAAAAACAAATTAATCTTTTTCATTAATTTTTTAAGTACAGTCAGGTTGTCTAGTGTGGCTTCTCTGAATCCTTCTTGTTCATCATTTCTTAAGGTACAATAATATACTAGGATACTAATGTATCACAATTTGTAAACCCATTCTAAATCAGTTCATGTAATCCTTCCAAGGCTTCTCTTAATTTTTTGTATTCATCCTTTCTTATGGCATAGTAATATTCCATTAAATGCAGACAAATAACTCGTAAAGCTATTTATTCCCCAGTTAGTGTGAGTTTACTTCATTTCCATTCATTTCCAATCTTTGCTGCCACAAAAAAAAAAAGTGTTTTTAGGAATATTTTTGTGCATATAGGACCTTTCTTTCTGTCTATAATCTCCTTAGGGCATATTCTTTACCTTGGGAGAGTATTCAATCATGATATCAGCTTTAAAGTTTCTATTGAGCTAAGCTTAAAGGTGAGCATAGCACAAGCTTCACGTTTTCAATTCATGAAGAAATGGAAATCCCAAAGAAAACAGATAAGCCAGTTTGCAAATGCCAATATTTTTTTTTAGCCTAAATACTAAAATATCTCATTCCCTCATCACCACATATCAGGGATACACACACACACACACACACACGTGTGTGTGTGTATATACATATATATATATATATAATAAAATAAATATATATATAATAAAATAAATATATACACGTAGCTTTAATAAAGCTTTTTAGAGGCATCATGGGAAAAGATAAAAAGCTGAACTTGGATTCAGAAAAAACTTGGGTCCAAGCTCTGTTTCTAATACATACACTCTGGATGAACATTGACAAGACATTTAACACCTCTTTTTCCCCAGGTGATTCTCTAAAACTCTCTAAATGCAAGAGAATGAGTGTTATTGAATTTGGAGTCACAGGATTGGTTAAAACCCTGGCTCCAGTGCTTAGTACTTATGTGACTTTGGGTCAGTCACTTTACTTCTAAGTCTTAGTTTCTTCAGCTTTAAAATGAGGAGGGTGGACTAGATGACCTTCCTGGTCCCTGCTCTAAGAAACTATCCAGAAGCTGCTAATCTACATTGCCAGAGAGAGGTTTCACACTGAGAGATCTTGATCCCTACACAGATGAAATCAGAGGTCCAGACCAAAAATAAAATAAGATAAAATCTACTATTTATAGTTGTTTTTAATGAGTTGTTTTGGTCGTGTCCAACTCTTTGTTGACCCCATTTGGGGTCTTCTTGGCAAAAATACCGGAGTGTTTTGCCATTTCCTTCTCCAGCTCATTTTACAGATGAGGAAACTGAGGCAAAGAGGGTTAAGTGGCAGAACTAAGAATCAAATCCCAGATTTCTGAGTCCATATCCCATCTTCTTGATTCCATGCCATATGAAGGAAGTGGGGATATTTAACTTAGAGAAGATGAGTTCTGGAATTGTTTCCAGCTCCGAATCTATAATTTATGATCCTGTACACTTCAGAGCAGGGGTGGAAGAAGAGGAGGTGGAGACACATAATAACTAGTTCAAGTATTTGAAGAGTTATATTGCATGTCTAGTGCTTCTGGAGCTTGTGGGAGTCACAGCCTCTCTTCTGCCATCTTGGCTCTGCCAAGTCTGTCTAGTTCTTTTTTGGCCATTAAGTAGAAACTCTTAACGAGGCCAATTTAGACTTGATGTTAGAGAACAAATTAGAACTGTTTCAAAGTGGAGGGGCCGGGGCAGCTAGGTGGCGCAGTGGATAGAGCACCAGCCCTGGATTCAGGAGGACCTGAGTTCAAATCCGGCCTCAGACACTTGACACTTACTAGCTGTGTGACCCTGGGCAAGTCACTTAACCCCAATTGCCTCACTAAACAAAACAAAACAAAAAAAAAAAAAACAAAAAAAAAGTGGAGGGGCCCCTTCTTTTTCATCCCCCTCCCCACAGGAGGTCCTCATGCAGGGTCTGGATGACTACATGTTCCATTCAAATTCCTTCCAGATAGGGTTAGACTAGATGACTGGCTTCTAAGGTCCCTTCCATTTTTCCAATTCTGGGATTCTTTCTACTACATTATGCTGCCTCAGACTGGTATTTTCCTTTAATCATTATAACTTGTAAAATGATAAAACCATTACTGAGTTTCTCTAAGTTCTGTCTTTCTCAATCCTAGATAAAGTAATTAGCAAAACTTAATTTTCATTTTGCTAAAGAGCTTATTTTTTGGATAACAAAATGAGTTTTTGCTCTGAATAAATGGGAAAATGTAACTTACAGAGCCAAAGCTGGATGGATTTAGAAACTCATTTTTAAAAAAAGAAAAAACCCTACCAAACAATTTAAATCATGTGCAGATTTTGTGACGCACTTTCCATGGGTCCTTTTATCCCTCTTTTATTTTAGAAGCAAGCACTGAATTCCTTAGTACCTTGAAATCTTAGACCATGTATGTGAAAGTTGCTTATAGACATTTCAACTGTGGCCATGTTGACTTGCTTACTTACAAGAGCCAATCTCTTTCACATCTCCCATTCTCTTCTTTTTGTTTTTGTTTTTGCAGGGCAATGAGGGTTAAGTGATTTGCCCAGGGTCACACAGCTAGTAAGTGTCAAGTGTCTGAGGCTGAATTTGAACTCAGGTCCTCCTGAATCCAGGTCCAGTGCTTAATCCACCACACCACCTAGCTGCCCCCTCTGTTCTCTTCTTAAGACCAAGCATCATGAAGTGTTCATTATAAACCAAAAAATATACAGTTCCAAATGATGCATAACTCACCCAGCATACCCATTCTGACATGATGACATGACAACCATTTTTCTAAGGAAGGCATATGATTATGTTCAAACACTTTTTGGCATCTTTCCAGCCTACAGTAAAATTAGGCAAAAATTGGGGAATTTAATTAAGTTTCAGAAGTTGAGTTGTTTTTCTATTTTAAAAAGCACCTTCCAAATTAGAAAAGATTCTTAAAGGTCTTTTGTTATTGTTGTTGTTATTACTTCTGTTTTGTATTAAAAAGGAAAAGAGAAAGGGACATAAATTTCATAAATATATATTTTAAGGGATTTGAGCTCAACCACTGAGAACCAAAGCTAGATTTTTTAATGATGATGTTTAATATTTAAGAGTGTACATAGTAAGAACTTAATAGATATGTAATTAAATAATTAATTTAAAGTGTCACCAAATCTAATATTAGTATCCCCCCTCTCTATCCTCCCATACATTGTTCTTTGTGTGCCTTGCTTCTTTTCTCTCCCATGAACAAATTTCCTATCCCTGTCTTTTCATCTCAACTAAGGTGAAATTCTCTCCAGTCTTGTTTTTTCTTTGCTATTCATCTCATAGCCTTTGGCAAAGGGAACTTTCCTCTTTATCTTGTAAGGCTCTAAAATTCTAGCTAGTCTGTCTAAAATATCTAATGAGTGGTCACCAATAAATTATAGGCTTTAGCAAGAGTTTAGACTTTTAAGCATTTATTAAGGAGAATAAGAATTTGGTGAAGAGAGAGAAAAAGAGGCCTAGATTCAGCTGTCTATCTCGGGGAGCTACAGTTCTCCTGCTCTGCTCCTTCTTCCTCCCACAAGCAAATGTCACTTCCTGATGCCAAAGAAAAGCCGCATGGCTTGCCCTCAGACATCTTCTCCTCATGGCAGAGCTTTCCTACAGTAGCTCTCCAGCAGGTGGCGTCATTCCAATCATTACAATATCATTGCATTCTCTTCAAATTACTCAGCTGTATTCATTTTACCTGCTATTGGGTTCCAATATTGGAGATTAAGAACCAAGAGATGGCCAAAATCATCACTCCTTTTTGATCTCACCTCCATCTATTTAAATGTACTTACTCCTTCCATTTCTATTGTCTCAATTTTTCCATACTCTTCTCCTATCATGCTATCATAATAATCCTAAATAGCTCATAATTATAAGGTACTTTGAGGTTTGCAAAGTTCTTCGCCATATATTTATTTCATTTGATCCTCACAATAGCTCTGAGAGGGGGTTGGTATTATTATTCCCATTTTCAAATGATGAGGAAGCAGAGAGATTAAGTGACTTGCCCAGGTCACTTAGCTAATAAGTGTCTGAGGCAGGATGTGAATTAAGGTCTCATCCATATCAAGTCCAGTAATAGATCCACTATGCCACCAAACTGCAACACCTTCCACAGACTATTATAATGTCCCCGTTTTACAGATGAGGAAACTGAGGCTCAGAGAAGTTAAATGACTTGTTCAAGGTTAGTCTGAAGTAATATTCAGTTAGGACTCCCCAATTCAAAGTGTGGCACTTTATTCACTAGGCCACCTATATGTGATCACATCACTCTTTTACTTGTAAAAAACAAAAACAACAAAAAGCAACCCAATCAGTGACTCCCCATCATCTATCCTCTTCAATTTGGCATTTAAAGCCATCCACAAGACAGAGAAAGCTGAAGGTGGCTGAGAAGGCATGCAATAATGCGCCAGTCGTTATGTTTTTAATATGATGGAAATCTTTTTTTCAAATCTAAATAGCTACAATCTAAGTTTGATTGGTTTTATTGATGTTTCAAGTTTCAGCTGATCCCTGACTCATGTGACCCTAGGAATCACAGAACAGATGTGTTCTCAATGGAGAAAAAAAATAATCTTAGCTCACCAGAGAGCTTGAACATTTATTTAAAATTAGCATTGGAGTAGGGGGAAGAGAGAAAGAGGGAGAGAGGGAAGAAGAAAAGAAGAAGGAAGAGAAAACCATTTTTTCTTTCTTTTTTGGGGGGGGTTAATTAATTTATTTAGAATTTTCCCCAAGTTACATGTAAAAAAAAAAAAAAGAAAAACAAATTTTTTTCATATTGACTGGGGGGGGCGCAATGAAGATTAAGTGGCTTGCCCAGGGTCACACAGCTAGTAAGTGTCAAGTGTCTGAGGCCGGATTTGAACTCACCAGTGCTTTATCCACTGAGCCACCTAGCTGCCCCCACATTGATCCTCCCTCCCTTCTCAGCCCTCCCTAAGAAATCAAACAGTTCAATATAAGTCATATATGTGCAGTCATATAAAACATCTTCACATTAGTGAGGTTGTGAAAGAAAACAGACAAAATAACTTTAGAAAGAGGGATTAACAAATAAAATTATACTTCAATATGTATTCAGATACCATCAGTTCTTTCTCTGTTGAGAAAACCATTTTCAATCTGGTTCCAACCCTGTGTCATATTAAAAGACAGCATGGCATAGTGGTTAAAAAGCTACTGCAGAGCCAGAAAGATGGGTTCAAATCCTATTTCTGACACATAGTAACTCTGTGATGTTGTGCAAGTCATTTAACCTTTTAGGGCAACCTATGTAGAAGAGGAAGAAAAATGAATTCAATGTCTGACAAACAAGAAAGCCAATGCAGCTAGACCAAAGAGAATGAGGAGGAGAGTAGATTGGAAGCAAGTTGAGTAGGAATTTATATGCAAAACTAGGGATTTTACAGTTGATCCTAGAGATTATAGAGAACCACAATTCATTGAACAAAGGAGAAGCTTGATTAGATTAGGGCTTTACGAATGTCACTTTTGGGGGCAGCTAGGTGGTGCAGTGGATATAGCACTGGCCATGGAGTCAGAGAGGCCCTGAGTTCAAATCCAGCCTCAGAAGCTTGACACTTACTAACTGTGTGACCCTGGGCAAGTCACTTAACCCTCAATGCCCTGCCAAAAAAAAAAAAGAAAAAAAAAGAATGTCTCTTTGTCATCTAGTTGGAAGTCTTAGTCTTCACTGTCTTGAGAAATCTCACAAGGATACTATAGTCTTAAGTAACTTCTTTCTTGTCTTATAATCTATAATGGTTTAGAAATGATAAAACAAAAAGAGAAAGAAAAAACTCATCCACTGGACCATTTAAATTAATAAAATAGAACCAACCATATATTCTATTATAGAATATATGGGTAGATCTAAAAGTGGAAGAAATTTCAAAGGCTAACTGGTTCAACACTCTTCTCATATTTCAGATGAGGCTAAAGGAGGTTTAATGCTTCATCCAAGGTCATACAGATAGTGAGAGTCAGAAGTAAGATTGGAACCCAGGTTCTCTGACACTATACTAGTACTCTTTCCACTGTGTTGTTGTTGTTCAGTTATTTCAGTTGTGTAGAACTATTCATGATGCCTTTTGGGGTGTTCCTAGGAAAGACTCTGGAACAGTTTGCCATTTCCTTCTCCAGCTCATTTTACAGATGAGAAACAAACAGGGTTAAATGACTTGCCCAGGGTCACACACCTAGTGAGTGTCTGAGGCTGGATTTGAACCCATGAAGATGAATTTTTCTGACTTCAGGCCTGGCACTCTATACACTGCACACACCATCTAATCTGCCCTCTTTTCAGTGTAGGCTCTTAATAAAGACTCCTTGACTTGACTTAACTGTATCATGTTGCTGCACTGGTTGTACCTTGGTCTACAAGGTTTAATCATATAGAATCTGAGAGATGGAAGGAAACTTCTTGTTCAGTTTATTCGTGAATAAAAAAATCTTCACTATAACATCCCTGATAAGTTTTTGCTTAATGACTTCCAATGAGGGGGAACCCATCTGTGTTTGAGGAAGCCCATCCTACTTTAAGAAAATTCTAGTTAGATCTTAGGAACTGTTTCCTTACCTATTTAGTTAGTTTAAGCACTAAAAAGGACCACCCAACATGCAACCTTCCATTAACACTAAGTTCTTGGCTGAGAGACATACTGTCTCTCCCTGAGCCTGTATGCAAAGCCTTTCAATCTTGTTAGGACCAGTCAGTGAATCATTAGAAAAGGACAATAAATCACCGGCTTCTGCCAAGAAGAAAATCATAGAGATTATCATACTATAAGCACTCCCAAGACTTCAAGTGGTCTATGGACCACACTCTAGGATGGACTGAAATTTGTCATAACTAAGAAGTATGATTAGGGAAAAGGAATCCTGGCACTCAAGTGGTAATTGAAGTCATTTGGTTTCTGAGGATTGTTAAAAAACCCACTTCAGCTGGTATTGGGTTTTTGTCTTTTTTTCCTCTGTATGTCCACTGCATGTTTTTCCCCCATGTCTATACATAGATAAGCCAAAATGTGAAAATTCTTCCATTGCTAACTTGGACATGACTCCTAGCAACTTTGGGGAGGAGAGGGCTACCACTTCCCAAGAATCATTGCAGTCAGCATTACTGGAAACAGGGTCAGAGCCAGTTAACTTTGTACAATGGGGGAAGGGGGAGGGATACAGAAGGGAGAGGAGAGGAAACCAATCCTGTTCTCCCCATCCTCTGCAGTTTCTCATGGTAATGAATTTAAGAGAAAGGAAACATTTTTTTAATTCAAGTGTTCCTGTCATATTTCTGACAATTTACATACTAATTTTCGGGTTTGAGAATATGGTGTTAGTAAATGGTACTTGGACCAAATAAGCATATCAGCAGAGAATTTTTTAAGCAAGTTAATCAGAATGCAGGCAAGACAATGGGATATGCTTGAAATAACAAATCACTTGATTACTTAATTAGGTTAGCAAGACCTCTGCAAAATGAAACGGCTGGAGTTTTTAAAACCACAGTTCAAAACATTTCAGTGTAATGACATGCACATTGTTGAGTAAAGAATGAAATTGGCCTTTTTGGAGACTCCCCAAAGGTTCCAGCTATGGGCCACACAGAGTCCTCTTGGGGCCCTTAGATCACATATGGGTTTTGTTTAATCATCATAAGAACACAAAAGCAAGACAAGCTGCATCATGATTCCACTCAATCCACATGAAGCTTCCTAGGGTTTTATGTAAAGCCCTGGTGGGTGCCAGCATTTGGATGGGTTCAGATGTTTGTTTGAAGTTTAACAGCAGCATGCTGGACAGCGTCGTCGTTACCCCACAGCCTATTCTGTTGTATCTTTTGCCTTTTAACATAGCAATCGTATACATTTATCTATGTAAGAATCATCTATTTAGAACTGCTCATGTGGCAAAGATGCTTATTGGTCTAATACAGTGCTGTTGTAAAACATCTAATTTTACACAGAGCAGAGATCCAAGAAGTGAGTAGGGAGCTGATAGGATGTCAAAAGCAATGCCAGTTAGACCATTAACCTTTTTTTCCCCCTCAACTGTGGTTCTATAAACCTTTTCCAGAAACAAATCTACATTCCTGTATGCCTTTGGGGGAGGAAAGCAAATGTATTAAAATATACTCCACTTTATGTAAATTGGCCAAAAGGATCAAATTGTGCCTATCTTTTCAATATGACCTCTCTTCTTGCTCCTTCCCTCATCTCCAGAGAGGATACCTTGATACAGTGGAAAGTCTAACAGCCTAAATTCAAGCCTTGGATCTATCACTGTGTATGTAACCTTAAACAAGTCACTTAACCTAAGCTTCAGTTTCCTTATTTGTAAAATGACAGGACTGCTTTAATTTAGTTGTGAGGCTCCCTCCTGCTCTGAGTCCTTAAACCTATTTTTTCACCTATTTGTTGCTTGTCCTTCATTCCCAAAGAGGACCATGACAGATGTCATGACTTACACTGAAATGGACTTAAGTGAGGGAGGGCTATTCAAAGTCACCAGCCTCACTCTCTCCTCCAGAGCCATCTGGAGCAAGATATATTATCATGGGGCAGCTAGGTGGTACAGTAAATAAAGCACTGGCCCTGGATTTAGGAGGACCTGAGTTCAAATCTGGCCTCAGACACTTGAGGTCACTTGTGTGACCCTGGGCAAGTCACTTAACCTTCATTGCCTGCTCCCCCCCCCAAAAAAAGATATATTATCAGGACAACTGGGCATGACCCTGAATACTTAAAGTGATTGGCATTAAGTTACTTGTCCAGGGTCACACAGCTAGTAAGTGTCTGAAGTGAGATTTTTAACTCAGGTCATTGAAAGACCCAGGGAAAGATGTTTGTTTTTAGAGCCAAAGGACCTAGGTTTGAATCCTACCTTTGCTATTTCCAACTCTTTGAGACCTTGGAAAGGTCACTTCACTTCTCAGGGACCCTGTTTCCTTATCCATAAAATTCAAGCTTTGGAGTAAAGACCTCTTCTAAAACCCTTCTATCTTTTTTTTTGGAGGCAATTGGGGTTAAGTGACTTGCCCAGGGTCACACATCTAGTAAGTGTTAAGTGTCTGAGGCCAGATTTGAACTCAGGTCCTCCTGAATCCAGGGCCAGTGCTCTATACACTGCGCCACCTAGCTGCCCCAACCCTTCTATCTTGAAATCAATAAACTGTGAAGCAAATTTATGATACAGGAAATAATTACCATCATAATAACTGACATTCATAGGATACTAGGTGTTTACAAAGCTCTTTGCATAGATATTTGGTTTCATCTGACCCTCATAAGAGCCTAATGAATAAGAACAAGGACTCTTATCCCCATTTGACAGATGAAGAAACTGAGGGTTAACGTGGTTAAGTTGTCAAACATCACAGATAATGAAGGAATTTTGGAGCCAAGACTCTGACCCTCTGTTTTTTCCAAATCTAATGCTATTTCCACCACACTGAAGCTGGACCTACAATGTCAAGTCAACAAGTATTTATTTAAGCACTTAGTATGTGCCTGGCCCTGTGTTAAGCTGTGATGATACAAACACAAACAGAAAGACAGTCCCTACCCTCAAGGAACTTACATTCTAATGAGAAAGAAAACACAATAGGAAAGTGAGAAGAGAGATGAGGATTATTCAATAAACTTTGAGTATTTCTGTCTTTGAAAAAGGATAGAGCCACAATACTCCATATGGAATTCTTTAATGACTCACATTTATGTTGCTGTTTTAAATATTCTTCACAACAACACAGTAAGGTGGGTGATGCTATTATCTATAAATATTGCCATTTCATAAGTGTGAAATTAAGACCCAGAGAGGTTAAGAGATTTGCCTGGCATCCTAGAGTTAGAAAGTGGCAGAGATGGAATTTAGATCAAGAACTTGTGACTCTCAGTGAACTGTTATTTCCATTCCACCACATTCTCAGATTTCCTATACTTTTTTCTGTTTACATTGTACATTCATCAAGATAGCCATGGAAGGTACATTGTATTGTATAATCGTCATCAGGAAGGGCTGCTCAGATAAGTTGCTTCTTACCCAACATCTACCAGCTAACAAGTGATGGAATCAGTACTTGATGCCAGTTCTTGACTCTCAAAATCCAATAGGCTTACCACAGAACACTTACCAACTCAAGTATGCCTTGAAATGTCTCCATGGTGGGGGGCAGCTAGGTGGCACAGTGTATAGAGCACCAGCCCTGGATTCAGGGGGACCTGAGTTTAAATCCAGCCTCAGATACTTGACACTTACTAGCTGTGTGACACTGGGCAAGTCACTTAACCCTCATTGCCCCGCCCAAAAAAAAAATTTCCATGGACTACATTAAGGCACAGAAGTACCTTGTTCAATTAATCAATCATTCAAAAAAAAGATTTACTGAATAATTATCATGGCCCCAGCACTGTTTTCATTGTTGTTATTAAGGTATAATGTTCTGGTTTGGAAGAAGTAGCACCAATTTCAGTTCTGGGTCCCCAAGTATAATTTTTCCCACTCTATTGCCCCAAGAAATACTTGGCTGTTCTCTCTGGCAAGCCTTTTCTCCTTTCTAGGACCCCAAACTGTTTCAGACTTGATTGGGCTGTGCCCACCTCTATCTGTGAGAAGCTATAGTTAGATCTAGGATCTAATTCAATCTGATTTTAAAAGTACAACAAAAAGACCTGAACACAATATTCTAGATAAGGTCTGAGTAGAGTAACAAACACAGTGAGGTAGCTAAGTTACACAGTGAATAAAGTGCTGGCTTGGGGCAGCTAGGTGGCACAGTGGATAGAGCACTGGCCCTGGAGTCAGGAGGACCTGAGTTCAAGTCCGACCTCAGACACTTAACACTTACTAGCTGTGTGACCCTAGGCTAGTCACTTAACCCCAATTGCCTCACCAAATATATATATATATATATATATATATATATATATATATATATATATATATATATATATATATATATATATATATATATATATATATATATAAAATAAATAAATAAATAAAGTGCTGTAAAGTGCTGGGCCTAGAGTCAGAAAGATGAGATTTTGAATCCTTCCTTGGACATTTGCTAAATGTTATCACTCTGGGCAAATCACTTATCTTCTTCCTGCCTCAGTTTCCTCATCTTTGAAAATGAGTAGACTAATAACATTGATCTCACAAGAAGTAAATGAGATAATAATTTGAAGACTTTGCAAACCTTAAAGCCCTACATAAATTCTGGCTATTATTACTTTGCCATATGTTATAATGGCCAGCTAGGTGGTGCAATGAATATAGAGTGTTGGGCCTAAAGTCAGAAAAATTCATCTCCCTGAGTTCAAATCTGGCCTCAGACACTTAGTAGCTGTGTGATCCCAGGCAAGTTACTTAACCCTGTTTGCCTTCGTTTCTTTATCCGTAAAATGAGCTGAAAAAGGAAATGGCAAACCCCTCTAGTATCTTTACCAAGAAAACCCCAGATGGAGTCATGAAGAGTCAGACAGGACTGAAAAAAAGACTAAAGCACAAAAAAATGTTATTATAAAGTGGGGGGAGGAAAATAGACCTCATATTTAAGGAACATGATTGGAAATAGGGGGTTTAAAGGGTAAATAGAAAGATGAGCAGTTGTGGGAAATGAGATTAATAACTAAGGAGATGAGTAAAGGCTTTAGAAAAAGAAGGAAGCACTTGACTCAGGATTGAGGAAACCAGGGATTGAATATATGAACTAGATATGAGGAAGGAGAGTAAACCAGGCATAGAGGCAGGAGATAGAATCTGAGTTTGGGGAATAGCTAGTAGGTCATTTTGACCCACCAGAAAGTCAATGATTACATCATTGGTTCATAGGTTTGACCAGAATGGCTAATATGAAGGGGAGCTGGAGGGTCGGCCCCATACAAAAGTAGTACTACATATGGGATGGATTGGGTCTGGACCTATGATTTCAGGAGCACTCCTGGAAGAACTCCCTCCAACAATACAGATTGTCAGTTGTTCCATAACTCCCATTAGAGATTTGTCTGGGTCACTGAGAAGCTAATTAACTTGCCTAGGCTCACAGAACCAGTACGTGTCAAGGGGAGGATTTGAATCCAGGTCTTCCTAACTTTTAGGTTCATTCTAATGTACCCATTGCCTCTTAATATAATGTAGGGTTTTTTTTCTTTACTGAAAAATTGTCAACAAAAGTTACACATTACATTGTGGTATGCATGTCCTGAACAGGCTTCCCTACAGTACAGGTTGGCTTATGTCCATTAAATATCTACAGAATGCTCTAGATTTTCCCCTGGTAGATGCTGTCTTTCAGCTACCCAATGGGTTTACAGCTATGCAGGGTAAATTAGTATACCTGAACTTTGTTCAGCTCTATAGCTGAAACTGTCTCCAGTTTCCTCTGAAATCAGATCATCTTATCAAATCTCTTTAAAGATAAAGGGATCACTACTTTCACAAAATACAAAGCATAAAAAAAAAACCTCAGTCCAGTTAAGAACTGCTTCATTAGGGCAGCTAGGTGGTGCAGTGGATAGAGCACTGGCCCTGGATTCAGGAGGACCTGAGTTCAAGTCCGACCTCAGACACTTGACACTTACTAGCTGTGTGACCCTGGGCAAGTCACTTAACCCCAATTGCTACACACACACACACACAAAACCTGCTTCATTAAATGCATGGAGCATCTGCCCCAACCACCCATCCTGGCACATGGCATGGCAAGTGTTTTCAAGGATTTGAATATTGAATTTCTGTTAGAATAACATCTGCCAGGAACAAGCCCTGAATGTGTGACTTGTCCCCATAGAGTAAAATGAGGAGCTTATCATGCAGGTCTTTGTTTAGATAATGCCTACACCTGTTGTTCGGAAGAAGATTAAGATGCTTCTGGTTGAAATAGCTGGTCTGCAGTGTAAGGGTGAGGAAGGATGGTTGAGCTACAAATTGCTTTGAAGCAGCTGATTTTAAGTTGCCATGGCAAAGACAAATGCAGACAAAGGGAAGCTTTTACATTAATATTTTTGTAAGCTGTGTTGTGATCAAATTGTCCTGCTGGAGGGCAAGTCCTCTTTTGCTTCTACCGACATGCATTGATCAAATCATAAGCACTAATTATGGTGTATTATAATGATTTCTGGGCCTCTCCTCCAAGGGGCGTATCTCTCACTGGGTAATTATTACTCTGATAGATAGGTTTCCATAGGAGAACAGGTTACCAGGAGCCCATTTTATGTCTGTTGATGAGACCATTGGGGAGGAAGGTTAGTAGGGGTGTTTATTAGCACCATTTTATAACCATGTACTTTTCAATCAGTTGTCAAGGTACCCACCTCTGATTTAAATAAATCTTGCTTAGGAAAATGGCACAGAGATTTTTTTTCAATTGTAAGAGTCCTGGTACTAGTAGAAAATGGACAAATGATGAGAGATTTTCGGGTTGAAATGGATAATATTTTCTTGAAACACATTATAGGTTTTTCCTATGGTTCTTTAAAAATAATCCCAGGTGTGGCATAGGAGGATTCTGCTATGATGTTGTACGTACATTCCCTGATTGTTGATTTTGCTTCTCACACTTTTATGTTTATATAATTTATCTTTAAATTTTGTATTTAACCCCCCTCACTGTTTGGGGTGATGTATAAAATTTTTTAAATCCCTTTTGTGAAGGAATTCCTACTGTAAATGACTTGGAAAAAACCCACAAATATTGAGCTGTGCTAAGCATTATGGTAAACATTCCTAGAGCAATTCACATAAAATGTATCCTAGGGTAAGCTTCCTTCAAGCAAATCATCCATCCGCAGGCATTGTTGAAAAAGAGATAGGGAGGGAGATAGAAGAGAGAATGAAAACATTTATTAAATACCTACAATGTTCTAGGCAGTGTGCTAAGTCAGGACGCAAACACAAGCAAGGCAGTGTTTGCCATCAGGAGCTTATATCCTAATGTGGGAATACAACATTTAAAGGAGAAGTAAGATGGCAGACTGGGAAGTGCTATGGAAAGCTGGTTTCTGGGTATTTAAAAACAGTATTCTGAGAAGGGTTCCAGAGGTTTCACCAGACTCCTAAAGGAGTGCATAACACACACACACACACACAACTAAGAATTCCTTCTCTAGAGTATGTGCACACTAAAACTATTTTAAGTAATTATTCTGTCTACCTGGATACTCATTTCAGTTGTTTCCATCTTCTAAAAAGGCAAAGTACTGCCCAGGCTCTTTAGATTTCAACACTGTAGGGCCAAGTTCCAGATTCACTCTAGCTAGCTCTACATTTCTATACAAACACATTGTTGTCTTCCCCTGCTTAGGTTGGTAGATAGATATTCCCTCATATTTATATTTGTGGTGGAAAGTGAAATAAGCTATATGGAGAGGCAGGAAGAATTAGGAAGAAAAAAAGGAAAGGGTGAGCTGTGAAAGCCTTCTGAAAATGGACTTTGCCCTGTGTATATTGAAGCGCACAGAACTCTTGAAATGAGCCATTGTGTTTAACCTATGCAATCTGAGGATAAATATTAGTCATTTGTATCTTGCTAAGGCTATGATGGCTTTAAGGTGATAAATATTTATCACCCTAGGAGTTTGATAAAAGATATAGGTTTTCTCCAAAAAAAAAAAACACACAAAAAAAGCTATGAGAAATACTAAAGATAAAACTAAGTTGACTTATATATAACTGAATTATTCAATAAATGCAAAAGGCAACTGCCCAGATTTTTAAATTATAAACTCAGAAAGAGAAGAAATGCAATCACAGCTCCTCAGACTTGTAAGATGTAATGGTTTCTCCCAGTAACATGTGTGGTGGCTCGGATTATAAATAATAAATCCTGAGTGAGTTGCCATTTTTACTGTGAGTGCTCTGGAGGAAAATATGCAGGCCCAAAGGTAGCTGATGAAATGCCCATCACATAATAATAGAAACCCTTAAAATAGTCTTGGAATAATAATGTCCATTTCTTCCCAGTCTATAGACTTTGATATTATATTTTATATGGTACAGAAGGAAAACAAATGCATAGTATCAGTAGTTAGAGTCAGGTGAGCCTTTTGTTTTTTAACTTTTTTTTAAAAAAAGCTCCCTATGCTCCCCTTCCTGCCCTTTATGCACATTTTGTTGTCCCTCACAGAACTTATAGTGTCAGACAAAACACACAGTGGAATGGTCAGAATCTAATGAGGTTTATTTGTTGTTGAAACAGCTTTCACATTCTTTTATCTTAGAAGGGAGTGAATCCCCAACTTATTCAGATGTATGAAAATGAAAAATTTAACTACATGGAAGAATTTTTGCACTTCTTAGTTCCTAATCATGTAAAGCACCTGTACTTTTCTAAAAGATGCAAATCCCTTCCCCCATCCCCTTTATCGTTACTATTTTGATGAGCTGACAACATGCACTCAATCTCTGAAACCAAATTGTGATTCATAGCCTCAGAGCATACGGCCTTTCCTTGATCATACGTTCCACGTGGACACTCTCCGAAAGAACATGAAATCCTATCGGGAATTAATTCAGTTTTATCCCTCTGGGGAATGGGGGTAGATGGGTCTATGAAGGATAATTTCCATCTGGAAGATCTTCCCTAAGTAATGGGAAAAGCAGCTTAGTAACTAGAGCAAATGCTCTGTCAAAATACAAGTCATATTTGTGCACTTCCAGGAGCCTTGAAATTGGATAGAGGAAGACAATGATCATAGTGTTTGGAAGGACCTGCAATTAAAGAAAAATATTGGAAGTCAAAAATATCTAGAAGTTTTAAGAATTACTCTCTCCTGGGGCAGCTAGGTGGCGCAGTGGATAAAGCACCGGCCCTGGAGTCAGGAGTACCTGAGTTCAAATCCGGCCTCGGACACTTAACACTTACTAGCTGTGTGACCCTGGGCAAGTCACTTAACCCCAACTGCCTCACAAAAAAAAAAAAAAAAAGAATTACTCTCTCCTGACTATGTCATTTATTTATACACACACACACACACACACACACACACACACAGAACAATGAGGGTTAAGTGACTTGCCCAGGGTGACACAGCTAGTAAGTGTCAAGTGTCTGAGGTCGGATTTGAACTCAGGTCCTCCTGAATCCAGGGCTGGTGCTTTATCCATTGCGCCACCTAGCTGCCCCTCAACTTAAATCTACCATCTGACATTCCCATGTTTTCCAGAAAATGAAACTAACATTAATTAGTCACATTTCCTGACTAAACAAGCTATCATTCGAAGGCTACCACAGAAAGGTCCCAAGATTCTGTTTTGACATAAATTTATGCCAATGCTGTGTAATGGGAGACCTGAAGCATTATACATGTATGTCATGATAGTTGGCAATCTTAATTTATAGTGTTACATTTCAAGTTGTGAATAGTTGCACATCAGGAGATAAGAAAGTTGAAAATGGCTTGTTGGCAGCTGTGAGGGAACATCATTGCTCATTGTGTGATGGGTTTAATTAGCTTTCTCCTGAATTACATAGACATTAAGTTCATAATCTGTTTATATAGAGGTGTTTAATATCCAAATCCTTGATTTATTGTTGAATTGTTTACTCTTTTCTGGTGGCGATTATGCCCAGAAAGCAATTTATTGTAATCAGCTTATTTGTGGGTATTGGGTTTCAGTGTGGAACAAGCTACTTACAAAAAAAGTTGTGTTTTTCAAATCTATGTAGAAACGCAATATATAATCAGTTATTGATAATGAACTCATGGGATTGTTGTGGGTAATTTTTGTTTTCTCTGTCTGGTGTATGCTTAATCAAGGTTTATGTATATTCATTGATTTCCTAGTTTGATTAGCATTAAAACATAACTTTCATCTTTATGCTTACCCATTCAAAATGCCAACTGAGATTTAAATTAAAGTCATGATATAACAGAAAATGAGCACTGGCAGGGTTCCAGGACTTACAATCTAACAGTGACATCAAGGGAAAATCTTAGATGAGACTAGTTTGCTGTATGCAATTCATTATGGGTTTTCAAATTGCCGGACAATTTTGGTTTGATGTACCAATTTGTATTTTGAGTCAATCAATTCTTAGCAAAAACTTGATGATTGGGGTTTTTTCCCCCATAGGGAAAAATGTGTTGTACATGAGCATATGTTCAAAGGTTTCAACTGCTCTTGGATAAACCATGCCAACATTACCACCGACTATAGATTTTTGTTGTACAGATAAAATGTATTAGCCATATATAGTTTGGGTTGAGGGGACTATGTGTGTGAAAATATGATAATCTTTATAACTTCCAGACATTTTTTTGGTGGAGCAACGAGAGTTAAGTGATTTGCCCAGGGTCACACAGCTAGTAAGTATCAAGTGTCTGAGGCCGGATTTGAAATCAGGTCCTCCTGAATCTAGGGCCAGTGCTTTATCCAGTGCACCACCTCCCTGCCCCCAGATATTTTTTAAATAGACGTTTAGAATCTAAGATTTGGAAGGGACCTCAAAGGTTATCTTATCGAACCTATACACAAATCAAGAATGTCATGCCAAAAGTATCTTCAGCAACATGAACCTGGACAAATCACATTTCTCTGGGCCTCAATTTCCTTGTCTATAAAGTCCCTTCCAACTCAAAATCTATGATTCTAAGACCTCCAGAGATCAAAAAGTGTTTACCTCTTATTGAGGAAATCAATTTCAATTTAGGACAGTGCTAATGGTTAGAAAGGATTTCATTAGATTAAGTCAAAATCTGTCTCTTTGCAACTTTCATACACTAATCCCCATTAGTTTCTCTATACCCATGCAAAATAAACCTAATCTGGGGCGGCTAGGTGGCACAGTGGGGGTGGCTAGGTGGCACAGTGGATAAAGCACCAGCCCTGGATTCAGGAGTACCTGAGTTCAAATCCAGCCTCAGACACTTGACACTTACTAGCTGTGTGACCCCGGGCAAGTCACTTAACCCCCATTGCCCCACCAAAAAATAAAATAAATAAAATAAAATAAAATAAACCTAATCCATTTTCTATGACAGCCTTTCAAAAATTGAAGACCTGTATTTTCTCTTTTCCTTGTCTTCTAATTTTACAGACTAAGCATTTCCAATTCCTTCAACTAATAATTCTCATTAGTCACAATTTTGAGTCCTGTTGCTATTCTGGAAAACAACCTGTGAGCATACTTTCTCCTCACTTAAAAATCCAGCTAAAATGTGGTTCCCCAACATGAACACAATTTTCAAACTATAAACTGACTAGCTCAGAGTTTACAAAGATGATCACATCCTTTGTTCTTTAGACTCTGTTTCCACAAATGAAACCTAAGCTCATATGACCTTTATTTTTTTTGACTGCCATGTCCTGATTAGGTTTAAATATCATTAAAAACCTCCACATCCTTTACACTTGAACTAATGTCTAGCTATGTGAAACTAAGTGTAGGTCTTTACCATATTGTATTTCATCTGCAGCATTGGCTACCATTCTAATTGATTGAGATATTCTGTCTTCCTTGATAAGACAGAACCATAGACCACACCTAATAAGGTTAACTTTTTAGTGATTTTATATGGTTAGAGCATTTTATATGGCTGTAAATAGCTTTGATTTCTTCTTCTAAAAAGGTTCTGTTCATATCCTTTGGTCATCTACCAATTGAGTAATGACTCAAATTCTTATATATTTTACTCAGTTCTCTATATATTTGATAAATGAGGCCTTTTTCAGAGAAACTTACTATTAAAAAATATTCCTTTTGTCTGCCTGCTTTCCTTCTAATCTTGGCTGCATTGAATTTGCTTGTGCATAAACTTTTAAATTTAATGTAATCAGAATTATCTGTTTTGTTTCCTATAATGCTCTTATTTTGTCATAAATTATTCCCTTATACATAGATCTGACACTTAAGATATTCCATGCTCCTCTGATTTGCTTATGATATCACCCTTACTGCTTAAATCATGAACCCATTTTTTACCTTTTCTTGGCATATGGTGTGAGATGTTGGTCTATACCTAGTTGCTGCCACACTGCTTTCTAGTGTTCCCAGCAATTTTTATCATATGCTCTGTTTTTATCCCAAAATCTTGGATCTTTGGGTTTACCAAATACTAGATTACTGTGGTCATTTACTACTGTGTATTGTGTACCTAATCTATTATGCTGGTTGACCACACTATTACTCAGATGGTACCAGATTGTTTTGATGATTACCAGTTTGTAATAAAGTTTGAGGTTGGGTACTGCTAGACCATCTTCTTTCACATTTTTTTCATTGATTCATTGATTGTTACACTTCTCTCTTCATAGATATTGGCCCGCCTCCTTTTTAAAAGTAATTTTATGTGCAAGTAATTTTTGGAAAGTTGCTACAGTTTACTCATACTTACTAAGGATTGTTCTATTGCCATTTGAATGATCTCCAATCTTGATTCCATTAAATTGAATTCAATTTAATGAGTTCTTACTATGTGTCAGGCACTTTGCTAGGCTGTGAGGATGTAAAGACTGAAACAAAACTGCCATCAAAGAACTAACATGATACTTAAAGGAGGTCAATCTACGCAAACTATATACAGAGCAAATGTAAAATAATATGAAGTGGGGACAGCAAGGTGATGCAGTGGATAAAGCACCAGCTCTGGATTCAGGAGGACCTGAGTTCAAATCCTGTCTCAGGCACTTCACACTTACTAGCTGTGTGACCCTGGGCAAGTCACTTAACCCTCATTGCCCTGGGGAAAAAAAGGAAAAAGAAAAAAGAAAATAATATGAAGTAGACTGAAATCTGGGGTCATTAGGTCACACCTTTTATAGGGGGCAACAGCTGAGCCATGCCATAAAGAAAGCTAGTGGTTCTCCAATGTAGTGATGAAAAAGAAGAGCATTTAAGGCATGGGGAAACAACCTGTACGAAAGTACAGAGGTGTGAATTGATTGTCATTTATGGGAAAGAGTGAGTAGAATACTTTGGCTCAAATGTATAGTGTATGGGGGGAGTGATGTGTAATCAGTATGAAGAGATAGGTTGGAATCAGATTTGAAAGCTTTGACTCTTCAGAGATCATGGTATTCCATGCTTCCAAGGTATGTAGAATCACTGAGAGAATGTCAGTATTAAAAGGATAGATTTTGTGTCAAAGAGCAATTTAAAATAATGGAAAATGGTACAGAATTCCCCCAAAATATCTTTACCTTAACCAGGGTTTCTTAATCTAGAATCTATAAATGAGGTTTTTTTAAAAAAAATTCTGATAACTGTAATTGGTTTTCTTTTGTAAATCCTATCTATTTTATTTTACACATTAATATATTATTCTTAAAAGCTTTACCACACTGCCAAGGAGCTATGTGACACAAAATAGGCATAAGAACCCTGACCTAAACCAAACCAGAGAAAAAGATTCTGGAAGTTTAATTAGAATTGATTGATTCCATAATACTAATTTTTAGTTTGTTTCTCTTGCATGCAGGGGTTCATTTTCCTAGCAAAACATCAACTCACAAGTACCATATTCCTCTGAGATCCATGTTATTTTAAAAACACTTTGTTCTATAATTTCAACTTTTCCCTCTTCTTTCACTCTTTTTCTGTGCTGTATACATTGCTGTGAGAGTCCCTTCCTTCATTGATCTTTATGCTTTCACATGTATGCACACTCATGCTATTCCGTAGGGTTTTATGTCAATTTTAGTTTTTAATTGGTATCTCCTCACTTCCTCTCCCACCCCGAGAAAATTCCAAACACCTTTTCCTTTTAGGTAGACTTTCAAATCAGCCTTTACAGCTCTGTGACTGCCTCTGCCAAAGTCCTACCTACAATCCTTAGCCTTCTTTTCCATCTCCTGTCTCAGCTGCTTCAGAAATGCTTGGGGCAGCTAGGTGGCTCAGTGGATAAAGCACCAGCCCTGGATTCAGGAGAACCTGCATTCAAATCCAGCCTCAGACACGTGATATTTATTAGCTGTGTGACCCTGGGCAAGTCACTTAACCCTCATTGACCCACAAAAAAAAAAATGCTTCCATTTTCTTCTTCACTCCTTTCTGGCACCTCTTGCTTTCTAAGCAAATAGATGTGAACTTATATCTAAAGGTGATTCTGCTTCTTATACTATTAATATACTCCAGGCTTGAGTCAACCTGCCAAGAAGTTACCTGAAAGTCCTGGCTAGTGCTCTAAGGAGAAAAAACAACAACAACTTCTAACTGGACATAAAAGCTATTAATAAACTTGTCTTCAAAAAGCCAGACCTATGGTTTCTGTGGAGTGGGGGAGCTGTCCATGGTAGAAACTCCTCCACCAATGATGATCAACACCTACTCTGCAAGTTAGAGTCTTTTTAGAAAGTTACCTTGGCTTCTTAAGGCCCAGGCATTTCAGTCACACAGCTATGGTGTGTGTTTGATTTAGAAGCATGACTTGAAGCCATGTCTTCCTCAGTCCAAAGACAGCTCACTATCCACAATACCATACTGCTTCTCAGAAATGAAATGTTTTGTTAAAACTTTTGCTTTACCCAGAACATGCTTTACTCCACTTTCCCATCATTGTTTCCCTTACATTCCCTTAGTGATGTGGTAAACTCTAACCAAGAATAGTCCTATCCTCATTTTCAGGAAATTGTCCTATTTCCTACAAACTCACTTTGAGAAATAGTGATAAATCACTCATTGGTATAAGGAAGAAAGTGGGAATCTGATGACAGTCCAAAGCGTGGATTTGGCTCTTGTTTTGCCCCAGAGTGTTTTTGTGGTTTCTCCTTTCATTTTCAAAGAGGACCACAACATCCGGGTGATGTCATGACTTGCACTGAAATGGATTTAAGTGAGGGAGGGCTGAGCAAAATCACCAGCCTCATTCTCTCCTCCAGAACCAACTGGGTCCACTGGCAAGACCTAGAGCAGGATGACTAGAGATGGCCCTGGATTAGTTCATTTGGAAGAGCACAAAACTGGATTCAGATGATTTGAGGTCTAGAACCATTGCTCTTGCCCTAATTCACTAGAAGTTCATGAGTCATTTAACTTCATTAAATTTTAACATCCTTATCTTTAAAATTAGAGTGTTGAACTAGATAATCTCTAAAGTCCACTGCCAAACAGATTTTCTAGTTTTCTTATCTGAGCTATTAAATGGGGGCAAGAATGCTGACCTATCTAATGAGTGAAAAATAACTAATAAAAATACTTTTAAATAGCTCAAATAGAAATCTAGTTTAATTCTCAAATAGAAATCTAGTTAAATGTCCCTGGGGCAGACATTATGGAAACAATGTTATGGAGTTAAAATTCATACTTTCTGACTTGGTCTTCCTGGCTTCTTATGATGCAGGTTTTTCCCAAACGTGGCGGAACAGATTATTTTTCTTGTTTATTTTGGGACTTGTTTATAAACATCAATACATTTTCATGAAGTGGTCAAAATATAGTTACCAGGAAAAGAGTCTAAGTGTAACTGAGAAGTCCCTAGATATTATTGCCACATCTAGTTATGCCTAGATACAGACAAGATACACAAATTTAATCTAATTGCTAGAAATTAAATGGGCTTGGGAAATTTAAACATTGAAATGGATAGATTTTTAAACAATATTCTCCTCTCCCCTATGCTGGTCTTTTTTGCATCAATGATAAATGAATGATAGAGAACTGATTAAGACCTCACTAAATGCCAACCACTACTCTAACTCTAGGTATGCAAATGCAAAAAAGCAAGACAGTCCCTGTGCTCAAAGAGCTTAAGTTCTTTTTTTCTTAAGTGAGGCAATTGGGGTTAAGTGACTTGCCCATGGTCAAACAGCTAGTAAGTGTCAAGTGTTTGAGGCCAGATTTGAACTCAGGTACTCCTGACTCCAGGGCCAGTGCTCTATCCACTGTTCCACCTAGCTGCCCCAAAGAGTTTACATTCTAATGGGGAAAGATAATATACAAAAGAGAGCCAGAAAGCATGGAGGTATACGAATGTTGTAGAAGTAATTCGAGGCCCTAGTTCCAAACAAGGTAAAGTGAAAGTTCAGTTCTGAGAGGCCAGAATGATTTCAGGATTGGGAACTATTCTTTTAAATTAAATGTTAAGTCAGAACTTTGTGTCTCATTCTCTACCTTATGGGAAAATACAGATTATAACCTTACCATGGGAAGACCTCTCTAGGTTTAGACACCAGGTGAGTATGACTCAGTATCAAGCTGTAATACTATAATGATGCAGCTGTGTAGACCTGAAAAAAATTTGGTCCAAGGTTGGACAGGAAAGGCTAATAGATTTAGAAATGGAAGGAACTTTAGAAATCTGCAAGTCCACTTCCCTTCATTTTTCACATAAGGAAACTGAAGCATGGAGAAGAAATGGCACTAGTAATTTTCTGAGGCAGAATTTGAATATGGGTCTTCTGGACTCCAAGTCTGATGCCTTTTATTCACCACAACGTGCTGCAGCTGCTTGTAGTTCAATTGAAATTTACACTTTCATTTTCTTTCTAATCCAGACACAGACAAATATAGAAAGGAATAGAGCTGGCAAAAATCACTGGACAGAGCACTGGGCCTATGGTCAGGAAACCCTGAGTTCAAATCTGGCCTCAAACATGTACTAGATGGGTCCCCTTGGGCAAGTCACTTAACCTTGTTTACCTCAATATGCTCATCTGTAAAATAAACTGGAGAGGGAAATGGCGAACCATTTTAGTATCTTTACCAAGAAAACCCCAAATGGTGTTACAAAGAGTCAGACACAACTGAAACAGCCGAACAACAAAGAGCAGGCAAAAGTAGGAAGCCACCCAGGGTGTAAAGCATAGGGGGTATCACAAGGCTTACTTCCGAACATCATTTTATCGATGTACTTATTTTTTATTCCATATAATGTAGCCATACAGTAAGGTGGCAAAACAGCATCGGTTTTGTACTTGATCAAATCATGCAGCATGTGTGACAGTGAAGGCTCATGGCCTCTGGTAGACAATATCACACAAGGATGTGATTTCCAAATGCAGAGGGTTGGGGCACACTTTTCAAAGCCTTCCCCAAGGCATACAAATGCCTTGTCCTGCATCAGCAAACTGCATTTTCCTCTGCTGCTTTTAAAAGAGGTCACTGGTTTCAGGGGAGCACTTGTCTGTATGAACCAGATAGCAACCTGATTGTAGTGATCTCTCCTGGGAAAGGAAGACAGAGGGAGTCATTCCCCAGGCTGGAAGGCCAACTAAAAGCAGCACTTTCTTTACATTCTAATTTTCAAAGTCTAATTCTTTATTTTTTTAAGTGCTTGTAAAGCACCTAATTGTGGGTGGTATGGAACCCATTATTTCTCCAGTCTTCTTTTTTTAAAAAACCTGACATAAATACTGCTCAAACATCACCTTGACACAAATGTCAGCCCTATAAGAGCTGTCCTTTGAAAGCCTTGCAGGCTGCTATACCCAAGGTACCCATTATCCCCTGTTCACCTATTGGAGAAATTTGCATAGTAAGTTAATTTGCTTGTCATCCACCCTCTTCCTTTATCTATTAGACAATGAGGTGATTAAATGTGATGGAAATGTTTGCAGGATATGGCTCGCTATCTTATACCCCACCACCACCACCAAACAGGGAGTCCTTGAAATACCAGCTCCATGGCTGGAGGAGCCATTCTAATGAGGACATTAAATGAAACACGGAGGCGGGGGAGGGGGGAGAAGTACTGTATTTGGAGTCAAATGGCCTGAGATGGAGTTCGGTTTTTGCCATTTATTACCTTGTGACCTTGGGCAAGTATCTTAACAACCATGAGACTCCGTTTTGTCATCTATTAAATAAGACACGTGAATTAGATAACCTCTGATGTCCCTTCCAATTCCAGATATATATAATCCTATGACCTTAAGCCAAATCTTTCAATATCGTCTAATTCTCCTATAAATGTATATGGAAAGGGCTGCCAAATCTGTCTTCCTTTGTCACTCTAGCCCCTAGGAGACACTGTCTTGCCTCCAGAGACCATTGATGAAAAGTCTGAACCCAAAATTAAATAATGAATCTAGCAAGAGATCTGGTGGTTACTCATTACAGCAGCCTAGAATTTCCAGCCTACCACCAAGAACATTTTGATTTTTTTTTAATTTGTGCTCCTCTTAAAGCAGTTAATTTAAACGAAGGTGTTTAGATATTTGTTCTCATACTTCTGGAGAGGCAAGCATGCACAGTAGAGAAAATGGGAGCTGTAGGGAGAAAACACTGAATATGAATCTTGCCTCTGACAGCTCCTAACTGAGGAAAAATGCCAAGTCACCTAATCTCTCTGTCTGTTTCTTCATCTTTAAATAGCAATAATACTTGTAGTACCTATCTCATAGGGTGGTTGTGAGGTTCAGATTTGGAAACAGACATGTATTGTATACATACATACACATACATACACATACATACACACACATATTGTCATTTGCCTTTTTGCACCATTGGCATACATCCATATATCCCACTCTACAGGAAGCCTTTCCCAATCTCTCTTAATTCTAGCACCTTCCCCTGTTGCTTATTTCCTATATATCCTACCTACAGCTTGTTTGTACAAAGTTGTTTGCATGTTGTCTGCCCCATTAGATTGTGTATGCCTTGAGGGCAGGAACTGTCCTTTTTGCTTTTCTTTATTTCCTCAGTACTTAAACCAGTAGCTGGCACGTAATAGGTACTTTATAAATATTTGCTGAATGATTAACAGATATAAGTACAGAAATTTTAAGTCCTGTACAAATGTCAGGTATTATTATTTATTCTGGTACCTAAAAGTTACAACAACACAAGAGGCAGATGCTGCAAGCACTATTGTTGTTGTTAGTATTAGCCTCATTTTACAAATGAAGAAAGTGAGGTTCCCAAAGGTAATATGACTTGTCCATAGTCACAGAGCTTATTTGTCAATGGCCACATTCAAAACCAGGATCCAAGTATAACACTCTCCCCACTACACTATCCTGCCATAAATTCCTAAGGACAGGACTGATCTTATATAAAATTTATGTCTGTCTTTGTATCTTAACATCCATGCTTTCCATATCTCTCTGATGTTTATGGAACTGAACTGTTAGGCAACAACAAAAAAAAGTATCTCTGCAAGCAGTATAGACCCAGTAATCACAACTTGATTTTTTTTTTTGGTGAGGCAATTGGGGTTAAGTGACTTGCCCAAGGTCACACAGCTAGTAAGTGTTAAGTGTCTGAGGTCGGATTTGAACTCAGGTACTCCTGAATCCAGGGCCGGTGCTCTATCCTCTGTGCCATCTAGCTACCCCGAACCATCTAGCTGCCCCACAACTTGGATTTGCTACTACATACCAGGATCTTGGGTTGGGAATATATTTTTGAACTACCTAATTTGGCTTGGTTCAGTTCATCCAAGGTAAAGTGTATAGGATAGGTTGTGCATCAGTTGGGGAATGACTGAACAAATTATGGTATATAAATGTAATGGAATACTGTAGTACTGTAGGAAATGATGAAGAGAACAGTTCAGGGAAACCTGGAAAATCTTGAATGAACTCATACAGAGTTAAATGAGCAGAAGCAGGAGAACAGTTACCCAAAAATAAAAAACATTGTCAAGATAAGTCATTTTAAAAGACTTTAAAACTCTGATCAATGTGATAACCAACCACAATTCCACAGGACTCATAATGAAACATGCTCCCTACCTCTTGACAGATAGGTGGTGAACTTAGGGTACAGAATGAGACATTTTTATATGCCCAGTGTGGAAATTTGTTTGGTTTGACTATTCATATTTATTACAAGGGTCTTATTTTCTTTCTTTCTGAGTAGAGGGGGGGGGTGAAGGAGGGAAGGAAAGAAGACTGATTTTTCTTCCCTCCCTCACTGAAAAAAACCTTAAATTGGAAATGAAGGAGAAAGTACACAGTTACCATTGGCAGATTGGCAATCACAAGTTTTCAAGATTCAGTTATAAATGTATCTTAGGTACCTTCAAGCTAAAGAATGGTTTAACTAGCAATGAAAATATTATTTTTCAAAATTAACTCAAAAGAAGAGGCATTTTGAAATTTTGTTCCAAAGACCAAAATGCAAGTATCAAGGGGGTGCCAGAAATTCTAGTGTTAGAATTTTGAAAAGCTCCCTAGGAATGGGAAAATGGAAAACCTTAATTTAATAGAAAAAGGCATAGTCCATAGGTCATTAGCACCAAAGCCTATATCAGGAAGATGGCCAAGAGTTAAAATGGTCCATTCTAGGGGCAGCTAGATGGCGCAGTGGATAGGGCACCGGCCCTGGAGTCAGGAGTACCTGAGTTCAAATCCAGCCTCAGACACTTAACACTTACTAGCTGTGTGACCCTGGGCAAGTCACTTAACCCCAATTGCCTCACTTTAAAAAAAAATGGTCCATTCTGTATTATTTTCTAAATGTAGAAAAGATGCTGCCAAGAGCAAAGAAAGAAAGACATTATCTTTTGTAATCATTAAAATAGAATCTTTCGTTGATTCCCCCAATGGTGTTGAATAGACAGCAAGAATTATACATGATTATACCACTTGGGAAAGCAAGAAAAGGGAATAGATGGATTTTTTTTTTAATTCACACTGGCTGATTTGTTGTGATCAGAAACCACAGAATCCTAAAATAGTGGGGAGTACTAAATCCATCCAGAAGAGAAATGTAAGACAATTGGAAAGAGCCTAGCTGTCACAACTAATAATAAGACCCTAAACACAGCAATTTTCAGGCAAGTTATAGGGCAAATACCCATTGAGTCATTCCATTTCTGATAACTCTCCAATTTGTGAACATTTTTAACTCTTACCAAGTATACCACATTCTCTTTAATAAAACAGCATAGACCATGTAGAAATGAGTAATGTTCTCTAGGTTGGAGGTACTGAAAAAAATAGACACATTAAATAGAACTTCTTTCCATGAATTAGGTTTCTTCTTCTAAGGAAGGGCTGCAAAATGGAAGTGACTTAACTAGTGACATGTGTTGATGTAAGAAAGTTCTTTCTTTTCCTTTTAAAAATAATTGAATGGGGCAGCTAGGTGGCGCAGTAGATAAAGCACCGGCCCTGGATTCAGGAGTACCCGAGTTCAAATCTGGCCTCAGACGCTTGACACTTACTAGCTGTGTGACCCTGGGCAAGTCACTTAACCCCCTTTGCCCCACAAAAAAAAAAAAAAAAAACCAAAACAACAAAAAAAAATTGCATTATCCTAAACAGACAAATGATTATTCAAGAATTTATACTGGGCAGCATTTTGCCAATAAATTAAAAGTAATTTTTTTTTCAAAAGCATTTACCTGCCTGTAATTATTACCCAAATCAAAGAGCCACATAAACTGCAACTATTCCTCTTCTAAAACAAAAGTTTTGATTACTTTAATGTCAATCGATAAAAAAAAATATATTAAACACCTCATGTCACAGGCACAGTAGTAGGTGCTGGATATGCAAATACAATGAATGAAATAATCCCAATTCACAAGGAACCTACATCTACCAAATTAAAAGGCAATTTCAAAAGGGACTTTAGAGGAACACCTGGTGTAGAAAATCTGTTTGTGTAAGGAAAAGTAACTTCTCAGTAACCTAGAGCCTTACAGAGCTGCCTAAGACCCTGAGAAGATGTGATTTGTCAATGGTCATAGAGCCAGCATCTGTTGGAATTCAGATTTCCCTGATTCCACGACCAAACCTTCAGCTGCTATGCCATTCTGCTTGGATTCTTACCGTGTGTATGTATAAGTGATGAACCCTTTTGCCAGTAGAACGTAGTCTTTGGGATCCTTTCTCAGAATAATATTTTTCATAAATAAAATAAAACATGTACAATTATAAAAGGTAATAGATGCTCTCAAGGAACTCACAGTCTAACAATTTTTAAACAATAAATACAGGATAAATTGGAGATAATCAAGAGAAAGAAAACACTGGCATTAAGGGGCAATCAGAAAAGGCTTCTGGTGGAAGGCAGGATTTTGTGTTGAATTTGAAGGAAGCCAAGAAAGCGAGGGATTGGAGAGAAGGGATAGAGTTCAAGGCATGGGATTCCAGACCAATGAAAATGCATAGGGTTGGGGACGGGTTGTATCTTGTGTGAGGAACAGTAAGGAGGCCTGTATCACTGGACCACAGAGTCTGTGGGTGTAAAATGTAACAAGAATGGAAGTATAAAAGGGGGACAGGTTATGAAGGATTTTAATTGCCAGAGGATTTTATTTTATATTGGAGGTAATAGGGAGCCATTGAAATTTACTAATTCATGTGGGGGCTTGGGGTAGGTGACATGGTAGGAAGGAAAACTGACCAAAAGGCAATTGTAGTACTCAAGGTTTGAGGTGATATGGGCCTGCACCAAGGTGGTGGCAGTGTCAGAGGAGAGAAGGAGCCTTGTGTAAGGTTTACATAAAGATAAAAATCAGTAGGACTTGACAACAGATTACCTGGGACAGGGGAACTGACACACCAAGGATAACACCTAGGTGGTTAGACTGGCTGACTGGGAGGTTGTAGATGCCCTCCATAGTCAAAGGAAGTTAGGAAGAGGGAAGCTGGGATTTGGGGGGATATTACGCATTCAATTTTGGACTTGTGGAGTTTGAGGGGCCCTATGAGACATCTAGTTCATATTGGTGGGGGGAAGAGAAGGTGGCATTGGGTGAAATGACAATAAGGTCGGGGTGGAGAACATGATTTGAATGATGACAGCTAGGAGTATCCCTCCTACTTAGCATATTTACAGATAGCACAAACCTGTGAAGGACAACCAAGACACTGAATGATTAAATCAAGTTCAGGCTGATGCTGGACTGAACCTAAGAAGATGATGTTCTTGGGTTTGTTTGTTGGTTTGTTTAACAGATCTTTGATTTTGTTGGTATAAGGAGGTCCTGGCAAGGAACTTCCTCTACTAATACAGATGAGCATCTTTCCAGCAACTCAGAACTTCTGAGAATTACTGGGGCACTGTGATTTTCCAAGAGTCACTCAGCTAGCATATAGCAGAAGTCTGGACTCTAAAGCCAACTCTCCTTCAACCATGCTGTGCTGTCCTTCTACAAGGTGACATTTGATGTGTTCTAGAAAATCAGAAGTGCAAGTATAGGATAGCAGTGATGCCCTAGACCAGTGGTCTGCTAAGTGGAAAGATTAACCATTGAAAAGATGGGTCACATATATCCTACCCACTCTTTGATTGCCAGTTGTGGGACTTGTCTCCAATTCACCCGTATCTTTTTTACCCCCTTAACATTCTTATCTTTCCATTTTTCATCCTGCCCATTTCTGAGCCTTGCCTCATCCCCTCAGGGAAGTTATAACAGACCCACTCCCAGGTAAGGAATGGCTGTGGAGATTCCATTGGGCATATTCTTTCTCCCCACTCCCCTCCATCTCCTCGGATTAGCTCATGGCTGTGACAGGTTACATTCCCCTCAGGGACAATGATGGCTGAGTAAAACCTCACCACTACCCCTACCACCTGTCCCTTTTTGCTTTCTGTAGGACAGAGTTATACAGGATATACAGAAATGGATATGTTGAAATCTGTATTACAGACATTTCTATATTATCTTTTCTTCCAAATCTATTCCTCTTCTGAATTTTCCTTTACTTTTCAGTTACCATTATCTTTCCAGTAAACCAGGTTTATAACCTTGGTGTAATCTCTACTCAGTCTCCTTCATCCCACATATCCAGTCAGATGCCACAACTTGTTATTTCTATCTCTACAATATCTCTTTTTCTCTGTCTCCTTCTCTCTACTTGATCAACTATCATGCTAGATTCAGTTTCTAAACAACTATACAGGAGCCTTCTAATTGGCCTCCCTGCCTCAAGTCTCTCCTCACTCTAATCCATCCTCCAAGTAACTACCAAAGTCAATTCCCTGAAGCTCAGGTCTGGGCATGTCAGTCCCCCTGGCCAATAAACTCCTGCGATTCCCTGTTGTCTCTAGGATCAAATATTACCCATCTCTATCTCCATTTCTACTTGTAGATTTTATAATGTACCTGTTATTAAAAATAATAGTAGGGGCAGCTGGGTGGCACAGTGGATAGAGCGCCAGCCCTGGAGTCAAAAGAACCTGAGTTCAAATCCAGCCTCAGACACTTGACACTTACTAGCTGTGTGAGCCTGGGCAAGTCACTTAAACCCAATTGCCTCACCAATAATAATAATAATAATAATAATAATAATAATAATAATAGTAGTAGTAGTAATAATAGTTAGCATGTATATGGTACTTTAAGGTTCACAAAGAGTCTTGCAGGCATCATTTTCATTTGCTTCTCACAACAACTTTGTGAGATAACTGTTATTGTGATCATCATTTTAGAGATGTGGAAACAGGCTGGCAGAGGTTAAATGACTTGGCCAGAGTCACACAACCAGTAAGAAGGCAGGTTTCTAATTTCAGTCTGCTTGACTCCAAGTCCAGCAATCTATCCACTGCAGTGCTTAGCTGCTTCTTGTAAAAAATATATGTGTGTGTGTGTGTGTATAATAGTATGTTTTATATATAAAACATTTTATATTAAAAATATACTATTATACTATATACTATTATAGCAATCGAGTATTCACGAGTTAGTAAATATACACATATTGGAAGTTCATGTACATATTTTAATAGGGGAAAGTGATGAAAAACATTTGGAGAAGAGCTGTCATGTGCAAAACAAGAGTTTCTTCAACAAGCATTTATTATAAATGATACTGTGCCAAGAAACTGTACTAAGAACCAGTGTTAAAAGACAAAAATAAAAATAAAAAACAAAAACATAGATATGATTCATTAGTGTGAAACAACTACCAAAAAAAAATAATGGGATCTTGGGCTGAATTAATAGAAGGGTCGTATTCAGAAAAGGGGAAAAAATAGCTCCCAAGTATCATGTGCAGGTCAGTCTATATTTGGCGTACTATGTGTATTTCTGGGCATCACCCTTTAAAAAGGGCATTACCATACTAGGGAAATCTAGGGAATGGTGACCAAGATAAAGAAAATACTTCAGACTATGTCACATGAGGAATAATTAAAGTAAATGGATTTCTTTAAGCTGGATAAGAGAAAAGAGGAGGCTGCCTTCAATTATTTGAAATGTCATTATAGGAAGGAGGAATAGCACCTCTTCTGTGAAAATGAAAGAACTTAGTCCAGTGGCCAGAAGTTACAAGACCGATTTCAGCATAATACATTATTATTTTGATGTTTTTTGGAGCAATCGTCTCAGCATAATACAAATAGAAACTTTTTAAATAATTAGATACATATAACGACTAGAGCTGTGATTTTATTGATATAGGGAAATTCCTGATGCAGAAATTCCCTATCCTAAGACAAGTTGATGTCTATCTTGAAAAACCCAGTCTTAAAAGGGGACCTAGATCCTTGAAAGTTTATGTGATTCACCAGTGTGTGTGTGTGTGTGTGTGTGTGTGTGTGTGAGAGAGAGAGAGAGAGAGAGAGAGAGAGAGAGAGAGAGAGAGAGAGAGCTGTTGTGTAAATCCAGTTCTTCTTGATTCCAAAGTCAGCTTTCTATCTACTATGCCATACTTCATTTCTTAGACTTGTACAAAATCGAAATGGGCTGCTTCATTAAGTAATCCATTTTCTATCACTGGATGAATCTTTGTCAGGGATATTATGAAAGGGGTTCTTTTATGGAGTTGGTTGGTCTAGGTGGCTTCTAGCATCCCTTCCAATTCTAAGATTCTTTGATGAATACTGAGGGCCAGAAGTTTCATTTATCAATAAAGTAAACCAAGTGAGTTGGATTTAACAGGGCCCAGGAACATCATTCCTAATTGCACCTCTCTAGATTTCTCCATCAGCCTTTCTCAACCATAGTATGACTTTTTCTGACTCTTGGGGGAGGAAGAGAGTCACACTGGAATACTTATTGTTCATCACTGACTATCCTTCCCCATTCCTGAAGTCTTCTTGTTGGAGAGGATAAATGCCAGAGGGAGCAATCATTTCTAACTGGAAGTTTCCAGTACCTTCAAAGTTTATCTTGGGAGAAAGAGTTACAGTCATGACATTTTTTAAAAAAGGAATTGCTTCTGACTATGCTAAAATTTATAGCAGATAGGTGCAAATAGGAAAGGAAACATGTTATGTTGCAGTAATCTGCACCAACTCTTTAGCATACGGTTCCATGCATTACTTAAAATCAGGCAAACACACAAAATGTCTATATAGTACAGATATCCCACTGATATGCATCTGGTAAATGCAAAGAGAGCTAGGGTATTGATTTGAATTGCAGTGGGCAAACTAATATTAATATGAGTTGAGATGTCACTGAAGCAGTTGTCAAAATGGAAATAGTATTGCTTTTTCTAGGAAGGAAAAATTGAAAGCAAAGAAAATAAAGCTAGAAAAAAATTACAGGCAGGAGCTCAAGCTAGGTGTCAGCATTAACCTAGGTAGGGAATTGATAAACCCTGATAAAGATGGACAATTGTGACAGTATATGAAACAAGGAAGCCAAGATGATTCAGTCTCCAAATGTGAACTCATTTGAACTTCATGAAGATCAATCCCAATCAGAGGATGATTGTACATCACCCATGCTTGATTCTTGTACCTAATCATGGGGCTGACACATTTCAGAAATTGCACATTTAAAGACATCTGAGTATGGTATGACAATCGATCTGTTTGGTTTATCTTATATTAAACAAAAATCATTCCATCCCACATCAGCCTTGGAATATATAGCACCTAGCTAGTGCTCATGAAAATGAATTTCCACAACATCAGATTACAATGTTTGGAAATAAGTTTTCACCACTATTAGTCATCCTCCATCATACCCATAGATATTTGATATCCTCGCTGTGGGTATTATTCTTTACAGTGATGCAGATCACATCCCTCCATGCCTGCCCATCCTGTGGGCCTATCCATGTCCTCAGATATACTCCCTAGAGGGGGCGGGGTCAGTCAGTCAATTTCCTTTTAAGTGTTTACCACGTGCCACGCATTGTGCTAAGTGCTGGAGATGTAAAGAAAGGGAACTTTTTTTTAAAACCTTGTAACATTTTAACAGGAAAGATAATAGCCAAGTTGAGGAAGGTGATCTGAAAGAAAAAGGCATTAATATCTAGGAAATGGAGAAGGGGGAAAAAGGCTCTCTGGAGAAGTAGGGACTTGAGTCGAGTCTTGAAAGACAACAGGAAAGCTAAGAGGTAGAGGGGAAAGGGCAGAGTATTATAAACATGCAGGACTGCCAGTGCAAAGCCAACGTTTTTTTGCAATACAGCCAAAGCAGACTCTCCTTTGACCTTATCCTCACTTATTCTGCCTTTATGCCTTTGTTAATGCCATCCTCATACCAAAAATATTCCCCCTTTCCTGTTAATGTTTATCTACCAGAATACTTCAAGACCTAGTTTAGATGCCAACACCTCTAGGAAGTCTTCATTGATTTTTCCCAGCTAGAAGTGACCACTTTCTCCTTGATCTTTTCATGTTATTCTGTTTAATAGGGAAAGACAATGCATAGGAGGGCTTTAAATAAGGACATGGTACAGGCCCATGGGATAAGGAAGATGGTTGGAATTAATAAGGAGGTCAGCATCACAGGAAGAGATAGTGAAAGTTCACATATTAGAGTCTAAGTTCCTTGGGGAAGGGGGTAGAGAATAAAAATATTGTGCACAACAGAGGTACCATGGTATAGAAGTGGTCAGGAGGTACTCTGGAGGCAAAACAGGGCCCAGCATTCCAGGGGCACAGTTCAAGGTTCTGGTAGGAAGAGCATGAGAAGGATGAGAAAGATAACTAGGGTACATGTGGAAATAACCAGGAAGTAACCTGGAGACTTGATACCAGGTAAGACAAGGCAAAAACTATCTGTCAGACCTAGAGGCAGAGCCCAAGGTTTCAGGTGGGAAGTAGATACCTTTTAATTTCTAAGTACATAACTTGTAAAAAAAAAATCAGTGGATAATATAATCAAGGGGCAGCCTACATAGAGCGAGAAAATAAAAATTATAGTGTCTCTAGGAATGCACAAAATTGATGACTGTTTGAAAAGCCTATTTGAATAGACTTATGTGAATAGATTTCCAGAGAAGGAGACCTCCTGTCTTCACAGAGGAGGTAATTGGTTGGAAGGGTCAGCAGTCATTATGTGTAAAGGTCCCTAGCCCAAATAAGGAGCTTACCTGCTGGTTGGTCACTTATAATTCCTTCCCAGCATTGATTTTTCTGTCACCTGAATATTTTTGTGGGTTGAGACACTTGATAACTTTGCAGCATATTTAAACCTGATATTGATTGAACCAAGGCCATTCTTCAAATGAGCTTAAGACAAATTCTTCACAGAATGGAGGACTTTAATTACAAAAACTGCAGTCAGAGTCCAGACATGTCATTACTGGCTAATTATAGGAAATTATGGGTGGCAATAGCTTTGTTCAGCTGGGTTTAAAGGATTGTACTTATCCATGCCAGAAAAGTGCGTGATGGTTTCCAAGATAAACGAGCAATGCTTTTCTTTTGCATTCTCTTTGGACAAAGCATGCACTCATATTACACTTCACTTTCTTGGCTATCAAGAAGAAGAATGGATAGAGCATTAAGATGAAATAAGAGCCGTCCCCGATTTATCCTTCTGTCCTTCAATGCAACTTGAAATTCTAAGCACTGAATGGTATCTTCAAGGTCACCTAGGCCAACCCCTCCCTGCATCCATCCTATGACATTCCCGGTGTTCAGTCAGGTGGCATGTCCGGTAGAACATTGGACTTTGATATAAGGTGACCTAATTTTGAATCCTGCCTCAGACACTTGCTAGCTTTGGGGCCCTGAGCAAGTTACTTAACCTCTCTCAACCTCACTGTCTTCATCTGTAAAAATAAGGATAGCAACAGCACTTACCTAACAGGGTTGTTGTAAGGATCAAATGAGATATTCCATGTGAAGCACTTTGAAAACTTTAAAGGGCTACCTAATTGTTTATTATTGTTTTTCTTATTATTAACTTAAACAACTTAGGTTAAACTTACTCTTTTTTAAAGGAAGTCCATCCCATTTTGGACAGATCTAATTGTCAACAAACCATTGCTCATTTAGGATCAAAATTTGCCTCCCAATTCAATTCGATAATTTACTAAAAATTGGAATTGGGATTAAGGTTAGGGTTATTTTCAAGGCACTGTCCAAGGCTCAGAGGATGCAAAAGCAAAATGAAAAATATCCCCTGCCCTCATAGGGGCTTATAGTCTATTGAATATAGAATATAATTTTAGGCCATTAGTAGTATTCCTACTTTTTAGGGTCAAACAGGATAAGGCTAGCCCCTTTTATTTGCCAAGCCTTGGCAAACTTGCTCAGTTGTAACCTAACTGGGACCTGGACACAAGAACCAGTAGCTGCTGGGAACCCCACCACCACCACAGCAAATCTGCATTCTTCCCCCCCAAATTGGTTTATGACTGCAGCAGGCAACTCCACCTTCCTGACTCTCAGCAAATTCTACATCACATGGTAGTAGCCAGTGAATGAGAGTCCTGACCGCCCCCTTTTCCTTCTCAGTACTCTCTAATTTTTCCTGTTTCTGTTGAGGCACCAACCTTCCTTCTATTCATCTATATTTGCAATCCTGGCATAATCCTCAGCTCCTCTCTATGCTATGCCACATATCCATTTTATTGTTTTAACCTCCTTGTCATTTTAACAACTTTTACATCTGTCCCCTTCGCTCTACTCAACTAGCTACCACCCAAATTCTCACCCTCATTGCCTTTCTTTAGGATAATTGTAGCAGCCACCTAATTGGTACCCTACTACAAGCCTCTCCTCTCTCCAATACATCCTTCAGACAGGTGCCAGAGTGATTCTCTCAATTCCCAGGACTCCTTATGTTACTCCCCTACTCAATAAACTACCATGACTACTTATTGATTCTAAAACAGAGGTCCTTAATCTGGGCTCTGTGAATTTATTTATTTAAAAAAATTGATAACTATATCCCAAAATAATTGGTTTTCTTCGAAATCCTATGTATTTTTAGGGTATTTAAAAACTTTATTCTGAGGAGTTCATAGGCTTCACCAGACCACCAAGGGGTGGGGATAGTGACACAGAAAAGGTTAAAAATCCCTGATTTAGAATCAATTGTAGTTTCCTTTTTGTTTCATACTATTTAATCTCTTTTTATATAATAAAAATTAGTAGTATAATAGTATACATATAATTTATAAACAAGCAAATATATTTATTGAGGTAACATAAAAAAACCTTTTTTCCCTGTTAAGGTATATGATCAAAATATTTTTGCGGAAGCAAAGTTGTGGTCACACAGTTGGGGTAAAGAAATGATGAGGACCATAGCAAGAATTAGCCCCAAGAATTAGGTTTTCTTTTTTGGAGAAGAATCATTTTATTCTTTGTTTCAATGTGTAATATTCCTACCATTTTATTCTTTGTTTCAATGTGTAATATTCCTACCAGCCCAACTTCCTGCCTGTCCTCTCCCCAACCTCCACCTCAGCCTTCTGCCCACCCTGGCATACTAATAACCAAGACAGATCAAAAGGAGACACAAATCTCCTAGAAACCATTGATAAGTCAGCGCTGACTGTACTGGACGTGTATCAGCAGACTGTCTAGCACACTTTGAACTCATTCGAATTTGCAGTTTTACCTCTCCCAACTTTTTTTCTTTTGATAAAAATAAAGCATCATTTGCCATATTCTCAAAGTATCGAGAGGCTTTTTTATTATTATTTTATGGAATACGTATGGAGTTATATGTGCTGAAACATTTCCTCCAGGACACATTTTGATTCATTTCTTTGCCTTTTAAAATATTAATCCCCATCTTAAGCAGGTAGTTTCAAAAACAATGACACTGTGATAAAAAACAAACTAAAACTTAGCTCTAAAGCTGTCATCGTGGAAAAGTTTTATTGAATATTCTCCAGAAAGAGTATTAAGAGATTTAAACTCCATTGAAGGAGAGAGGGAAAAGAGTTCTTCACTATATTCACAGTTGAAGCTGTCTACATTATTAAATTTACATCTTCTTCTGCAACATGTCGGGGGCGGGGGGGGGGAGCCCAGACACAGATCTCTCAATTAAATATGATATGTGCTGAAGGACTTGTTTTAAAGGCACTTTTTTCACATATAACTAAATAAAGTTTTTAAAAAGAAGGGGCAGCTAGATGGCACAGTGGATAGAGCACCGGCCCTGGAATCAGGAGTACCTGAGTTCAAATCCGGCCTCAGACACTTAACACTTAACTAGCTGTGTGACCCTGGGCAAGTCACTTAACCCCAATTGCCTCACTAAAAAAAAAAAAAAAAGATGTTAAGGAATGGGGGATGTTTCAGTAACTTTTGGACAGTTATATCTAGGATCAATCCATTAATTTCAGCATTGGTGAAAACACTGGCAGTCTGACAGAAACTTTTGTAATCATACTACCTATGTTAATTCTTTCGTAGACTTCTCTATTGGGCAAACAAAATGGATAAGGGAAGTAAATAGTATTTATTCTAAACTCCTCCATAGCTAACATAATTTGCCTATCAATTCTGCCTCTAAACTAGACTTATAGAACTTGGAGCCAGAAGGAACCTTATAGATCATTTAGTTCAGTCCTTTCTTTTTACACAAGAAGAATTCAAAGTCCAGAGAAGGGAAAAAGAGTTTTCCGAAAGTCAAATAAGTTCCCCAAAAAAGGAAAAGCTCAAAATGATATAAGACCTGAATTTTGGGGTTAGGGAGGTAGCATAGAGGACACAGTGCTACACTTGGAGTCAGAAAGAGCTGAGTTCCAGTCCTGCTCCACACACTTTACCTGCTCTCAGAGTCACTTTTTCTATCTGTAAAATGGGGACATAGTGGCACTTATCTTCCAGGATTGTTGTGAAAATCAAATGAATAAATGTATGTAAAATCCTATGAAAACAATGAAATGCTATATAAATGCTAAGTTATTTTTGTCATGAAATAAAAGCTCACACCATTAAAGATAAAAGAGAACTACCTTTCCTAACTATGGAAAATTCATAACAAAGGATAAAAGATATCTTAAGAAACAAAATGGGCAATTTTAACTACTTAAAATTTTAAAAGCTCTTGCACAAAAAAAAATTGACAATTAGATGAGATGTAGGAGACAAAGAAATATTTTCTCCCAGATGCAGAGATTTCTATGATCATTAGCCTATTATATAATAGGAATATTGTACTCCAGTGCTTATAGAGAATGTTGATAACCTGTGATATGCTTGTCATGTTATTTGGAAATAGGTGTATAATTTTACCTAAATCTCAGAAACAGAGTACATATACTTCCTTAGCTATTCGACTTAAATACAAAAACTGACCAATGAGCTTACAATAAGATAAAAGGAGCGACTGGGCCTTGGCGTTACATGCAACATAAATAAGCATAGTAGAATTTTCCTACACCCTTGTGGTTGTTTTTTTCCTCCCACAAATGATACTGTTCTAAAATTCATGTAGACTGCCCTACATACATGATCAATGGGAAATACTGGAGAATGTATGGGTATCAAAAGGATAATAAACAGAAATTTTTAAAAAGAAACTTAGAAGAGAAACTGCAGAGAGAGAAAATATTTAGACTCAAAATTAACAAAGTGACCCAAAAAAGGGAACAATTGGTGTTGACTTACTAATACACTGCTGTTGTTGCTGTGAATTTGGTTGAATCATCCTGGGAATCAATTTGGGATTGTGCAAGAAAAATGACTAAACTGTCTAGCCTTCTTAATCCAATAATCCTAGTCCTAGGCATGGAGTGTAAGGTGGGACTCCTCCTAATGCACACTCACTCTTTGAATAATTTCACAAGAGCATAGTTGTAGAAATGGAAGGAACCATCTAGTCCCATGTCTTCATTTTATAGATGAAGAACTGAAGATCAAAGACATTAAGTGACTTTCCCATGATCAAACAGGTAGTAAATGAAGGATGCAGGACTTGAACCAGGTCCTCTACTCCAAAACCAATATTCTTCCCAGATTTATTCTGGAAAGGTTGGGTATTATACGTATTACCATAAAAGGAATCCTATTTTCCCCCTCCCTTCCACTGTAAAATAGTTGGTGTTTTTCCAAAGGAAAATAAAAGTTCCCATAAATTCAAAAATTACAGGAAGGAAAAGATCATGAAAGTGGTCAATAGCAGTGTTTGGCTCACTTAGAGTGTTTTGCAAAAATTCTGAGGATTTCCCTAGTTTAATGAAACTTACTTCATTCTTGGGGCCCATGCATGCAAACACACACACACACACACACACACACAGAGCCACACAAACCTTTGCATAGTAGGGATTTTTTCCTCCTGTGCAGATCTTATGGAAGCTTGAAGAACACCCTTTTCCTTTTAACTAGGAATTGATGCTGGCTAAATAAATAGAGCTGTGATATCCCATTTGGCCAGTAGGTGCTGCTGTCCAACACATTATGTCTCAATCTGAAAAGGTCTTGAGTTCAAAGCTTCAGTTTTGGAAAAACAACGCAGAGCTTCAAGTTTTATGAGTGGGTGGCTTTTGCTACCTACATTATCAATTCCGTAAGTTCTAACTTGTATTCATCAAGTCTTTTTTAAACAAGGCAAAGTCGTGATAAGAATTTTGCTACAACCTAGAAACCGGATTTCTACAAGTGTTTCTCTCTGTTCAACAGACTGAAATAGCTCTTTAAATTCAGTCACATATACACCAGGGGAGGAAGAAAAAGACAGCAACAAAAGATGAAAAGACAGACAGCTCAGAGAGACCTTTGACTCCCAACAAGCTGTTTTGATGTAGAGGTCTCTCAGAAAACTCATTAAATCCTCAATGAATGAGGCAAGATTTAGGAGAAAGTCAAAATGAAGCTAATCAGAAACCATTTCTACCCATCCACACTCTTCCACGGGTAACTTAACTTTGTTCTCTCTCATATTAGGATTCCTAAAGTTAGTTTAAGTTGGTTAGCACACAAGGATATATGGTGGTCAAGGTCGAATTGCCCTCAATTCCTGATCAGTTGAAGACTGTCTTGCAAAGTTGTGTCATTGGTCACAAAGAGACTGCAATAAAATGTGGATGTTTTCATACAGAGTCCTCATCACTATGAGGAAAACAACTCAAAGCATTAGCCAGACCCAACACTGAAGATGTGGAATGGCATAAAGTACATTGACCCAGCGTTGAAAGACCTGGATTTAAATCCTGGCTCTCCTGTTTACAGTTTGTGTGATCTTGGTCATATCACAGACCTAATGCACTGCTGTTGTTGCTGTGAATTTTGTTTAATCATCCAGGGAATCAATTTGGGATTGTGCAAGAAAAATGACTAAACTGTCTAGTCTTCTTGATCCAATAATCGAGGCCTTTATGGGCCTCGATTACCTACTCTGTAAAATGAGTGGGGAGTTTTATGAATTAAATGACTGCTGAATTCCCTTCAAGCTATTCTTATTCTCTAGAAGATGAGGAAACCTGGGGGTGTGTCCCACATCTGGTCTCAGCCATGTATACACAGGCAACATAATAAACTTCTTTCAATTTCACTTTCTACATCTGTGAAAAATGGGCACAATGATAGCTATTGCACCTACCTCAAAGGGTTGTTGTGGAGATCAAATGAAATAAGTATCAATAATGACTACTCTTATTATATAAAGAATAATACAACTATAAGTACCCTCAGAATATGAACTGATGTCAAACACAGCTATCAGATAATTGTAAAGGAAGAAAGTCAAGAAACCTGGTTAATGAGTATTCTTCCTTTCTGACACTCATTTCCCAAGCTCTAGCCAAAACACAAATAGAAATAAGACAGAAGGAGTCTTTGTGGTCCAGGTCTCCCAGAATATACATGTTAAATGTTGGCAAAGACTTACTTTTCTCGGGGGCTGTTTGATTGTAAGGACACTGTCACATCCCACCTTTTCTACAAAGATGAATATAATTATAATAGAATTAAAATGTTCTTTAAAAGTACTCAACTTATCATGTTTCATAAATGGGACAGTGGGTACATTCCTTTCTTACACAAAAGCCAAGCAGCACCAAGACTCTAAGGACGAATGCCAACACATTGATGGAGAAATAATTGGTCCTTGAGTCTAGATTTCACAGCACAAAGCAAAATGGTAGGTCCCCCAATAAGCCTGCTTATCAAATACCAGAACAATCTAATCTTTTTTGGGACTAGAATCCTAAGTTTCCTCTTTCACTCCCCTTGAAAGGGGCTGAAGAGCTGAAGATAGTTAAAAATCCCCAACCTTCCTTCATAACTTTAAGTGACACATTCTAAACAAAATTATTAAATGATAACTTTGCAGCAAAAAAATCACATTTATGCTGTACTCTATTTTTTTCTTTTAAGCATCATTTTTGCCTTCTTCTGCAGTGCCACTATATGGCCTTTCCAATCCAACAATCGTGTAGCTGTCCAAGGTAATAAATAGGACATGTGGATTTCTCTGTAGCCACCATGAGCCCTGAGAAAACACACATGCAACAATAGCACTTTTCATCACACCTTTTGAAATATAACAAGATTAAATTCTGTCAGAAATTATTTCCACACTTTAGTGAGTGTTTTAATATGATGTGTGTTTTTTTTTAAATTCACTTTCAGCCATCCAAGACTTTATCCATTGAATGTTTCCCCACCTCCAGTCCCTGACCCCAAGGCAGACCTTTATAGCCAGTTTAATGAGTTAGAATGGTCAAAAAATTTTAATCAGCTGGTGCCTAACCTTTTGGTGCTGAGCCTCTGTAAATTTAGCTGTGTTGTTCCTCAGAATGCAGATGTACTGTCCTTCAACTAGCTGATATCATCAGACCCAAATCTGGAAGTCTTCTGAGTAGCATCTGTCAGAGATTTCTGGTGTAGTTTTAGAGAGCAAAGATCTCTTCCTTGCCATGATTAAACACCTAGAAATACATATAAGCCCTACAAATATATGGAGTAAATCACTTCTATTGTGGAAAAGACTAAATTTATGATGTGTGTCTATATGTATGTATATCTGTGTATGTATACATATCACAATAATATATGTTAGAGTGGACAGCTGGGTGGCACAGAGGATAAAACACCGGCCCTAGATTCAGGAGGACCTGAGTTCAAATCCAGCCTCAGACACTTGACACTTACTGACCCTGGGCAAGCCGCTTAACCCTCATTGCCCCGCAAAAATAAATGAATGAATGAATGAATGAATGAATGAATGAATAGAAATAACAATCTATGTTAGGAAAGGAAATTTAGAGGGGAAGTATGATCACTACCTTCAAAACGATTTGAAGCCAAGGTGAAAGAAATGGATGTGTTCTGCTTGGATTAGGATCAATTGGTAGATGCTACAATGAAGCATGTCTGCTTGGCCTTCTGAGATGTGAAGTTGGTATCAATGAGTTAAATAAAGGTATAGAGAACATATCAAATTTACAAGTGGAAAAAAGTGTAGGTAACATGCTGAATGACAGAATATGAATTTTTAAATATCAGGATTGTCTAGAATAGACCGTCTCCAACCTCCAACCTAGCTCTGCCTCAACTCCCAAACCAGAGACCATAAACCACCTCCCACACCCCACAGTTCTGTAAACATGAACCATAATCAAATCAACTCTACCTTTGTACCTGGATGGAGTGTGCCAATGTATTACCCTATAGCCCAACTCACTATCTCTGTAACTTTCTGAATCAAAGTGTCCTCCCCTACATGTATTTACAATGTAAGCTCCTTGAGGGTAGAAACTATCTCCTTTTGCATTCAAATCCCAGCACTTAGCTCAAAGTTTAATACATAATAAGCATGTTTTTCTTCTTTTTTTTTTTTTGGTGAGGTAGTCGGGGTTCAGTGACTTGCCCCTGGTCACAGAGCAAGTAAGTGTTAAGTGTCTGACGCTGGATTTGAAGTCAGGTCCTTCTGAATCCAGGGCCAGTGCCCTATCCACTGTACCACCTAGCTGCCCCTATGATAAGCTTTTAATAAATACTTTATCTCTCTAGTAAGTGGCCAATAAATTATTTTTCATTCATTCAAAAATATAATGAAATCAAACATAATGGTTATATAATCCCTTTGGATTCAAGAAATCAGCTTTATGAGCTCAAATTGGCCAAGGAGCACTTTATTGGGAAAAAAATCTGAAGGTTTTAGTGAATTGTAAACGAAATGTCATTCAGTAATGCAAAATTGCAGCTTACTCTTGGGCTGCTGCAATAAGGGAATGTCCTGATCAAGAGAAGCGATAGTTACTGTGTACCTGGCCTGAGTCATACCCTAGAAGGAATACTGTGTTCAGTGCTAGGCCCCACATTTTAGATATGATATTGATAAACTGGAGAGCATCCAGAGACAAACAACAAGGATGGTGAAGTACCTCAAAATCACGCCACACAAGGATGAGTTGAAGGCGCCATGACTGTTTAGTCTGGAGAAGACTTACAGTTGTCTTCACATGTCTGAAGGGCTAAAATGGGTAGAACAGTGGAGATTTTTTTTGAGAATGGACAATATAACAGAGAGCTCTTTCAGCAGATAGGAGAGGAAAAAGATTTCTTTCTCATTCAGGGGTCTCCAAGCTTACTGAATTCCATGGATATTTGACATAAATAGCTCCCCAAAATAGCTGAGGGAAAGGACAAAAGTGAACCCAAGAGACCGATTGCCCTTAAAGATAAAAGCTGAGAACCTAAATTCCATTCTCTGTCAACATCAACAGGGTTTCTAGTACATGCTCCACTCTTATCTTTTCTAATTCTGTCCAAGACATCACCATCTTTCCAGTCTCCCAGGCTTGCTTGGAACTCGGGTGTTATCCTCAACTCCTCACTTCTAACCATTTCATGTCTCTAATCTGTCTGTGTGACCCTGGGAAAGTCACTTAACCCCAATTGCCTCACCAAAAAAAAAAAAAAAGAAATTACCTTTCCAGATTTATTATGCGTTGTTTCCCTTCCTCCGCTCCCCAGTCTAGCCAAACTGGCCCACTCACTTTTCCTCATTCATGACATCTTACCTCTTGCCTTTAAGCTTTTCCCCGGGCTGATTGCCATGCCTTTCTTTTAGACTGCTGGCTCCTTCCAAATTCAGTTCAGTCTCCACCTCAGTCTGCTCAGTCCCCAAGTTACTAGAGTCTACCCCTGAAAATGACTTTCTTCTTTCATTTTATCTTTTTAATATTGACCTATATGTGAACATCTTGTTTCCCCCTGATAGAGTATAAACTCTCCAGTGTCTAGCACTGTGCCTGGTACATAGTAAGCATTTGTTAAATGCTGATTGATTGGCTGGTCAGTCAAATGGAGAGAGTTGTCACAGATTGAAACTCCCCCCCAAAAAAATCATGACTACCTATCCTATAAATCCTCTTTGATGACTTCTGACATCACAGTGGAATGGATTCTAAGGACTACATCAGTTTAGACTACATGATGATTTAGTCCAATCGATGAATCAGCAAGATTCATAAAGTGCCTAATAAGAGTCAGGTACTATAGGGGGTGGCTAGGTGGCACAGTGGATAAAGCACTGGCCCTGGATTCAGGAGGACCTGAGTTCAAATCCGGCCTCAGACACTTGACACTTACTAGCTGTGTGACCCTGGGCAAGTCACTTAACCCCCATTGCCCTACAAAAAACAAAAAACAACAACAACAACAACAACAAAAAAAAACCCGAAGAGTCAGGTACTGTGCTAGGCTCTGGGATTATAAAGACAAAGAAGGAAACAACCAACCCCTGCTTGCAAATGGTTTATGTGCTAATAGGAATCCAGAAGAACATCCATAAGTATACACAGAATAAATACAATGTAGCTTGGAAGGTGGATCCATAATAAAAATGTTGTTTAGTTGATAAGTAGTGTCTGACTCTTTATAACCCCATTTGGCAAAGATTCTGGAATGGAGAAGGAGGCTAAGTGACTTGCTCAGGGTCACAAAGCTAGTAAGTGTCTGAGGCCACATTTGAACTTAAGTTTTCCTGATGCCAGGCCCAGCATTGTACCACTTACCTAAGGCAATAATAATAGTAACAGTTATAATAATAATAATAATAATAATGATAATAATTTTATACAGTGCTTTAAAGTTTTGAAAGCACTTTATATATAATCTCATTTTATCCTCACTACAATCTGAGGGGATAGGTGCTATTATTACCCCCATTTTACAGATGAGGAAAGTGAGGCAGACATAATCGTGCAGCTAGAAAGTAGCTGACGCCATATCTGACCTCAGAACTTCTTGACTCTAGATCTTTCACTTTATCCACTGGACTCCAGGGGATGGAGAAAAGGTTCGGGTAGAAGAGAGTGCATGAACTACATCCTGAAGGAAGAAAGGGACAGCAAGGATGACCTGTGCACTTAGTGTCTGTGTATAAATACAGACATATCTCATCTTGGTGATTTTCCCTTGGAATTTCTATCTCTTCCTGAAAGCAGTGTTCCACAGCTGACAAGTTTCCCAGTCCTTGCTGTTCTTTCAGAGTTTGCAAAAATTTGAAAATATCTAAAAATTTGAAGATTACATAAAGAGCAGTTTTAGATTGTGGTGGGAGATTTATTATTCATGCAACCACACATAAATCTGGATATAGTTAGACTTAAGGAGAGAGAGAGACAGATAGATGGGAGGGAGGGAGGGGAGAGGAAAACAGAGGGAGAGGGGAGATAGAGACAGAGAGAGAGAAGAAGAAGGAGGAGGAGGAGGAGGAGGAGAAGAAGGAGAAGGAGAAGAAAAGAGAAAGAAGAAAGTAAGAGAGAGAAAGAAGAGAGGGAGAGGGAAAGGAAAATAAGATAGAAGAAGAGAAAAAAGTAGGAGGGAGAAGGGGGATGGAGGGGGAGAGAAAGAGAGATTGAGATTGAGATTGAGATTGAGACTGAGATTGAAATTTGGTAATAATACTTGGCCCCCTGAGAGATTTTTATTCCTTAGTGAAATGAAATCTAAGCAGCAATGTGTATTTGAATGGCCATGAGCTATGAAAATTCCCCACAAAGCATTATTAGAAAGGATGCTGTAATGAGACCATAATCTAAAGCCCAGTCCTTGGTTTTATTATTTATTTTGTTGCCTTGATCATCTTTCTGTACTCATTTGGCTTGAAGGCCCAGACATTCCCTGTTGATTATCTCGGCTTGGCAGTAGGCTTTTGCTACACATTTTGATTCCTAATATGGTAGCAGGAGAGGGTTTTGTACAAGTTCCAGAGAGTTCCTCTCAGCTTGTGGAATGTGGCAAGGAAAGAATCCCACCGAGATGAAAAATGTGTGTATTTGGATTGATAACGAACAGAAAATGGGGGTAACTTTGCCCTTAAAAGTTTACTTGTGCTTTTATTGCTTGCACAAGTTGTTTTTAGACTTTTTAAAAAGGAGGTTTTTAGAGGAATTAGTGCTTTGTTCCTCTCTTCCACAGGCTTTCATGGACATTTCAAAAAAATCGCTTCTTGGATTACTTGCTTTGTTTTGTTTTGTTTTGTGGGGTTTTTTTTTCACAAAGTCCCCTCTATCAAAATGAAGTTCTCACTACCAGCTCACGGCCTACAAGCAGGCTGTCACGGTGCCTGGGAATTAGTTACAGAAGAATAAATGTCACAGAAAGTGAAATGTTATAGCTTTCATCTCCCCCAAAAGTGGGTGAAAGAGTTGTTCATAAAACTCACAGACACAGACACATATATATTGAGCAGTGGTGGTAGATCCATGGAGTTAATTCTGATAGCTATAAAAACTGAGTTGAACCAATGTCATTTTGAGCCTGCAAATAAGGAACAAGGTCCTCCAGGGTAAATATATCTATATGTATAGATATATGTATGTATACATATAAATGATACATGTATGTAATGTGTTGTATATAATTATGTCTCTTGTGATATATTGATTCTGTGATTACATATTATATATACTTAAACACACACACACATATATATAATATATATATATACACACACATGACAGACAGATTATAGAGCCTTTTATCATCTCAAGACTCAACCTATGCTCATTTTTAAAAATGTAAATTCTTTGAACAAATATCATCTGCTTTCTGATTTGGGGTCACTGGCCTTGCTTAGGAATTTGCCTAAAGAACTCTATATAAGTTTTTCAAGCACACAAGCATAAAGGCAAAGGATTGACTTCACTTGGTGATCTCTTCAGTTCTCAAAGATTTAATTAGTGGCTCTATGCTGATGATTCTCGAATCTACCTTTCCTGCCCCATGTCTCTGCTGATCTCCAACTGCCCTTCAGACATCTCAAACTGGATATGCAGTAGACATATTAAATTCAACGTGTCTAAAATCGAACTCATTATCTTTCTCCCTAAATCCTCCCCCTCTCCTACCTTCAGTGTTACTGTAGAGAGCAAACCCATCCTCTTAAGTCTCACAAGTTTGTCACCTAGAAGTCTTCCTGGATGCCTGCTATCTCTCACCCCCACATCCAATCTGTTACGTAGGCTTGTCGATTTCACCTTTCCAAAATCTCTCAAATATGCCACCAATCTCAGGGAGGGTTTCATCACTTCATGCCTTGATTACTTCAATAGCCTGAGGATCAGTCTGCCTGGTTTAAATTTCTCCTCACTTCAGTCCAGTCGCCATTCGGCCACTAAAGTGATTTTCCTAAAACACAGATCCAACCGTGTCACCCTCCTACTCAATAAACTCCGGTGGCTTCCTATTGCTTCCAGGAGCAAATACAAAATGTTCTGTTTGGTATTCAGAGCCCTTAATAGCTTAGCTCCCTTCTACCTTTCCAGTCTTCTTAAATCTTACTCCCCAACATGTACTCTGATCCAGTGACATTGACCTCCTGGCTGTTCTAGGAACAAGACACTCCAGATCTCTAGGTTCCAGGCATTTTCTCTGGCTGTCCCCTATTCCCTATTCCTCTTCCTCCTCCACTGCAAACAGTGACCACACTGGCTTCCCTTAAGTCCTAACTAAAATTCTACCTGCCCCAACCCCTCCGAATTCCTTCCAGTGCTTTCCCTTTGTTAATTATTTCCTATTTATCCTGTAGATAGCTTGCTGCATATAGATTTGTTTGCATGTCATTTCCCTGTTAGATTGTAAATTCCTAGAGGTCTGGGACTGTCCTTTGCCTCTTTTTGTATCCCAGCTTAGTGCAGGGCACATAATAGGTGCTTAATGAAGGTTTTATTGAATTGTTAATTAAATAATTAACATAATAACTAATTGGAATAATTCGATTGTAATAGAGTGGCTCTTTCCATTAGCAGCTAGGCTATACTGACTGTATCGAGTGCTGGCCAAGTTAAGAAAACTTCATTTCAAATCCTGCTTCAGCCACTTCCTAGCTGAGTTATCCTGTTATCCTAGCCTGTCTTATCCTTGGTTTTTCTCCTCTGTACATCAGAGATAGGAATAGAACCCACTTAACAAGCTATTGTGAGGTTCAGATGAGATAATATATGCAATGGGCTTTGCAAGCCTCCAAGTTCTATATAAGTGTTAGCTATCTATAGTATTATCTGTTCACCTCCTAGGGTAGTTTGCTCGTACAGCTGTAGACTTAAGATGGTGTTTAAATTGCTGGCCCCAGAATAGTTGTAAATGCAAAGCACGGACAGTTTGGGGAATATTCCAGACAAAAGCCTCCCTTAGCCTGGTTACCAAGGACCTTCAATCAGGTTGATAAGCCAAAGCCTGTTTCAGATCCAAGTCAGTTCACACATTCCCATTATCAGAGATTCAGGTGTCCAAGGTATTGTAGAGGACATCTATCACAACCTCCCATTTTAGGGTCGAGAAGCAAAAATTCAGGAAGGTGACTCACCCCAGGTCGCCAAGGTACAAAATGGTGGGATTTCAGCATCAGTCTTGTGATTCTTTCAATATAGGCCTTGTTGGGGCAGCTAGGTGGCACAGTGGATAGAGCACCAGCCCTGGATTCAGAAGGACCTGAGTTCAAATCCAGCCTCAGACCCTTGACACTTAACTAGCTAGATGACCCTAGGCAAGTCACTTAACCCCAATTGCCTCACCAAATATATGTATATATATATATATATATATAGGCCTTGTTTCCACTCTAGCTCCATGAAAGCAAAACAGGCTTATGGGCTCAAATGTGGAATTCATTTCATGAAAGGACGTAGCAGCAACAGCAATACGTAACTTAAGATAACTTTATATAATTCTTACATGGTATCCCAGCCTAAGAGAAATCCTGGCTCCATTTCCCCAAGCTCCAGTGTAGGCAGCATGAGACCATGTCAACCAGGGTGTCCCACAGTTTATAATCCTTTGTCAAGAAGAGCCAGCCATCATTCTAACAAGCATCGTTCCCAGCCAGGAAGACCTTGTCTTTCTTATGTGATTTATGAGTTTTCTTCCATGGCTGATGTTCCCTTGAGTGGATGCTGTCAGAATTTTGTCTTAAGCAGAATGGCAGGTAGAAATATTCTCAGCCATTCAGATTTAATTTGGGTAGTCAGTGAACCACAAGATCTGTCTACTCAATGACTCCTATACCAAATAGAATATCTACTGCCTAAATTTGTTGCAGGTATCTAAGCTGAAAACCTCCTTGTGCCTTTATTATTATTATTATTTCTGATGGTATGTCACATTTCACAGCATCTGAATCCCCAGCAATGTACAGTAAGTGGCCAAGTCGCAACATGTCACTCAGACATCTGTGTGGACTGCTACGTGATGTTTGCTGAATGGAGAATTTGAAATCACACAGGGCAGAGGTTGTAGAACATCTAACGAGTACAGTTCTTCTGTAGTGAAGAAACTACCCTTTGGGGCAATCTTTGGTGGGGTTAATTCTTGCCTAAAGCCCAGGAGTCTATAATAAATTATTGACCAATAATATTCTCCTAAGTAAAAAGGTTTGCTCACCAGATAGAGTTTGCTCACTAAAGGATCAATCTCAGTTTGACCAGATTTCACAAAAACCATCCATTTGTATACTAAAGTAGGAATAAGGAAAAAGATAAATTTTATCCTTTATAATCAAAATCAATGAGGCAGAGATTCTCTAATATATTACTGATGGAATATACTGTTGGAAAGCAATATGACAATATGCAATCAGAGTCTTAAAACTGATCAAGTCTTTTGGCCAATAATTCCACTGTTGGCTCTTAATCTTAAAAATGGATGGGGGGGGGGCAGCTAGGTGACGCAGTGGATAAAGCATCGGTCCTGGAGTCAGGATGACCTGAGTTCAAATCCAGCCTCAGACACTTAACACTTACTAGCTGTGTGACCCTGGGCAAGTCACTTAACCCTCATTGCCCCACCAAAAGCAAAAAAACAAAAGCAAGAAAACAAAAATGGATCTCTCTAAACAAAACAAAAATCCACACCTCCTTTATTTAAGCAGCAAAATATTGAAAATAACCTATACATCTGAGCACAAAAGAATGGATAAAGAAATTGTTATATTAACGTAACAGCATGTACTTAAAGATTGCTTGATGAATTATAAGAATACTGTAGTGCAGTAGATAGAGTACTGGATGTTAAGTCAAAAAGACTCATCTTCTTGACTTTGAATCTGGCCTCCAACACTTACTAGATGTGTGACCTTATGCAAAACATTTAACCCTTCTTGCCTCAGTTTCCTCATCTGTAAAATGAGGTGGAGAAGGAGATGGCAAACCACTCCACTATCTTTGCCAAGAAAACCCCAAATAAGGTCATGAAGAGTTGGACACGACTGAAATGACACAAGACAATAGAGCCATTAAAATAATAAAATATTAAGGATTCAAGAAAATATGGAAAGGCCTATACAAAGTGATCTACTGTAAGATCATTGGCACCCTTTATTCTTTTTTTTTTTTTTTTTAGTGAGGCAATTGGGGTTAAGTGACTTGCCCGGGGTCACACAGCTAGTAAGCGTTAAGTGTGTGAGGCCAAATTTGAACTCGGGTACTCCTGACTCCAGGGTCGGTGCTCTATCCACTGTGCCATCTAGCTGCCTCGTCCCTTTATTCTTTATAGAATAACTACATAAAAAAGGAAGAGAGAAGGGGAGGGGAGAAGAGGAAAAGGAGAGGGAAAGAAGAAAGGAACAGGGACGGAAGGGAAGGGAGGAAAGCTGTAACAATTTAATCTTTGCAAAAACATAGCACTATATAAATGGTTAGGGAGTAAGCATTTACGTAGCCCCTACTTTGTGCTAGGCCCTGTGGTAAGCATAAAACATGATCCATTTGATCCTCACCATAACCCTGCAAGGTGGGTACTATTATTATTTTTTTTTTGCAGGGCAATGAGTGCTAAGTGACTTGCCCAGGGTCACACAGCCAGGAAATGTAAGTATCTGAGGTCGGATTTTGAACTCAGGTCCTCCTGAAACCAGGGCCAGTGCTTTATCCACTGCACCACCTAGCTGCCCCCAGTGGGTACTATTATTATCTCCATTTTACAATTGAGGAAACTGAGGCAAACAGAGGTTAAGTGACTTGTTCAGAGTCACATAGGTAGTAAATATCTGAGTGTGACAAACCCAGATGGAACTCTCTGTCACCCCACTGAGTTCCCCCTCCCCAGGCTTGGGCCATGGTCACTGAAGCAGCAAGTCTCCTAGGAAACTTTGTGGTCAAGGCCTGAATTCCAGAGACAATGCTTGGCTGGAATCCCAGGGTCTGAGAGAATCAGGTGTACAAACTTTGCTCTGCCTAGGCCTGGAACAAGTTCTGCCAGGTCAAGGCTGAAAGGTTGAAAAATTACTCTTATTCTCTTAGAATTATTCTTGCAAAAACTTTATTTGATTTCTTTGTGGTTTTTTGCCTTAAATACTCAGCTGTCCCAATAATAAAGCACACGCAGTTACACACATAATGTGGTGCTGATGTGTCAATGATTAATCGTCTCTGATCCTCAACCCCCATCAAAGGCATTGGCCTGCGACCCTGACATCTGGGGGGGCAGCTAGGTGGCAGAGTGGATAAAGCAGCCCTGGATTCAGGAGGACCTGAGTTCAAATCCAGCCTCAGACACTTGACACTTACTAGCTGTGTGATCTTGGGCAAGGCACAACTCTCATTGCCCTGCAAAAGAAAAAGAAAAAGTAAATATCTGCAGTTAGTTTTGAATTCAGCTCTTATTGACTCCAGGCCCAACACTCTATCTACCACACCATCAGCTGCCTCTATATACAGCAAAGCTATAGATGTTAGCTCTTATTATTATCCTATGATCATGTGAAAGAGTGTTCTGAAAAGGACAGTAAAGGAAATGTCAAAAAAAAATGTTCTGGGATGATAAGGATAGTAAATCATCTAGCGTATTCGACATTTTCTAACTGTTTCTAAATAACTGCAAAAGGCACGAAGTTCATTTGAGTTGACCTTGCACTGTTTTTTACCCACTAGAAAATGGGTTTGGTATTTTGATTCATATTCTTCTGGTAAATAGGGACAATGAGGTGAGTGAGAAGGAAGCTGGGCTTGGAGCCAAAGGACTCCATCCAGTCCGAGCCCCAGTTCTGACACTTACTAGGTGTGTGACCTTGGGCAAGTACTTAACCTAGGTTTGCCTTAGCTTCCTCCTATCTAAAATATGAATAATGGTACTTGAATTACTCAGCTCCCAGGGCTATTATGCGGATGGTGCTTTGTAAACCTTAAAAATTGCCAAATGTTATTATATTTAGAAAAAATAATATTTAGAAAATTATGTTTAGAAAAATATCTGGTGCTGCAAGGATTTATAGATATCATTTAACTACTTCCTCTCAGCTCAGGGATCAGGAAATTAAGGCCCAGAGAACTCTAAAAGCAGGAAAGTGAGAGAAGAGAGAGGGGAGAGAAAGAAATGGCATTTTGCCTTGGTAATTTAACTTGAGATTTTGTCAAAGAGCTTTAAAAATCCTCAGTTAAGAGACTAAGTACTCATAAATAATTACTATCATTGATTTTGGCCTAAAGTAATACAGAAATGAATCTAATATTTATTTGCTAAGAAAAAAAATCAAAGAAGAAAAATACCCAGTTACATAAACATCCCAGGTAGCAATGCATTCAGGATTTGATTCGGCTTTGAAGAAAAGCTAAAATTAATACGTTCCTTTATGTATGAGTCATTAATGAAAGAAATATAGTATAAAAGGTGTGATAGAGTCTTGAAAATGAATATATCCTTCAAGATAATATAATTAGGAATAGGATTTCTTTCTCAACTGAGCAGTAAAGAAATCAAGTCTATTTGAGTCTTGTTTTTGTCAGATACTATTTGAAAGCATACAGATATTGAAATGTATTTTTTATTCTTTCTGTTCATGTTTCCTACAGTTTTACCTGACAGTGATTTGATATTTTTAACTAAATCCCATGAATTGTAAAATATGTCTCTATCATATTGTCAGCTGTCCAAAGCTTCCAAGTTTACTACAGTTGAGAAAAGTATAGCATCCTACCAATGAGCAGCTAACACTTTTGACATCTGTCACTAGTAACTTTGGGGTTGTTGTTGTGTTGTTGTTTTTTGGGGGGGTGTCTTCATTCAAGTTTACTGAATTTTATTTGAATTGTGTATTGATGCCAGTACATTATAATTGAAGCTTCCTTTTCTTCATATAGCAGAAAACTCATTTTTATTTTAAAAAGAGAGTGCTATAGATGGGGGGGGAGAATGGAGAGAGGAAGGGGAGGGAAAAAGGAGAAGGAAAGAGGGAGGGGGAGAGAGAGAGAGAGAGAGAGAGAGAGAGAGAGAGAGAGAGAGAGAGAGAGAGAGACCAACCTTGAGTTACATAAACACAGATCAATTCATTCCCTATTCCCTGACTTCATAGCCTTCCTGTGGAACTAGACTTGGTATCAGGAAAACCTGAAATCAGATCCTTCCTCAGAGACTTACTAACTGTGTGAGTCTGGGCAGGTTATTTAACCTCTGTTAGCTTCATTTTGCTCCTCTATAAAAAGAGAGATAATAAAACTACCTCACAGGTCTGTTGTGAGGATCAAATGAGATGATACATGTGAAGTTCTGTGAAAACCTTGAAGTGTTGTATAAACATACCTTTAGCTATTTTATTATCATTATTAATTATTCCACCTGCCACTCCTTCCCCTTGTGCTCCCATCATCTGTGCCAGTTAGAGAATGAGGAACTCAGCACATCTGGCAGATCATCTGGGAATCTGTCAGTCTTCTTGTTGGTCAGCTGGGATTTTGTAAACTAATTCAGATGTTTCAGCTTCCAAAGAATATTTAATTGGCATACAAGAATGTCAGAAAAGTGACTTTGAGCAGTGGCAAAAGTGTATTTCCTGAACTCTAACTTCCCCAAGTAGCTTTAGCGCCAAAGACCTAAAGAGAGCTATACAGTTGCAAGAGTCCAGGGAGGGGTGGAGGAGGGAAATATGCATGAGGATCTGTGTGATATACCTTGCACCATTTCCTGCCTCCCTTGGCTTAGGACGCCTCTTACCTTGACATTCTACTTTATCAATAGCTCCCTTTTTCTTTGCTCTGCTCCTTGAACTCCTATGACCCACTTCTGAACAATTTCCTCCTCCAGTCATCCTTCTACCCCAGTCATCACTCCTAGAGTTGGTGGTATCTCAGGCTAACAAATGTCCCACTACTGAAAGCCACCTCTGCACTCCCCATCCCTTCCTCTCTTCTGTCAGGAGACAAGCAGAGGCTCAGCACCTCTAAATTCAATCCTAATTTAGAATAGTGGGGTTTTTTTGTTTTAAAAGTACAAGGGGCTGGGCAAGTCACTTAACCATCATTGCCCTGCCCCCCCCCAAATTAAATTAAATTAAAATTTTTTTAAATGATGATGGCCTGTGAAATCTAAGGTTCTTCAGAAGTTGTATGTAATCTAATTAGGAAAGCATGGTACATTTTTATAAATGGTATTTATGTAATTGAAAAAAATTCGGAGAAGAGAAGGTAGGCTAGGGAGAGAGGAAAGGAGAGGAGAGGAGAAGAGAAAGGAGAAAGGAGAAAGGAGAAAGGAGAAAGGAGAAAGGAGAGGAGTGAAATGATGGTTAGGTTGACCAGATAACAGGACAGACATATCAAGGAATCAAGGAACTATTAAAGTTTAAACCAGCCAACTAGATATCAGGACGGACACACCTAAGAAGTAAAGGGAAATAAAATTCTATAGCCAGAAAGTCATTTAGGCAAGGCTACTACCTGACCTGAGCTAGGAGACATAACTCTAGGACCATCTTTCAGAAAAAATAATCCCCCTCGAATCTCAGGAATGACAAGCATCCAAGTTTCCCCCCCCTCCCCAAAAGGAACTTTCTATTTTCAGGTGGTCACCCCCTCTATCCTCTAGAAAAGCTTTTGCCTTCCTTCTATTCTGGGAGGAGGATGTTTCTAAGCCATCTCCTCCCCTCTAGTGCCCAACAAAGGACCATTTAAATTCTAATTGGACTTTGTGCCAAGAGTGTAATTCTTTACAGAGGAATACCTAAGAAATCGCCACACCATTTTCCCATAATGGAAAGAAGGAAGGAAGGAAGGAAGGAAGGAAGGAAGGAAGGAAGGAAGGAAGGAAGGAAGGAAGGAAGGAAGGAAGGAAGGAAGGAAGGAAGGAAGGAAGGAAGGAAGGAAGGAAGGAAGGAAGGAAGGAAGGAAGGAAGGAAGGAAGGAAGGAAGGAAGGAAGGAAGGAAGGAAGGAAGGAAGGAAGGAAGAAAAAAGAAAAGGAATAAGAAATGAAACAGAAGGGGGAAGGAAGAAAGAAAGGATATTAGTGGTATCATTTTTTTTTCTTCCTGGAAAGATAAACATTTACTCCTCTGTCTTCTCAGTTATATTGTTCCCGTTGCTGTTGAGGAATAAAGATCTTTTAAGAGTAGTGTCCTGTTCAGTCCTCTTCTCATTGTGCCCTGTGCCACTTCTACTGAGAGTCCTATTAAATCCAGAGCTGTACATAGTGTAGGCCAGATTCAAAGGAAGATTTTTTTTTAACAAATTCAACATGAAATTCTGGTCCATTTAATGTTTTTAAACATTTCAACCTATGAAATTATCTTTTTTTCTTTCCAAATTTTCTACCTGTTCCAGGTGGTAAAAACACAAAGTGAATGGAATTCAGCTTTACCTTTATAATTGCCCCATCATGACTATTTTGAGAAGCAGCATAGCCCAGAGCATACAGTGCAGCATGTAGATGTGTGGGTGGTTTTGAACTTGGAACCTAAAAGGTTCAGGCCCTGCCTCACTTACTAACTAAATACCCCTGGGTCAAGTCCTATAACCCCTTTTATCTTCAGTTTGTTCATCTCTGGATAATAATACTACTTATTTCACAAGGTTGTTGTATGGCTCAAATGTAATAATATAAGTAAGGACCTTTGCAAACCTCAAAGTGCTATGTAATATAAGGGCCTAACATTCTAGCTATGATGTATAAAATCTAATGAGTGGTCACCTTAAATTAGAAGCTTTAGCAAGACTTTAGACTTGTAAGTACTTATTAAAGTGCATCAGAAGTTAGTGAAGAGAAAGAGGTAAAAAGCAAACGTCATCTAACTATCTAAGAGAGCCCAGCATCTGTCCTCCCTCCAAGCCGAGGTCCCAAAACAAAAACCCTTGCTCCTCGCAGAAGCCTTCTGTAAAACTGGAAATAGGGCTGTCCACACACAAAGCTCCAGGCTAATTGGTTGGTAGCATTGATTGACAGGACCCACGGGCGGCGAACATCACTTCCTGATGCCGATCTGACCTTAGAAACCCCAGAAAAGGTCACTTCTGGGTGCTAACTCACATGTGGATGCCAAGTCACATGCTTTCTCCTCATGGTGGGGTTTCCCTGCAATATCTTTCTCAACGGGTTGGTAGTGATCTAATTCTCACAGTAAAGTGTTGGCTATTATTATTTAGACTCAACTCAACAAGCACACTTCTGATTTTTAATCCAAAATAGTGTTGCAATATTGCCTTAAGTGAAATCAAAAGATTCTATCATGTATTATTTCAATTTCTAAGCGTTCTTGGTTAAGTTTTTATTCTTTTGTCATAAAGCCATTGCTTTGGCCTCTAGGTCTAAATTATCAAATGTGTTTATTGGTGGGCAATGGGGTCTCCTTGAAGAAACCTTTCCTTTCTCCTCCACCACCACTATCACTGCCAAGAGAGTTTTTCTATTGTATGGTATTCACATCTGGCCACTTTGAGGAAGTGTGGTACAATGTACTTAGAATCAGATGTCTCATTACAGGTGTCGTTTCTGCTTGAATCCCATTTAATCCTCACTGACTCTGTAGCTAAATACTAGAGATACATGGAAAAAGTCAAACAGTCCCTGACCTCAAGGAGCTTACATTCTAACAAGGTGGACAATGACAATTCTTGAAATTGATAGCTATTGCATTAAAAATCCATACCAAATGAATCAAGGTAGTTGTGGTATGGAGGGTACTTGAGGAATCAGGAAAAGCTTCCTGTAGAAGCTAACTTTTGAATTGAGTTTTGAAGGAAGTCAGAGGTTTCAAGAGGTGGTGATAGAAGGCATCTTCCATCAAATTTCACTTTCCTTATTTGAAAGATAAATGGATTAGACTAGACCCTAGCTTCTTAAACTATGAGTCACTACCCCATGCAACTGAATGTTGGGGTTGGAGGGTTGTGAAAAATTTGGCAACAGTAAAAGGAGAAAGAGGGAGAGAGGGAGAGAGGGAGGGAGGGAGGGAGGGAGGGAGGGAGAGAGAGAGAGAGAGAGAGAGAGAGAGAGAGAGAGAGAGAGAGAGAGAGAGAGAGAGAGAGAGAGAGATTTATTTTATATACCTGTATACCTGGGGTCCAGTAAAAATTTCTTGGGCAGAAAGGGATTGTGAGTGGAAAAAGTTTAAGGTAAGAACCTTATCTTCTTACCTAGGTAAGAAGCCCAGGACTAGACTATCTCTAAAGTCCCCCATCCACCCAGCTCTGATATTCTGTGGCTTGGCTATATGCCTACTCAGCCTCTTGTATCCAAATAATAACTATTTTTTAAGCTTTTAAACATTTCATTCAGGTTGTTCTTAAAAAAGGTGGGTTACTTCATACACAGCTTCATCTGTTACCATCCATTAGGAATTACTTTCCTATCAGATGCCTTTTTTTATTCTATTAGATATCTCCTAACTCCTTTTCTTCCATCTTCCCTTAAAGAGGGTTAGACATACACCATCGATTTAGAGCTAGAAAGGTGCTCAAATGTCACCTAGTCCAACCTCCTCCTCATTTTTCAGATGAGGAAACTGAAGCCCTGAAAGGTTGAATGAGTTACTAAGGTCACCCAAAGAAATAAATCTTAGAGTAGGATTATAACCAGAGTCCTCTGACTTGAAATCTAATGCTCTTTCCACTACATAACAATTAGCTCCTGACTACAATTGACTGATTCAGTTCAATTCAATAATCATTTATAAAGCACCAACTGTGTGCCACATGTTAAAAACACTGGGCTACAAAGGTGAAATTGGAGTTGTCATCCCCCCCCCCCAAGTAGCTTATAATGTCGTGGCATTTTCATATTAGAGATGAGCAAGCAGGAAAGGGCACTTGTTAGCTATGTAACCCTGGGCAAGTCACTTCACCCTGTTTGCTTCAGTTTCCCCATCTGCAGAATGACCTGGACAAGAAAATGGCAAACCATTCCAGTGTCTTTGCTGAGAAAACCCCAAATGGGGTCATGAAGAGTCAGACATGACTGAAATTGACAAACAACAAAAGCAGGAAGGGTGGGGGGGGGGGAGTCAAGAAAGCTTCCTTTTCTCTTACCTCTCAGCATTTCCTGGGTCACAACCACCCAAAAAGATGTGACTACTTACAGTAACCTAGGTAAGCAAAAGAACCCAGCATGAGTGTCTTTTCTAATAGGTTGCAGAAGTTCAGGCACTCAACTGCGGCCACTCCTCCTAAATAAACCATGATGGACTGGGGTTGTGTTTATTGAAAAGTTATTTTTGCAAAGGAATTTGGAGGGCTCAGACTTGGGTCTTGTGCTAGTCTGGTACCTCCACTATTATTCCCCACCCAAAGACAAAATCCTCACTCAGTTACCTTGAGGGTTGGTTACCTTGGAGACGGTTGTCCTTATTCTGATGACCTACTTAGAGGTTTTTTTGGTTTTTGGTTTTTGATTTTTTTTAACATTCCTGGAGAGCATCTAACCATTGCTAAATACTTAAAAATTGCAGGATGTTCTTCCTTTTTCTCTTTTTCTTCCTTTTTCTCTCTTTTCTTTTTTTTTTAACATCCTTACTGCCAACTTAGAACCCAGTACAGAAAGCATGCTTCGTGTATCTGTACTATCGTTCATAATTAGGGTGTTTTTCAAAGGTTTCTTTGCCATATGAGATGGCCCTTAGGAGAAGCATTTCACAAGTAGAGAAAGGCAGCACAAACAACCCCATGAGTTACTGGAGCACAGAGAAAAAAATCTTCACTTTTCCTGTCCTCTGAAATACCCCACCATGGTTGCATCGATTTCTTAACAATGTGAACATATTTTCCATCTCCACTGGATAGCTGCTTCTCTCTTTCTCTGTCTTTGCCTACCTAAGGTTTTTCTCGCCAGGGGGGAGAGAGACAGAGAGAGATATTGATTGTGGTAAACCAATTGAATGGTCATGCAAGACTCTCCAAATGAAACTGTGACGGCTTTTAGATTCCTTCCTTGTGAAACCAAAATGAGTCTGTGTTTTTGTCCTCAACGTATTTCAAGTAAGTTTGCTTCTTAGGTTGTATTCAGATCAATCTTTTCATAAGCTGAAGCCTTCTCCATAGAGTCACTCATCGGTGGCAAAGCCCTTTTGACTCTAACAAGGTTGGAAAGTTTTCAGAAGGGGGTAACCGAGATGATGAAGCCCCTCAAGTTCACAATGTATGAGTATCCATTGAAGAAACTGGCAATGTTTAGTGTGGATAAAAGAAGTCGCAGAGAGAATATGATAGCTGAGTTCAAATATTGAAGGTGGGAGAGGAAAGAGCTTTATTAGAGCTAGAAAGCCAAATGAGGGGATTGGTATGGAAGTTACAAAGAAACAATTTAGGTCTGTTATAAGGAAAAACTTCCAAACTGTTAGAAGTGACCAAGGCAGAATGGACTGCCCTGAGGTGGTAGTGGTTCTAACCTCACTGGAGGTCTTCAAACAAAGGCTGGATGACCACCCATGAAAGATTCAAAGCCAGAAGGGACCATCAAGTCCAGTCCTCTCATTTGATAGATGAGAAATCTGAGGTTCAGAGAAGTGAAGAGACTTGCTCCAGGTTTTATAGGTACTAAGTTGCCAAGCTGATTTTGTACACAACATGGTAGGCTGAGACTCAGGAAACATGGGTTCTGATTCCTGTTGTGCCAGTAACTTGCATAAAGACCATGCACAAGTTATTTGAGCTGTCTGGAACTTAGTTTCCTCATCTCAAAAATGAAGCAACTAGGGGCCAGCTAGGTGGCATAGTGGATAAAGCACTGTCCCTGGATTCAGGAGGACCTGAGTTCAAATCTGACCTCAGACGCTTGACACTTACTAGTTGTTTGACCCTAGGTAAATCACTTAACCCTCATTGCTCTGCAAAGGGGGAAAAAAAATGAAGAGATTAGATTGTGTGACCTAAGTTACCTTCCAATTCTAATAGAGCAATCAGAGTAGCTAAACCCTTGGTCTTAGAAAGCTCAGTTTCATAATATGATAATAATGGGGGTGATAATACTTGTACTACTTATCTAACAAGAATATTATAAAGACATTTTGAAAGCTCTAAAGTAACATGTAAATGTCAGTTATATCATTTTCTGCCCCCTTCGTAGTGTCTTCCTGACCTTTCCAGGTTAGACTATAAAGGAAGGAGCGAAGTCATCTCTCTCTTTCTTTTCTATCTTCCCATAATACCAAGCAAAGAGTATTTTCTACAATGGGTACATAGCCCTCCCACAGCTTTGGATCAGATTTTCAACCACATTTCAAATTTTTGTTGATGTTGAGTCGTTTCAGTCATGTCTGACTCTGACTACTTTCTTGACTACTAGAGTGGTTTGGTATTTCTTTCTCCAATGTTTCCAACAGAGAAAGAAAAACTGACAAGTAGCTTCTTCAAACCTCCTCATGATCGTCTCTCTGACAGAATGTAAGCTTCTTGAGGCCAGTTAGTGTTTCATTTTTCTCAGCTAGGTAGCACAACAAATAGAGCACTAGACCTGGAGTTAGGAAGACCTGAGTTCAAATCTAGCTTCAGACACTTTTTCATCTGTAAAGTGGAGATAATAAGGGTACCTACCTCCCATAGTTGTTGTGAGGATCAAACAAGATAATATCTATAAAGTACTTTGCAAACCCTAAAGCACTTTTTAAAATATCATTATTTATTATTATTAATATTATTATCATTATTATTATTACTTATTTATTTATTAGTCTCTGTATCTCAAGCACTTAACACAGTGCCAGAGACATACTAATCTCTTAATATATCCCTCTGGATTATTTGGTTCATTATTACAACTTGCACACAGGTATCTTCCACAAATATTTGTTTTTATTTACATTTTTTCTATTAATAATCCTAATAGATTTACTGTTCTCATTTATTTAATCAAAAGCAATTCCCCTAGGAAATCAGCTACCCAAACAGCCAGCTTCTTTCTTCTGACTTAGATTTCCTTTTCTTAAAAAATAAATTATTTTTTAAAATAAACTTTTTCCTGTGTCATCTTCCCTATTTCTAGTATCTCACACTTTTTTTTTAACCAGACTTGAGATTTCATCAGCACAGGGCACTCTCAATATGGAACTATATCTGCTCTATAATATATAGTCTTAGTGATTTGTCTGGAGCACTTGGAGGTCAAGTGATTTACCCAAGGTTATCCAGCCCATGAGTGACAGGGGCAGCAATTCAACCAAGGACTTCAATACTCCCAGCCAGGTTCACTGTCCCCTACACCCTAACTCCTTAAACTGTAGGTCACAACTCCATATGGGGTGGCTAAGGGAAAATTTGGCAAGAGTAAACGGTTATGGGAGTAGGGAAGGGAGGGAAGGAGAAAATTTTGGAACTCAAAATCTTAGAAAAAGGAAAGTTGAAAATTATTTTTACATGTAACTGGAAAAAAAATAAAATGTTTTAAAAGAATAAAAAGTTATGTATATCTATTTTATATAGGTATACATATATAGCCAGGACCATGTAAAAATTTCTCAGGTGTAAAGGGGTTGCAAGTGAAAAAAGTTTAAGAAGCTCTGCACTAGACCACACTGCCTCTCATCTCACACTTATATTAGATGGCAATAGAAGAGAGGCTGCACATACTTTTTTCAAGGATAAATATTATTTTTATGATCCTATTTTTAATTCATCCAAGTACTTCAGTACTCCAAGCAATTCTTTCCATCTTTTCTAAGATAGGAACAGTAATGATTTTTTTTGGGGGGTGAGGCAATTGGGGTTAAGTGACTTGCCCAGAGTCACACAGCTAGTAAGTATTAAGGGTCTGAGGCCTGATTTTAACTCAGGTCCTCCTGAATCCAGGGCCAGTGTTCTAGCCACTGCACCACCTAGCTGCCCCAGTAATGATTTTTAATTAACTATCGATGAGCTATAATTTAACTTTAATTTGGAATCCATTCCACCTAAAGTCCCACTCCATTGAAGCAAAAACGTCATTTCCTCCTTTCATGTGCGTGCTCACTCATTTTCAGTCTTGTCTGACTCTACATGACCCGATCCCATTTGGGTTGGGTTTTTTTGTTTGGTTGGTTTTTGGTTTTGGGGGTGTTTTTGTTCTGGTGGGACAATGAGGGTTAAGTGACTTGCCCAGGGTCACACAGGTAGTGTCAAGTATCTGAGATGGAATTTGAACTCAGATCCTCCTGAATCCAGGGCTGGTACTTTATCCACTGTGCCACCTACCTGCCCCCCCCATTTGGGATTTTCTTGATAAAGACACTGGAGTGGAACCTGAAATAAACAGGATTAAGTTACTTTCCCAGGATCACATAGCAAGTATCTCATTCGATCCTTACAACAGCCTTGGGAGAGAGGTACTTTCAGTTAAGGAAACTGAGGCAGATAGAGGTTAAATGACTTACTCAGGTTCACACAACTAGTAAGTGTCTGAGGCTGGATTTGAACTCAGGTCTTCCAGAATCCAGGCCCATTCCTCTGTCTACTGTGCCACCAGATGTCTACATACAAATGTTTGTCTCCCCCAATAGAATATAAATTCCTTGAAGATAAGGATGGCTTTGATCTTGTCTTTTGTTTCCCTAGTGCCTAAACTATGTTAGGCACATGGTAGGCCCTCACTAAATATTTGTAGTTTTTGTTGCCCCTCTGCTGAATCTTTCAAATGTGCTAGAGTCTTCCTCTCTTCTTTCAATAACTGGAAGTATTCTCTCACCACTTTGCTTGTCCATCTATTATTTCTTTCTCATTATATGATTTTCCCATCTCCCTCCCCAGTCATGCATGCCCTTGTTAATGTATTGAATACCAATTTTCATGTAAGTCAGGGATGTCATTAAGGAAATATATACATGATAGGAAGAGAAGATGAGCTGATCAAATAGCTAGAGTGAAGGATGACCAGTAGCCCAACCAGAGCACCCCACGGCTACCCTGAAGTGTCAACAAAGAAGCAGAAAAGGCATCCAGTGTATTGGGTGGACATTCTGTGGTAAACTTAAGAAGAAAACAAGGACAAGAGTCACACAGAATGGGCAGGCAAGGCCACACTGGATGGAAAAGGCAAATGAGTAAGAAGCATTTGAGAATTTGAGGAAAGTTGATAATTCACATAGCTCTGAATCACAGAAACTCCACTTTGGTATGTCTAAACACCCTGGTTTGAATCCCAATCTTGTCATTTGTTACTTAAAGTGGCAATGGGGGCCATCTGTAAAAATGGGGGTAATGGGGGCAGCTAGGTGACGCAGTGGATTGAGCACCAGCCCTGGATTCAGAAGGACCTGAGTTCAAATCCGGCCTCAGACACTTGGCACTTACTAGCTGTGCAACCTTGGGAAAGTCACTTAACCCTCATTGCCCTGCCTGAAAAAAAATGGGGGTAATGATACTCACATCTACCTCATAAGGCTGAGGTGAGAAAAATATGCTTTGCAAAACTGGAAACTCTATATCTAAAGTAAAAACAGCTGACATGCATGGCATTGTTGCCTAGAACCAGAGGAGGGATCTATTTATCTGACAGTTTTCACTGAGCATGATTGATGTGAATGAGGGGCCCACGAAAGAACACAGTATGTCCCTAATGTGTGTAGTGCAGAACATAAAGATGTCTGCTTTGCAAGCTAGGAATGAAGACTCCTAGGAGGACCTGGCTCATCCAGGATGATTTGATCTCTTCTAGAACATTCCAGGGTTTCCCCATAGTGGATTAGATTTTTCTAAGGATGCCTAGAAGTAGAATGGAGGCCAGAGGAAAAGTCATGTCCCATCTTCTTTTGGGGGGGGGGGCGGGAGAGAGCAATGAGGGTTAAGTGACTTGCCCAGGGTCACACAGCTAGTAAGTGTCAAGTGTCTGAGGTCGGATTTGGACTCGGGTCCTCCTGAACCCAGGGCCGGTGCTTTATCCACTGCACCACCTAGCTGCCTACAGTGTAGCAAGCAATGCTCGTTGATTGCTTCTACTCTGTACAGATATTTCTTAGAGATCCTTCTAGTCATCAGACATGCAAAGTAGGAGGCAAGCCTCAGTGACCTCAAGGAGGAAAGTTAGAAACATGAGTGTCACTGCCAACCAAAGCAACCCTTTCAAACTTGTGAGCTCATGCCAAAGACATAAAACCAAGAAATACAATGGTCCATTATGGTGTAGAGGGCAGAGTGAGAGAATTCAAGTAAGCAAGACCCAAGTTCAAATCCTGCCTAAGGTGACCCCGAACAAGTCACTGAAATCTGTTTGCCTCAGTTTCCTTATATGTTAAAAAAGGAAAATAATAGGACTTACCTCCCTGAGGTATTGTGAAAAATAAATGGTAAAATGTATAAAAGTTCTCTGTCAACATTAAAGCACTATATAAATGCTAGCTGATTAATAATACATTAGAAAAAAACACTAGCCTTGAAGTGGGAGGACCTGGCTTCAAATCTCACCTCTGTTTACTATTCATGTTCAACTGCTTATATTTCAGTTTTTTGATCTGTCAAGTGTGAGGGGGGGGGGTCAGGCTAATTGAACTTTAAGGTCCTCTCCAGATATATGTATAATAGAACTTATTATAAATTACATACTTTATATAATCTTGTTATTGTGTCATTTTTCAATTGTATCCAGCTCTCTGTAACTTTGCTTGGGTTTTTTTGTTTTTGGCAAAAATACCGGAGTGGTTTGCCATTTCCTTCTCCAGCTCAGTTTACAGATAAGGAAACTGAGGCAAAAAGGGTTAAGTGACTCCCCCAGGGTCTCACAGCTAATGTCTGAAGCCAAATTTTAACTCAGGAAAATGAGTCTTGCTGATTCCAGGTAGAGCACTCTATCCACTATGGCGCCACCTAGATGCCTACTTTATAGAATGCCTTATAGTTAACTAAGTATCTCACACATGATTACCCTATGAAGTAGGTAGTGCAAGTAATTACATCCCCCATCTCACAATGAAGAGATTGAGAACAGCATCTTGAGTGGAGATAATCACATGCTGACAAAGTCTCCTGACTCCAGGTCTGGCATCTTTTCTCCTGGATCCCACTGCCTCACTAAATGGTCAGGTACTTGAGGTGACTCTTAAGTCGGCTTTATATTGTCCATAGCACCTAACCTAGAAATCTGTGTATAGTAAAGCTTAGGAAATATGTATCCAATGTTGAATCACTGACTGAATGACTACTTGAAAATAGTAGAGTTACAGGGGAAACTTTTTCAAGAAGGGATTTGTTGAACATTATCAGTGCCTAATTCCATAAAATACCACATAATGACCTCTGAGGTCCCTTCTGGCTCTGTGTATGATTCTACATTATTTTAATATAGCATCCACTGAATCCATTTGCCATCTATAGTTATATATTTGCCAAAAATAATTTATTCTGCTTATGAAAATTCATCATTCATAAAACTCTAATCTATGTAGAGAAATAATAATATCTGACATTTATTAGGTTGGCCACAGAGAAGGAATGAGAGACAATTAATAGACTGCTCGAGTGCTTCTTTGTTCCTGACATAATGTCAAGGGGTCTAGAAGGCATAATGAGCTGACCATCTGCAAAGGGAGGAAAGGAAAGGGAAGGGAAGGGAAGGGAAGGACGAAGGACGAAGGACGAAGGACGAAGGACGAAGGACGAAGGACGAAGGACGAAGGACGAAGGACGAAGGACGAAGGATGGACGGACCACAACAATCTCATCTTTAAAACAAAGAGCCTGATAAGATTACTTCAAGCATCATATGGAGAGCCTTAAAATGCTGTATAGATGAGAGCTATTAAACTCCTTTTCAGCACAGAACCAGTATCACATCTTTAAGTGAAGAGAGTATTGTGAACTTAGAAAACCTAGATTCAAATCTATGCCCTGACATTTATGAGTTTTGAGACCCTGGACTTGTCACGTGTGAAGTAGCAATGTCCACCCTGGCTCAGGAGACCAAGAATCTGGGTTCAAGGCCTACCTACAACATTTAATTCCCTTGTGACTTTGGACATGTTGCTTCATTTTGGGGGCCTCAGTTTCCTAATCTATAAAATTAGAGGATTGCATCCGATGACCTGAAAGGTCCCTTCTAACTCTGTAATGATCTCTTTTTTCTGTGTGTCTCAAACCAGTCCCAATGAGGTATCTACCAAATTCCATACAGGCCTTGACTTCTTTCTTTCCACTGGACTTCAATGACTCTAGAAAAGAAAAGGAGGCTGCTGGCTCTGCCCCACTTCAATCCAATCACTCACAAGTCAAGATATCGCCCCATAAGGTCATTGGTCCTCTTTGAAAACAAATAGTACAAGCTTCCCTGGACAGTAGTGAAAAGTTCTCTCCCCAGATGCAATCATGGCTCTCTATTTTCTTTATCACTAGGAGGCTTCTATGAAGCAACAAACTCTAATCGCTTTCTCTATTCATAAGAACCAGCAAAATCATCATATAATTACATCATTTTCCCTGATCATATTAAAGCCATAGTTTATTTCTTCTCTTGAAAACTGTAGGGAAACTGGATTGCCAAGGTAAAAGAGCCAGCTCCAGAATATTGGAGTACCTATCTTCCAGACATACATTGGCTCCTTTAGGAAAGTGAAATATATTTGGCCATTAATAAAGACAAAGAAATGTTCCTTTGGAAGTGTAACAAAAATACGAATTTAAATAGAGAAAGTAGATAACCAGCCAGCGGGGGCATTTAGAGTTTTTTTTTTAACTATATTGTTCAAATTTGTAAAATTCCAAAATAGATGGGAAAATAGGAAGGGCAAGAGCTATTTTGAGGCTTAACAAAACAGCATGATTTTGGTTTTCCAAAGAGAAAATGGTGATATTCTGTGAGTGCATGGGATAAATCAATGATATCTGCAGAAGGAAAACCTTCATTTACTATCTGCTTGAAATGAATGAATTGGACGTTATTGTTTTGTCTTGTTTTTCTATGTTTTATGAGAGGAGGTGGCAGCCCAGACCCACTTCCAGCTCTGACTGCCGTGTTTTGTGACAATCAGCTATAGTACCCTCTTCCCATTAAGTTATATTATCTCTAAGCAGGTCCCAGGAGCAGAGCAGTTTTGATAGATGAACAACTACTTCTAGAGAGAAATCTTCTTATTCTTTCCTCTCAAGTGAAGAAGTAGGAGGTTTGAAGGAGGCGGATGATTGTTTTCATCTTCAAGCTAAATCTCCGATCTGAGTGGAAGAAGACTTCAGGGGCTCTCAACTCCTCGTTGCCCTCTTCATTTGACAGATGAGAAAACCAAGGCCCCCAGAAGTTAAATGGCTTGCCCAAGGTCACACAAGGAATAAATATCAGAGGCAAGATTTGAACACCAATTTTCTGACTCCCAACTCAGTACTCTTACCATGACAGTTCTTAACACTGAGGGATGAAAAGGTTCAGATGCGACTAGACAGTATTGTCTTTTATAAGCCTATGTTTCAGAATGAATACTAGAACTTTTTTTTTAATTAGACTTTTTCATCTATATGGAGGAAGCATCCTATATTACACTTTAGGTAAACTGAAGTCAATTAAGGCCTGGGGCTTTCAGATGTTGGGACTATCAGAAAGAGAATTCAGGTTCTAGAGATTTGTATGGGAAAAGCTTATTCGAGGTATCTGGCAGCCAGGAAGACAATGTAGCTCTGAAATATCAATTCCCAAGGGCAAGATGAGGAACTAGGAAACAGGAGGTCAAAACAAAAGAGCCCATAGGAATTAATCACTCCAGTTAAAACAAAGTCCAGGGAATCTGAGGTTACCAGTTGCCAGCAATAAGGCCAGAATTCAAGATTCTGGATATGAATGCAGAAAAACAAACGTGTGTCTTGGCAGTCAAGAATGACAAAGGTCTGGATTCCAAGAAATTGGTGTCTCTTTCTAAACCTATGCACACACGAGCACATACCCAAGATAATGGTACAAGGCATCAGAATTCAGTGATGAACCTGATCTCTGGCAAAGGTGACTCACCCTTTCATCTCTGTTATACTTCTTGAAAAATCTGAGAAACCCCTGGGCTTATGGGTATATGTGATAAGTAATTGCAGCTGTCAGAAAGTCAGGACTCAGGTATATCCTGATTATAGAAAGGAGGAGGAGGAGGAGGAAGAGGAAGAAGAGAAGGAAGAGAGAGCTGCTGCTCCAGGGGATTCCTGCAGATCCAAATTAAGCTAGACAGATTTTTAGCCTTTATAATATGAACAGAAGATGCAACGTGGCATAACTGGGGGGAAGGAGAAAGACATATTGAGACAGAGAGAATGAGAGAGACAGAGGGGAGAAGAGAGAAGAGGGAAAGAAAGAGGAGAAGCAACAGACAGACAGACAAGAGAACTAGCTTCTGAATCAGGAAAATCCTGCCTCTGATGGATACTGGCTATGTAAGATTAAGCAAATCTCAACTTTTCACTGTACCAGGCAACTCATTAAAACAGGATTATTTTACCATTTTGTGTGTCTTAGACTCCTTTGTGTCTTAGTCCTGTCTAACACATTAATTAGCTACATGACCATGGGCAAGTCACTTACCCTCTCTCAGCCTCAGTTTACTCATCTGTAAAATGAAGATAATGATAGCATCTTGGGTTGTTTGGGGGATTAAGTAACATAGGTTAAAGCATTTCACGGACCTTAAAGTGATATCAAAATGTTATTATTCACATCACTCCCAAAATAATCTTTCTTATACATAGGTTTACTTGTGAGGATGAAGTAAGATAACATATATATATAGTGGTTTGCAGATTTTGAAGAATTATATAAATACTTGTTATTGTTGTTATGGTTGCTTGCTACCTTGTGACCTTGAGAAATTCACTTCATGTCCCTGGACCTCATTTTCCTAATCTGTAAAATGAAGGAGGTAGGCAAGGGGGCATCTAAACTGATCTTGTTAGACCACAGAACCATTGGCCTTTTATCATCATGTGAATTATTATTTCATGTCCCAAGCCCTGAGAGGAGTTTTCTTAAATGAATTTGATGCTACCTTTAAAAAAATCACAGTGGAACAAAATCAAACCACTTTCTGTTTGTAGAGGTAACCCAACTCTCTGTAGTGAACCCCAAAAACTTGAATGATCTATTTAGCACAATTTGACCAAAATGTCTGTTTCTCCAACTCATTCTGTCTTCTTCAGTTCCCCAAGTGTGAGAGACGGAGGTCTCAGTGATATGAGAGCTTTAGAATTTCACCACACTAAGTGAACAAAAAAAAAAAAAAAGATTTTGACTATAAGAAAACAAAATGCATTCCTTCAGCTGTGGAAAGGCAGGCTCCAAGATGGCTATTTCTTCTGCATATAAACATCTCCTGCCTGTAAGACATGTTTACATTCTGTATCATTCTCGCCCTTTGTTCATGCATTCCTACCCGGTTAGGCGAACAGCAGAGAAAAGAGTTATGCCCTTCTCTGAGACCTGACACTCACGTTGAATACAATTTGCAAATGCTGGTGCCAATTTTTAACTCCCACATTCATTGTCACTGTAAAAAAAATATTATGCATTTAATTTATAATAACCATTCCTTTTGCATTTATGTTTTCATCTCTTCAAAGCTATTTGCCAGAATTAATGAATTAATTCCGCCTTTGCTATTTTATGATCTGTCTCATTATAATGGGGATGGTCTTCTCTGTGGTAGTCACTTGTGTAAGGATGTGTTTTTTCTTAGCAAATACAGCATTAAATTAATGCAAATTCATTTTTAAGTTGTGCTTTCACATGGAAAATTTGCCCAGATATAAAAATATATTTTTAATGCTTTGTCCTCACTCATGCATCAAAAGGAGCATTACCCCCTAAAATACATTTCCAACTATAAATACATAAGCTATTTAGTACAGCTTTTCTTTCGAAGTCTTTGTCAATTATTTATAAGAATCCCCTTAAGTAAATGTGTGACAACAGCCAGTGATGGAAATGGGAATTGTTTGCTCTGTGAAGCCGATTACTATTTAATTATTTGTATAACGTTAAACAATTGGATTGGCTTACTGATGGGCCTAGGAGCTTGCACTATGAGTGCAAATGAAGCTTACATGGGGTTCAAGATCACAAGAAAATAGAAGCGAGCTCTGAGTACTGAAACCACCAGCTACACTCTACCTCTACCACTTCAGCTGGGCAAGATACTTCATCTGTGAATTTCAGTTTCCTTGTATGTAAAATGAGGAGAAAAAAAATCAGCTGTTTTATAATTTCTGACAAGTAATGACTTCTCTGTACCCAGATGGTTGGGGAAGGGAAGGGGGGAAGTATTGAAATTGGGGGAAAATATCTACACACACACATACACTCTATCTCCATTACTGGAACCAAAAACCATGATCAAATCAATTATGCCATTGATCCTCAAAGGGATGTGTCAATCTAATCTCCTGTTTCTCCCTCCCATCCTTGTAATTTTCTGAGCCAAAGTCCCTACTTCTACGTGTATGTTGTCTTCCCCTATTAAAATGGAAGCTTGCTGAGAGCAAATATTGTCTTTGCTTAGTATTTGTATCCAAAATGCTTCACATGGGAGGCAAAAAATTATTTTTGTCCATTTATTCACCTTTCCCTTCCCAATCTGGGTTACGACCAAAAATAAATAAATAAAGCCAGTAATTGAAATTTAGAGTGAAATTATCATCAAACACAATATAGAGAGAAATGAATTTCAAATCATGTCTCCTACCATGTATTACATTGAACACCAATCAGATAAGAGACCAAAATACCAAAATGAATGAATGAATGAATAGATAGAAAGATAGAGAAATAAATAAATAAACTGGAAGGAAAAGGAATAGGATATTTATCTCAGTTGTGCCAAGGAAGAATATTTAATCTATCAGCTGATGAAAGGAATTACTAAAGATGAAATTTTGATGAAAGGGTAACACAAGATGGGTTGAGATACAGATCTGTTGGAAGGAGCACCCAGTTTGATTACACAACAGTTCCAACAAAGTATGCGTGAATTAGACAAAGACAACTGAATTCTACTTGATTCTAAAAGAACAAGAAAAAAAGATGTTTGGAAAACTCTTTTCAGTTAATACTTCAGTGAAACCATCATCTCATCAGTATGAATATCCTTCTCATACAGATCATAGCCCTTCATGCCATCTCAAATATCTTTTAATAAATTCTTTGTAGAGATCTACCCAACACCCCAAAGACCTTCTTCTGTTTCTTTTAATATTTCATTGATTATAGTAGAATTATAGCTATTCATCCTTCTTGGTACATGACCTTTTCTAATCATACAGAATCTTGATGGTGGCTTTCAGTCTATTTTCTATACAGTACTACATTTGAAACCCCTGGGTTGCTTTCCATGGTACTTTGGAACACCTGGAATTTTTATTTTTCTGATATCATGGCTCTAGATATCATCAGAAGAACATTAGTGTGAAAAAGATCGTTTTTTGTTGCAGAGTTTCTTTGACGTTATCAAAAGTACTACCCAGATTCTTGAAGTGAAATCCACCCAAATCCCTTCCGTTTCAGTCCTGAACCTTTTGTGTTCATTTGGAATGTCTCTCAAAGAGAGAGAAAGATGAGCAAGAAATAGGACTATGGAGCTATAGTGCCTGATACTAAGATAGATGATATGTGTAGAGAAGGGGGAATCTATCCATTTGTATTTCACAATATGAACATTATGCATTTAGGGGTTTTTACTCTATTTTGTTTTTCCAGTGTGGAGGGTTAGGCTGCTTACTTCCAAATGACAATGGGTTTCACTGAGAAGCTTTGTATGATGAGCAATACCTTTAGTACAATGACTTCTATGAAAAGTGAAATTTGGAGAAACGTTGATAGGGAATCCCTCTTCTATTTGGACTATGCGTAGAACATCTTCCATTACACTGGAAACCATCTTAGGGTCCCTATGTTATATTTTCTTGAATGTTGACACTGTACCTTTATTGCATCTGTATTAGAAATTCATGTGATTTTAGAACCTAGGTAGATACCATAGAGTGCCAGACCTGGAATCAGCATGACCCAAATTCATATCAGCCTCAGATGCTTATTAGCTGTGTGACCCTGGGCAAGTCACTTAACCTGTTTGACTCAGTTTCCTCTAACTATAAAATGGGGACAATAATAGGACCCACCTCACAAGGTTGTTCTGAAGATCAAATGAGATAATATTTATAAAGGTTTAGCACAGTATCTGGCACTCAGTAGGTACTATATTAATGTTTATTCCCTTTCCTTCTCTTTTCCCCATATGGGAGATAATTTTATCAAAGAGATGCCTTAAAATTAAACTTTGTTCTACTGAGTCAAGTGTTTTTTCGAAGTCAGTAAAGAATAGACATATCAGAATCTAAAAGTCTATCTCTAAGTAACTGACTATAAAGATGTAGTCACCTACGTAAAATCACTTAAGAAGCCATAATTGTTCCTTTCTGTTTTCATCAAGGCCATTATTGATGAGTACATCAACCATTCTCATTATGATGTTTAGAGATAAAAAAAAAAGTAGTTAAGTAAGTCAGTGACTGCCTTTTCAGTCATCCTCTTTTGGTAATAATAATAGCCATGATATTTTTATTTCTGTTGGAATTTGCCATTGTGGATGACACCTTTGAAAATCAGTACCTTCATTCCTTTAAAATTTGTCACCATCAGCACAGATTTGTTCTGAATATATTTGGTCCAGTCTGTCTTTTCTCCCTGATTTCATCTTCAATACCTTTAGGTTCTGAGGTTGTAGTTTAAATGCTGTGAGTTTTCTATCATCAAAAATGAGAAATGATCACCAGAAAAGCACCAAGAGATCTCTTACATTTTGCTTCTATTTGTTGCCTTCTAATGTCATATACAGATGTTGTCTTGATGAATCAGGCTTATCTGAGTCTCACGCCATATTCTCTGCTGGCTCATTTTCCTCTTCAGCTATTTTTTATTTAATTTTTGAGGTGATACTACTAATAATCTTACATTAACCTCTGTAATTTTTTTTAAACATAAGCTTGTCCTCTAAACCAGTGTTGCCCTTGGCCACCATGTCCCTACAACTTGACAAGGATAGCAGATGTTTTCTGAATGCCATTTCTTAGCTGTTGTAGCTTCCTCTTGGGGCAACTGTTTTTCATTAGTTAAATTTCTTGAAGAAATAGTCCATTTTCCATTTTATAAAGTTGACAAATACATAAACCTGTCTGACACGATCTCCAGAATTTATAGGGAACCGATATAAACTTATAAATGTAATATCCATTCCCTACTAACAGTAAAAGGACATGGAAAGACAGTTTTCAAAGTAGGAAATGGATATTACTAATAATCATTTGAAAAGGTGTTCAAATTCCATAATAATCAAGTAAATTCAAATTAAAACAACTTCTAAGTTACCACCTTATACCCATTAATTAAAATGTCAAAATGTCTTCACAAATAAAACTCACTGTTAATAGGGCTGAGGGAAAACAGGGAATCTATGACATTTTGATGGGAATATAAATTGGTACAAGCATTTTGAAGAGTTATTGGGCAACATCTACTAAGAGTAACAAAACTTATAATTCCTGTTGACAGAGCAATCTCATTGGTGTACCATATTCTTAAGGATTATTCTTTTTGGGGTGTGATGATTGAAAATTCCCAAGACAGAATTTCTGGGTAAATTATAATCAATTGTATTAACTACATCTAGAAAGCAGTCAATAAAATAGACTTACTGTCCCCCAATGAGAGGCCAAGGTTGTCAAACCTTGGATATTTATAAATCATTTTGCAAAGGGTGGAAATCAACTCTGATTGGTTAACAAGTAATGAGAGAATGAATATTAAAATGAGAGGTAGGCTTATTGTAATGAGGGTCTTCGGGTACATGACACTGAGTACCTAGTCTTGGTCAAAGAGACATCATTATCCATTATCACCTGCCTGACAATAGAGAGAATCCCCATTTTCTCAAACCTGTCTGAGTAAACAATGAGTGGGAATCCACCAATTCACCTAACCTTAGAATTTCTTTACTCTCTTTGATTAGATCTTAGCCTTCCTGGCTCCGTAGGCCTTGCCCAAGATTTCCCACAATGGTTGATTTCTGGATGAGGAAGTGGAAAACCATTTAGAATGAATTCAATAATTAGTTATTAATATATGAAAGAAATAAAGGCCTTTGATTTAATAAGATAAATAATTCCAGTAAAAGAAATTTTCTGTGCCAATGCAGATGAGAGATTCGTCTATGGCACCAAGAGGTTGTAACTGACCTACCCAAGACCACATAGTCACTTTTGTACCAGAAGCAGAATTTGAACCTATGTCTTTCTAACTCTGAAGCCAATTTTCTATTTACTATGCCATGCTAACTTTCAAGAATGTCATCAAATAGAAATATACATTTTTATATGAATGTATACATAAAAATACACATTTTCACAAAAAATTTAGTAGCTACTTTATACTTGTGAAAAACTAGAAATGACTTCTAGGCTCAAAAATTGGAGAACACCTAAATAAACTGGTATATCAATGTAATCCAATACTATCATACCATACAAATGACAAATATGAAGCATTCAAAGAAATACTGAAAGACTTCTGCAAAATTATATGAGACAAAAATAGCAGGATGAGAAATACAAAATACCCATCTCCATAATTATGTTAATAAAAAATCAATGCCAACACTTTTATATGTACACAAAGGAAAATCTATTGAAAGGAGACACATAGGAAATAAAAAGTTAAATTTATTGCTTTGTTAAAGTTCATGTTGTAGGATTATTTCCTTTTTAAATTTTAAGTCTAAATAGTTTTGGTTAGATGAATTTATTTGGGCAGGTGACACAGTGGATAGAGTGCCCAATCTGGAATCAGGAAGATGTGAGTTCAGATTTAGCCTGAGACATTTACTAGCTATGTGACCCTGGCCAAGTCACTTAACCCTGTTTGCCTCAGTTCCCTCATCTGTAAAATGAGCTGGAGGAAGACATGGCAAACCACTCTGGTACCTTTGCCAAGAAAAATCCAAATGGGGTCACAGAGAGTCAGATACAACTAAAAAACAACTGAACAACAACATTATTGTTGAGAACTAGATTTGGAAGTGGAGGACCTGTGTTCAAATCATACCTCGGCTACTTATTCCCTGTGTGGTCCTTTAATTTTTTTGTCCCTCAGTTTCCTCATCTGGAAAATGTGGGTTTGGACTATTAGGAAATCACTAAGGTGCCCTCTAAGTGTCTCAAAAAAAAAATTGAATGACTGGAACTCAATAATTTTCCATGTGAGTGTATATATACAAAAATTTTTTGGCTTAATTATGTCAGACTGGGACTCCATTTGAGGTTTTCTTGTCAAAGCTACTGGAGTGGTTTCCCATTTCCTTCTCCAGCTCATTTTACAGATGAGGGAACTAAGGCAAACAGGGTGAAGTGACTTGTACAGGGCCACACAGCTAGTAAGTGTCTGAGGCTAGATTTGAACTCAGGAAGATGAGTCTTCCTGATTCCAAGCCCAGTGTTCTATCCTACTGCATCACCTACCTGCCCCTTTCCAAGGTGGAGACACTGTAATTATCATTGGTAACAGCCAGGAAAGTTTTATTTATAGTATTCTGTATAAGCAAAGTCCTTTGTTAAAATTCACAGATAAGACTTATGAGGTCCCTAGGTACCTGATGAAATTTTAGAGGGAAGGAAAAAAAAAAAAGATGTGGAGGAGAAAAAGGCGAAAACTGAAGGTGTCTTTGTGCCAAGTTGTCAGAAAGGCCACTGCAGGGATCTGGCACTGGGAAGCTTTAGCCTGGCAACTTTCTAGTTCTCTGTGTAAATACAAAAAAGCCATCCTTGCTTCCTTTATTTGTTACACAAAGGAATCATTGCTTACAGCCAGCTGCTTTGCAATTATAACCCTGCAAAGAAAGCATAATTTAACATAGGAATTGCCTGAGGGAAATAGGGCTTTTATAGCATTATAGAGCTTTAAGGGGTTCTATGACACATCATTACATTCAGTCCCCAACTTACAAATAGGTTGTATTCTAAAAGTTCTGTTGAGTCAGTTTTTTGAAATTCAGAATGAGTTTTTACCTGGGTTTAAATCCTGCTTCTGGTGCTTGCCATCTGTGTCACTTTGGGCAAGTCACTTAACTTTTCTGGGTCTCGGTTTCCTCATGTGTAAAATGAAGGGTGCTGGATGGATTGAACGTTTCTCCAAAAAGATCATTATAAAATGGCGCTTGGGTCCAGAGGCTAGCCAACAAAATTCCATAATATAGCTAAAACATTCTTGTTAGTTGTGCCAGAAATAGTGTAAAAAAAAAAAGTACCCACTATGTTCTGAAGGAGGCTCATTCCCCTACTGGATAGTTCTGGTTGTTTCTCCTTAAACAGAGCCTAATTTTGCCTCTTTGAAACTTCTTCCCCATTTCTCCCAGTTCCAGCTTCTGGGGCCATGTAGAACAAATGCTTTCCACCATCACAGCCTAGTAAACAGCTATCCTGTCCTTCTTACATTTTCTCTCTTCCAGACAAACTATTCCCAGATATGTGTCCTTATACCCCTATGAGAAAAGAAAGAAGATTGTGGAAAAGAGACAATGGGTTAAACATTCATTTCCCCACCAGTGATTACTGGGTGGTCTTCACAGCCCAGAACAACTTGGTTGATACCTGTTCAAGATTAAATGTAGTTTTTATCTGACTGTCTTCTATGAAAACAATAAACAGATAAGTTTATTTTATAGTATCTCCTACAAAAATTAATAATAATAATAATAATAATAAACAGAGACATGTCTTCCACAGAACAAAACCATATCAGAGAACATAATGTCTCCTGTAGGATAAAACAAATCAGAAACAGACAGAAAAAAAATAATTCCAATTTATTTTGTCCCAAGAAGAAATATAACATAATCATGCTGGAGACCCTTCCAAAGAAGGAAGCTCAGAGACTCCTTCTTCCTGAGGGTATATAAGGGGGTTTTTTTGTCCACCAGTTACAGAGTGTTATCAGTAATAGTATGATACAAATTCAACCCAAAAGTAAAAGCAGTTTTAACAATTTCAGTTATAACAAGTATGGAGGAAATACCTAAGCATCATGATAAGATTACAGGATTCCAGAAAAGGGTTTGGCTAGGATGAGGGCACCCAGATATCCCCATAAGGTAGGGACTTACTATCCTGAGGAAAGAAGTCACCAGGTAGGGACTTTTATCAGCTAGCTACCCAGGTTCAGTTTGGAGTTCAGTTGAAGGACATTTTGCTCCTATTAACCTAGGGTTTCATAATAAGGCACCTCCATCCAATCCAGGTGATCCATACATTCATATTAACATACTTGAGAGGAAAGAAGAGTGGTGGTGCCTCAGGAAAAGGAATTTATAGTATATAAGCAAAAGTTCATATGGTATAAAATGTGGGATATTCACAAGTTCGAGGTTTGTAACAGAGTGTGAGTACCTATATGTTAGAACCACTCCAGTATCTTTGCCAAGAAATGCAGGTATCCCCAAATACTATTGTAAAGTACAGCACAAATTCAATTTTTTCCCCTAAAAGTGTTTCTCTCTGATACCAAAATACTACTATAATTTTACTATAAAAAAGAGGCTGTTTTAATCATCAGAAACCTTTTTTCCCCCAAGAAGTAGCAATAATTTAGGAGACACAGAGATATATCATGGGGACATATTGAACCACTGCCAGGATGTCAGAAAGGGGGATTATGGTAAATCACTAAACAATTACTAAAATAACATCAAATATGACCCCCAAAAAGTAAAATATGCATTTGGGAGTCAACAGATAAAAGAGGCAGGAAAAGGGAGAGGGAGACCAACCTGTCGGGCAAGGAGGATGGGGGAGGAGGAAGAAGGGGCGTATTAAATACAATCCACTGCTTCTAGAATCTTTTAGAAATTAGCATCCCACAATGATAGGCCAGCTTCCCTACTCATTCTCTCCAAGGGAGTAGGGGGACATTTTCATTTTTGCCCCAAAGAAGTCATTCAGTCTTTGAAGACAGTCTCGTAAGTAGACACTGTATTATTGTTTCAGAGGGAGAGGTGAACCATCCTTTCCTCATCCCCAAACAAGGAATCTCCCTGCCTACTTGCTGATGCAAGACACTGCTTTAATAGGATGAGAATATAATAGCATCGCAATTTTTTTTATTTGAAAACTAGGGGAAAGGGGTCCTTTAGGTAATCCAGTGTCTAAAGTTCATTTATGCTAAAGTATAAGCAATGGGCAGCTAGGGAGCACAGTTGAGATACAGTGTAGGGTCTGGAGTCAGGAAGATCTGAGTTCAAATTTGACCTGAGACATTTACTAGCTGTGTGACCCTGGGCAAGTCACTTAACCCTGTTTGCCTCAGTTCCCTCATCTGTAAAATGTGCTGGAGAAGGAAATGGCAAAACCACTCCAGTAAGTTTGCCAGGAAAACCTTGAATGGGATCACAAAGAGTCAGACATGACTAAAACAACTAAACAACAACAACAAAAGTATAAGCAGTTCGTTTATATATATGTATATATATGTGTGTGTATATGTATATGTGTGTGTATGTATATGTGTGTATATGTATATGTGTGTGTATATGTGTATAAATTTGTGTGTATATGTGTGTGTGTGTGTGTGTGTGTGTATATATATATATATATATATATATATATATATATATATAAAAATAGGAGACCTATGAAGGAAGCATAAGAGACCATCTAGTTCAACCCTGTTACTTTACATTTGAGGAAACAGGGAGTCAGAGAGATGTCCATCCTGCCAGAGCAAGGAAACATCAAGCATTTTTTTCCCCCAGAACCACACAGTTCTGGGGCATTTAAATCAATGCCATTGCCAACATACACAAGTTAATTGCAAATCCCAGTTGCCTAGGGTTCTTTTCCCACCTCCATAAGGCCTGAGATAATCCGTTTCTTCATTTCTTAAGAAGCTAAACAAATCCAGATCCTTCATCCATACAAGCCTATTTTTAAAGATGCCCCCCTGTAGATCTTTACTAACTGGACTTTCTGACTGTATTTCAGAAACTCAATAAATTATAGCTTTGACTCACACAGCAGTATCCAAAACATCTCAGTAATAAGATTCGGCTCAGTATTCCTGGTATCACTTTATAGCCATGCATAACTTGATCTGTTGACTTCAGGAGTGGGAGGAAGCTGAGGGGGCAGAGGGGGAATGGGGTAATGGAGATCCTGAATTAGTTTAGAGTCTCCCACACCAATATTATCTCACGAAAAGGCACTGAAAGAGCTACTTCTGTTCTTGGGCTCATCGTGCACTATTAAATTCTTTGCATTACCAACAAGATGCTAGATATGGAAAAATGAGCCTCTTATACCCATTCTTTAAATCCCATCTCAACAAGCCTTCTCTGATTCCTTTTATTGTAATTATCTCTAATCACTTAATCAGCAACCATTTATCAAATCCCTACTCTGCGCCAGACATATATGGACCCAAAGACAAAAATGAGACAGTCCCTGCCCTTGGGGAGCTTACATTCATTCCTTCAAGGGAAACATGTACACATATCAGTATGTGCAAAATATATGCATGTCAACACAAGGTCATTTAGGGTGGGAGGTGAGGAGCTAGCAGCTTGGGGTGGGGGGGGGGGTCGAGAAAGGTCTCATGTAGAAGTTGGTACTTGTGCTGAGTTTTGTGAACCTTAAAGAGCTACACTGATGATTATGGTGATGGTGATGGTGACGATTGTTGTTGTTATTGTTATTTTTATCATCAAAGACAAAAATTCTTATTCTTTTTGGACCCTTTCGGTAGTGATCCAAAAGCCTATCGGCCCCTTCTCAGAATAATGTTTTTAAATACATAAGATAAAATGTAGAGGACTACAAAGAAAAGAAATATTGAAAAACAGTTATCAGAAAAAATGTTAATAGTTCATATAACCCATGGTTAAGAACCCCTGATCAAAGGTCAGCTTCAGCTTTCCAATCCTATTATTGATTGAATGAATGAAGTTAATCAGTTGCTATGGAAACAAATAGGCCAATTCGTAGTGGCCTAATCCAGTTTAACACAGCTGGAATAGAATAAATTCATACATACTTCTTTAGATTTGAATCATTTCAAAGAATTTTAAGATTGGGCCTTGCATCAAAATTTCTGCCCAGTTCCCATTTTTGTCATTTAATTATATCATGAATACCAAAACATATATGTGCGTATAATGTACATCCATATTTTTTGATTGTGCTCTGGTCTAGAAGATAGCTTTTTAACCTTCAGGAAGGTCATTACCTTGAAGACTATAGTAATCATTTTATAAGAGAGGGGAAAAAAAATCAATTTTATCAAAAGATTATTTTTCAGACCTATTTAACTCGATTCCAGGCCTTTTACCTTAATGGTTTATATATACTACCCTCCCTATCTTCAGCTAGCTTTCAGAGCAGAGCCTTAAATAGAAGTTTTCTTGACTGGGGCCAAAAAAGAAAATCACAGTTTGGGAGGATTGTGGAACACTAGAGGCACAGAGAAAATCCCAAGCCAGGGTACAAACATACTGAGAAAGAAAATTATTTCACCTACACATCTCCACCCCAAAGGGCTCAAGAGAGACAGACCCTAGGAGAGTGGTTTGCCTTTTCCTTCTCCAGCTCATTTTACAGATGAGGACCCTGAGGCAAAATGATTTCCCCAAGGTCACACAGCTAGAGAATGGAATCATGGGAACCCCAAGGCAAATCCAGAAGCAGGTGGACTGTGTAGGAGTACATACAGGCCATGGTAAGAAGGTACAAAGACGGCATTTGTCCTATGGAAGAAGCTCTGTCTCCTACCCACTCCCCAGCTCAGATATTGGCACCCTGGGACAAAATCCTATTTCTCCAAGTTAGTTACAACTCTCTGTAAGAGTGAGGATATGCGTACAACAACGTGGTAACCATTCAAAGGACAGAGATAAGAGTTTGGAATGATTTATTTATGATATCACAAGAAACTAAAACTACCACCCCTCTTCCACAAAAGAAAGAACTAGCTTGGGGTTTGGGGTGGGAGGGAATGCCACATGGCGAATGAGAGATGAGAGTCCAGAATTCATAAAGAAATGAACAAAGTTGACAGGCTCGGGATATATCCAAAATGGAGCCTTGTGTCTGAACACATTGTCTGCTGGTTGCCCCTTATTATCGGAAAAGGAAATTCTTTCTGATACCGCACCATTGTTTCCTGGAAGGGAAAAGTTAATGTACCACAGAGTAGGAGACAGGCAGACATTATAAAAGAGATTTAACTTTCTTACAGACTTATATATTTTCCTTTAAGAGAAAAAAAAAAAGATAAATGAATCCAAGGAAAGAAAATAAAATGCCCTAAGCCCTACACAGCTTCAGAGTAGAGATAGTGAATTTGCAATGAAGATTTGACTGTGTCCTTAAAGAAGCTAGTCTTGGGAAGGCAAAAGATTTTTTTTTTATTTTTTTCATGAACTTGGCAAAGAAAACACCACAGCCCAGCTGCAATTACACAGCTCTGTATTTCGCATTTTTCCCCCATGTTGTTTACAAGCTTCAAAAATGCCAATCGGCTCCTGGCTGCTTGGAGCGGGGACTGAACTGCTAGTAACAGTAGGGGCATTAATGGGTCTCATTAAAGTCTATTTTGTCATTTCAACCAAACTTTCTCCTCTTCAGCAATCAACAGTGCTTCCAAGGCTCAGGAAAACTTTGAATTCATGAGATTGAGGATAATTTGCTTTCTGGGAAAAGTAGTTTGTAGATTTTGTAGATCAAAAACAGAGAAGAAAAATTACCTGCTTTTACTTATTTAAAACATGCAGGCTTGCTTTTGCAGCACAGGTGACCCTGGCTTTACACCATAAAAAATATTCACAGAGGGCCAGATTTGTAGCTAGGAGACACCTTAGAAATCATCTGGTTCGACCCTTTCATTTTACAAAAGAGGAAATCAAGGCTTTCAGAGGTTAATTAACTTGTCCAAGGTCATACAGGTAATAAGAGGTAGAGCTGAAGATTGGAACCCAGGACCTCCAGCTTGGCTTGGCCTAACGTTTGGTTTTTTTTTTCCCATTATACAGTAAATCCCATTGTTCCTAAAAAGTTAAGTGAAAATCAGAATTTTTTAAACCTAATCACAAAATGTGCTTTGAGAGGGTACTGTTTAATGGAATCCTGTGGCAAACCCTTTGGGGAAGAAATGTATCCCTCCCTCATTTATATGTAAAATGTCAGCCAGTCCATTAACACCATGTGTCAAACACTGTACTAAGCACTGAGAATAATAAAGAAAAAAACAGTAAAACACTGACCCTGCCCTCAAGGAGCACATAGTCTAATGGGGGAAACCAACATGAAAATCACAAGGTACATAAAATATGTGTGTAAAAAAAATTAAAAATAACATGTGTGTATACACACATATACACATATACATATACAAAAACATTTATATAATATATATTTTATATACACACACACATGCACACATACAGAATAGATGGAAAGTATATTCACAAGGAATACCACTAGCAGCTGGGGGAACTAGAAAGCCCTCTCAGAGAGAGTAAAATTTGAGTTGAGTGAGGATGAACTCCTTCCAGGCATGGGGGACAGGCAATGCAAAAGTTTGGAGATGGAAGATAACAGTGTTATATAAAGGAATATTGTTGTTGTTGCCGTTGAGTCATTTTAGTTGCATCTGACTCTTTGTGATGCCATTTTCTTGGCAAATATACTGGAGTGGTTTGCCATTTTCTTCTCCAGCACATTTTACAGATGAGGAAACTGAGGCAGAGTTAAGTGACTTGCCCAGGGTCACACAGCTACCAAGAATCTAGGAGGCCAAATTTGAACTCAGGTCTTCCTGACTCCAGGCTTGGCACTCTATCCACTGTGCCCCATGGCTGCCTACAAAAAGAGTTCTCTCCCATAAAAACTATATGGGTTAAGGTAGAAGCTGACCAGTAATCTATCTTCCCTGCCTCCTTTGTAGCCTCTTTATCTGGCTGTACTACTTCAGAGGAATTCACCTTATACTTTCATTCTGTGGCTCAAGAATGGAAACAGAAACCCAAGAGTCAGACCCGGGTTTTATCAGAACCATGCTCAAAGATATTGTGTTGTTGAGTCCAGATGAGAGAGATGTTGTTGTTTGTTGTTGTTGTTGTTTGTTGTTGTTTGTGGTTGTTGTGGTTGTTGGTGGTGGTTGGTGGTGGTGGTGGTTGTGGCAATTGGGGTTAAGTGACTTGCCCAGGGTCACACAGCTAGTAAGTGTCAAGTGTCTGAGGCTAGATTTGAACTCAGGTCTTCCTGAATCCAGGGCCAGTGCTCTATCCACTGCGCCACCAGCTGCCCCAAGAGACATTATTTTAAAGAAGATCACCCACAGATATGGGCATTGCTTCAAAGTATCCTTAAACTACAGGATGGGCCAAAAGTCATGAAAGGGTTACAATATTTACTACCTCCTTTATTTGTTGTTTTAAATTTTCAATGTCATAACATAACATACAGTATATATAGGAATTGAATTTATATTATTTGTGAAAAATCAAATCTCATAAATGATTAAAAATAAAGATAAAATAATTTCCAAAGAGTTATTCAAATATCATGACTTTCGGCCCACCTTGTATAAGCCCCTACCATAACCCCTGGGGCTTCTCTTTCCAACCCCCAGTCTCTTCCTACCACAATTCTTTTCAAACTACTTAAGGCTATTTTGTTTTCTAAGCCTTAAAGTTTAGGATTGGGCAGGACGGGAAGGAACAGACCACCCTTTGCTTCAAGAAGCTCTGAGAGAGTCCTCATGGATCCCAGAGATTCCACCGGACATGGTTTTAAGGACTGTACCATACTCTAGTCCATCTAGCCAAGTAGTCACCAGTTTTTTGGACCCCTAAAATAAACTTGTGAGAGAACATGGCCAAGAGCTATATAGAATATGCAGGCATGGATGGGTTTCAAACTGCAGGATTGGAGACAATCTCCATATCAGGGGGATTACAGGCCCACTGGAGTGTTGAGAGCTTCTCCCTTCTAGTGACTTCAAAAAAAAAAAAAAGATGTCTAGGAATGAAGAGCAAGGAACAGAGGATTATGGGAAACTCTAATGCCACCTCCTACAAAGGGCCACTTCCAATTATCCCAGTTGCTAGATCAAACCAGTCTTTTCCATTCAGAGCAATGCTGCAGCCTGTCAAAATCTTTTTGGACCCTGACTCCATCATCTACTACATTAGCTATTCTTCCCGTTTTTGTGTCATCTGGAAATGTGATAAGCATGACTTTGATGCCGTTATCCAAGTCATTAATAAAAATGTTCAGCAGCATGGGGCCAAGCATAGATCCCTGGGAAAACATAATGCCATGTTGACATTGAACCATCAACAATTTATTCATTGAGTTTTGGTCATCCCCCAGGTCTGAATCAATCCAGTTGAATTGTCGTTTAATCCATATCCCTCCATCTTCACCACAAGAATAATAGGAGATGCTTTATCAAAAACTTTGCTGAAGGGGGGCAGCTAGGTGGCACAGTGGATAGAGCACCGGCCCTGGAGTCAGAAGGACCTGAGTTCAAATCTGGCCTCAGACACTTAACACTTACTAGCTGTGTGACCCTGGGCAAGTAACTTAACCCCAATTGCCTCACTAAAAAAACAAACAAACAAACAAAAACAAACAAAAAAAACTGCTAAAATCTAGGTAAACTATTTCCATAGCATTCCTCTCTTCTGCTAGATTAATAATCTTGCCAGAAAAAGAAATGAGACGAAGCTGGCTTGACCTGTTGTTTAAGCCCTGCTAATTTTTTATAATCACCACTTCCCTTTAAAAATGTTCACTCTTCTAAACCATCTCTTTAATTCCATTTTAGAATTTTCCCAAGAATCAAAGACAAGCTCAGTGGCCTAGACTTTGTAGAATCTTCTCTTCCCTTTTTTGAAAACCGGGATAGCATATGCCTTTAGCCCATCTTGGAGAACCTATTGCGTTTTCCATGATATTTTAAATATTACTAACAAATGACTCAGCAATTACATCTGCCAGTTCTTGAAGCATCCAAGTACATCATTCCACTGGGTCTGGTACCTTGAACTCATCAAAGCCAACTATGTACTCTCCTATTTTCTTTTTGCTTATCTTTAATATCAACGACATTAGTCATTTTGGTGCTGTCATTTGCAATGCAAATGTCATTCTTCTCGTCAGAGAAAAGAGAAGCCAAATCCTAATCAAATGACTCTGCTAAGTATCATAACCCTATCTACCCCAAGAAAAGGTCCTAGCCTTTCTTTAACCCTCTTTTTTTTCTTCCAATATAATTTTTTTTAAATACGTTTTTCTTTTTTGTTGGCTTTAGCTTCCCTCATCAGGCTCAGTTCATTCTGAGATTTAATATTCCTGACACTCTTTTTACAGAATTATGCCACCAGGTTCTTTTATTCATTTTTGTTACCTTACTTTGCTTCTATCTTCTATGCATTTTTAACCTATACTTAGGATTTCATTGATAGTAAAAACCCTTCAATGACCAAACCCTGAATACCAGCAGTTTCCAAGTATTTTAGTCTCAGTATTTCTTTACAGCCTAAAAAAATTATTGATCACCCTTCAAAAAGGTTTTGTCATGCATAAAAAGTCATATCTATTATAGATGTACGGATAAACAACTATTATATCTCTGGGTTATGTCTGTTGATATTTACTGCATTAAAAATTAAAATGGGGCACAGCTAGTTGGCACAGTGGATTAAGCACCGGCCCTGGATTCAGGAGTATCTGAGTTCAAATCCAGCCTCAGACACTTGACACTTACTAGCTGTGTGACCCTGGGCAAGTCACTTAACCCCCATTGTCCCGCAAAAAAAAAAAAAAATAAATGCCTTAGTATTCTTATGAAAATAGTTTTGACCTTGCAGATATTCATAAGGGAGTCTTAGGAACACCCCCCACCCAAGTTCCCTGGACCATACTTTGAGAACCACTGAACTTTACCCAAGCCAGGTCAGCACTGTTATATATTCTCTCTCTCATTCTCTCTTTTTTTTATGAGGGTTTAGTGACTTGCCCAGGGTCACACAGCAAGTAAATGTTAAATGTCTGAGGCTGGATTTGAACTCGGGTCCTCCTGAATCCAGGGCCAGTGCTTTAGCTGCCCCCTGTTATATACACTCTCAAACAGTCAACTAGTGTGCTGAGAGTACCTTGGCTAGGATCACACAGCCAGGATGTGTCAGAGGTGAGACTTGAATTCAAGGCATCCTGACTCCAAGGCCAGCCACTCTCCATCCACCACACTCCATTCTCTCTCAGTGCTTTTCGTTTTAATCTAAATTGTTTGGCAAGTTCTTTGTCCTTACATATCAGCTTCTTCAGAACAATCCCATATATTTTTTTCGTCACTGTGAGGACACACAAAGCTGTAAAACTTATAATATCATCAATGGAGGGTGGTAGGATGACTCAACCAGTCTTCCATGACATCAGAAAAGTCAAAAACTTGTGGTCAAAATAATCTGGAAGGCTCCTTCTAGCTATACATCGTGTAAATAAGAATGCTATGGATGAAAGAAGCAAAGCCAAAGAACTCCCAACCTGTTCTCAAGAATCTCCTCCCCTGCTCCTGTGAGGTAGCTAGTAGATTTCTGGTCTCTTCCCCAACACTAGCTTTGAATTTGGACTCATGGGATCTGAAATTCAAATCCCTGGCTCAGCCTCTGACCAGCCAAGTTACTTCAGAGGGAGGCTTTGGCATAGATGACCTCTAAGTTCCCTACCAACTTTAGATTTGTGGTTCCATGTTCTCTGACCTTCCAGATAATACATTCATACTTGCCTATAACTGATTAATCTATAAGAAGGATCTTTGATTTCATCAATATTGAGAAACTCCAGCTGTAATAAATCCCTCCATAGAATCAGCTGCTACACCCAGGCTTAGGAACAGTCCAACTGACTCTTTAAGACAATGAACAAGTCATACATAAGTGCCTTAGGCATAAAGAGATTGGTCAATTAGGTGACTCAGTGGCTAGAGTGCTGGACCTGGAGTCAGGAAGATTCATCTTCCTGAGTTCAAATCTGGCCTCAGACACTTACTAGCTGTGTGACCCTGGGTAAGTCACTTAACCCTGTTTGCCTCACTTTCCTCATCTGTAAAAGGAGCTGGAGAAGGAAATGGCAAACTACTCCAGTATCTCTGCCAAGAAAACCCCAAATGAGGTCACAAAGAGTTGGACAGGAGGAAAACAACTGTCTCAAAAAAAAGAGATTAAGGGGCAGCTAGGTGGCGCAGTGGATAGAGCATCGGGCCTGGAGTCAGGAGTACCTGGGTTCAAATCCGGCCTCAGACACTTAACACTTACTAGCTGTGTGACCCTGGGCAAGTCACTTAACCCCAATTGCCTCACTAAAAAAAAAAAAAAGAGAGAGAGAGATTAAAAGTTAAAAGATTTGGGGCAGCTAGATGGTGCAGTGGGGGGCAGCTAGATGACGGAGTGGATAGAGCACCGGCCCTGGAGTCAGGAGGACCGGAGTTAAAATCCGGCCTCAGACACTTAACACTTACTAGCTGTGTGACCCTGGGCAGGTCACTTAACCCCAACTGCCTCACTAAAAAAAAAAAAAAAAAAAGTTAAAAGATTTTCCCAGAGCCACACCCTTAAAAAGTGGTATCCCAGGGATATCCTAAACCTTCAGCTTCCTTAAAGACTCAAGTCAAACCCTACCTTTTGAAGGAAGCCCTTTCAGGTGTCCCCAGCTGTTAGTACCTTCCTTCCAAAATTCCCTTCCTTTTACTCAATGTATCTTTGGCTATTCCCTAGGTCTGGAACACTTTTTCCCCCCTATTTTCTGACTACTGACCTCCTTGGCTTCCTTTAAGTCCTAACTAAAATCCTACCTTCTACAGGGAGTCTTTCCCTAACTCCCCTTAATTCCAGTGCTTTCTCTTCTTATTTCTTATTTACCTTGCATATAGCTTGTTTTACATATATATTTGTGTGCATATTGTCTCCCCATGTTAGAGTGTAAGCTTTTTCAGGGCAGGCACCCTCTTTTGACTCTTTTTGCCTCTTAGCACAGTGCCTGGGACAGAGTAGGTGTTTAATAAATATTTATTGAATGAATTTGCATGTTGTCTTCCCTAATAGAATATGAGCCCATTGAGGGCAGGGACCATGCTGTTTTTTCCATTCTTTGAATCCCTAGCAATTAGCCCATTGCCTCATTGCTGGGTACATAATAAATACTTAATGATACTTTTAGGTTAAATGTAGAGGTACCATATAAACCCAGGTCTTCCTGAGTCCAAGCCTAACACCCAATCCATTATGCCTATGAGTCTCTACAACTGATTGATGATTATCTTAAATCAGTTGCATCACCCTAGTATATTTTTTTTTCTTAAAGGGCCAAAGCCTTAGGCTAAAATGGTAATAGACCAATAGTAGAATAAGACCCTTGGAAGTTTACATCTCAGTCAGTTCCAAGGAAGGGTCTCTATAAAGGCTATTACCTAAATGTATTAACCTCAAGTCGCTTTTCCAAGCTTTGTGGGCAATCAAACGTTAAATCTTTTATCCATAGAATTCTTATCTATAAGATACATACCCAGAAAGAACCATCTAGACAGGGTTAGATAATCTAACTCTTTTGTTGTCACAGCCCCCTTTGGCATATTGATTGATATAACCTATGGACCCCTTCTATGAATATTTTTAAATAATTAAAAAATACTTAGGATTACAAATGAAACTAATTATTATATTTGTTTATATTTATTGAAATACAGTCAAATATATGTATATATGTATATATATATATACACATATTTTTTTAAGTTTACAGACCCTAGTCTAGATTTTACAGAAATCCAGACTTTTTGCAAATAAGAAAACTGGAGCCCAGAAAAGCAAAGAGGCTTACCGTTCACTCAATGAGGAACAGAGGGAAGATTAGAACTTAGCTCTCTAGACTCCCACTTTAATATTCCACAATTTCTGTCCATAGATTCCAATTACTCCCAAAGTCCCTGACATGCCTAGAAATGTCATGGCTACAAAGTCGGACAAGGATAAAGAAAGCCATGGCACATTATATGCAGAAAGTCAGTATGGTATCATGGAAAGAGGAAAATAATTCTACATTTAGAGTCAAAGGTTTTTTGCTGTTCAATTGTTTCTCAATCATGTCTGACTCTGTGACCGACCCCATTTGGTATTTTCTTGGCAAAGATACTGGAGTGGGGGCAGCTAAGTGGTGCAGTGGATAGAGCATAGGCCCTGGAGTCAGGAGTACCTGAATTCAAATCTGGCCTCAGACGCTTTAACACTTGCTAGCTGTGTGACCCTGGGCAAGTCACTTAGCCCCAATTGCCTCACTAAAAAAAAAAAAAAAGATACTGGAGTGGTTAGCCATTTCCTTCTCATTTTACAAATTAGGAAACTGAGGCAAACAGGATTAAGTGACTTGCCCAGGGCTACACAGCTAGTAAGTGTCTGAGGTCTGATTTGAACTCAGGAAGATCTGCTGAGCCACCTAGCTGCCCCTAGAGACAAAGGATCTAAGTTAAAATTATATCTTTGCCACTAATTCCCTCTGAGACCTTAAGCAAGTCACTTATCCCCTCTGGGCCTCAATGTCCTCATCTATAAAATGAAGTAGTTGGACTTCATATACCCTAAAATCCATTTCAGATGAAAATCTATGATGCTCTGATGTTAATATTCAAAGACAATTTAATGTCTGAGTCTCATTAGGCCACTCTTGACTGGTTTTCAGCTCTGGGATATGGACCAGTGCTTGTCTTTATAGTTGATTTCACAGCAAACAAAGGATCACCCAGTGACACAGTTGGGATTACGGAGGCAAATCATCCCTTTTCCCCCCCTGCAATGCCAACCACCAGGCACTTTTCATGGTGCTTTTTCCTAGATGAGTTCCTGAGCCTTAGTGGAAAGAGTAGATGTATTTAAACTTGGGAATAAAATGCCATCCCTGGCTTTGTTCCCTGTGCCAATCCAAAAACACAGGTTGACAGTCATTGTTGCTGTAATTGGGTTTATTTGTAAAGGTGCCAGCCGGGGGGAGAGAGGGAGAGACTTTACCCAAACAAACAAGGTCTCTTGTCATCATGATACATTCATAGTGAAAAGGCCAAATTCCTTTACATTCCAGGATGGGGCTGCAGATGTATCTGTTTACACTGGGATTTCTTGTCATTAAGCAGCTCTTTTGTCTAAGGGACTGATTGTGGTTCACCAGCTTGGGTCTGTGTACATGGAAAGGTTGGGGGGGGGGGTGGAATTGAAAGGGTTGCTTTTTCCTTGAGAGTTTTAGAGAAACAAGGCCTGAATTCTTATTGAGAAAAATAGCACGCACCCTCCCTAGGACCTATTTGTCCATATGGAAGACAACCCTAGTCAACACCTTGCTTCCAAGGGGTATTCAGGCTGACATTTGTGCCAGTGATCCTTTATAGAAAATGCTGAGGGAACCTCAGGTTGGTCAGTACAGGAGAGGGGCCCCTCCATCTTTTGCTTCTTTTTTTATAATTTTATTTTTAATTTAGGGAATAAGACAAGCATTTCTATAAAATAGTACCCCCAAAAAATGCTCATAAAACTGTAAATCTACTGGGCTATTCCTTCCAAATATACAAAATAATCACATAAATTTCTTTTTTTTCCTCCCTCCCCTGGCCCTAGAGATGGCTACCAATAGACACACACAGGGGTGTGTGTGTGTGTGTGTGTGTGTGTAAAATTATTCTATACAAACTTCCATTTATCAGTTCTCTCTCTGGGTACATATTGCATCTTTCTTCATATTGTGCTTTTAAAATTATTTGTGCTAAACCATGTTTTATAAATTAATCACTACTATTTTATTAATGACTTTGCACCCATTTTGGCAGTAAGCATTTATTATTAATTAATATCATATATACCAGTAAAGAATTGACCGAGTGGCAGTTAACACAAGCAGGAAACCCACACCCTTTTTTTTTTATTCTCAGAGTGACAGCACATAAGCTCAAGGCCTAAGAGGAACTGATAGCATATTTCCAAGAGAACAAACGAGGCTGACCCTGGTGTGGCCAAGGGTTTATCCTCCTTAGATAGAGGCGGGTCACCATACATTGATCTAAGATAATTGGTTATGGCATCATTTGGTTCCATTGATTGACATGACTTGAGGGTGGTCTAAAGAGTAAATTCCTGGGGGCAGCTAGGTGGCACAGTGGATAAAGCACTGGCCCTGGATTCAGGAGGACCTGAGTTCAAATCCTGCCTCAGACACTTGACGCTTATTAGCTGTGTGACTCTGGGCAAGTTATTTAATTCTCATTGCCCCACAAAAAAAATAATAAAATAAAAAATTCCTGCTTCTAAGTATGTTTCTTCCCCTAGCTAAACAAAAGAATTAATTTGCATTTCCTTTGTTCCCCTGGGCACATCCCAGGCAGGAACTAAACTTTCTGGGGGGAGGAGGAGAAAGAAAGAGCAACTAAACTGATGTCTGGATCTTCCCTAGAAATCCATTATTAATCATTATTTTCTCACAATATGTACTATATGTGGTAAAATATGAAAGTTTTTAACAGTCGGTTAGGATAAGTGAAAGACACCAGTTTTTCAAGGACCACCCTTTTGGGGAGGAGATGAACAGTCTGCCTGCTGCGCATGTCAGACTGCCTGCCGGGTACAGTCCGCCTGCTGCGCATGTCAGACTGCCTGCCAGGTACAGTGCGCCTGCTGCGCATGTCAGACTGCCTGCCGGGTTTTTTTGACTTCCGGGGTGGAGAGAACGGGAGTAGCCTTTTTTGCCGGCTTGGCGGGACTCCGGGCGGCGCGGCACAGACGGTCTGACTCACTCCAAAGGTGGCCTAAATCGGTTTGGTGAGTTTTTATAAGGAATATAGACAGCCTAGATTTAAGACGATTTGTACTGTATTTCTGTTTTCCTATCCTTCTAATCAACAACACCTTATATACAATAAAGGCTCTATCTAGAAAACCAGAAGCTTCTTCCATTTACTAGTCTGGGAGATGAATTAAGGGAAGGGTTAAGTAGGGGAGATTTATGATCTAATATCCAATTTTAAATCTCACAGTTTGGCGACCCCGAAGGGACCTTAAGGACCCTCCCACCCTCCCTAGTTTGGCCATAAGCCGGCTAATTCGGTGGATTTTCCAAATACCCCCCCCCCCCCCCCCCCCGCGGACTTTCCCTTTGTCTAATCTCCCTTAAAGACTTTAAGCCTCTAAAAGTCTTGCTTTAAACAGAAAAGCCAGCCCAGTTTAAAGGGCAAGATGCTCGAATATTCTACCATCCCTTTGATTTTTCTCATCGGAATGTATTGGGACAGCATAACATCCCGACTTAGAGGAATAGTTTATTCAATGGTCCTTCATAACATTATTGGTTTTTTCCTCATTCAGGCAGCAAAAAGTTTTTTGTATAATAGTATACGTGAGAATCTTTGGGAAAATACGTTTAATATAAGTAGAAATTTTATGCCTGCAATTGAAATACCTTTTAATACCACATCCATAGTTCATACGACTAAGGATTTTATTTTTTTTTGTTGTTTTTTTTTTGTTTTTGTTATTATCATTGTTTTTGTTATTATCATTGTTATGATGTGGGGGAAACTCTCACATATGGAGAGAGACCTCAAAATGGCTGTTTCTACTAGAGATGATCCAAGTTCAGAATCAGATCAGCAGAAACTACTCCCTCTGCAGGAAGCTATAGAACATAGTAAGAAGGGAGTGCCAATTCAAGTCAGAAAATATAGCCCCTTTAGACCAAGTGACTTGAGCGCATGGAAATCAATCATCCCTAGTTTTGAGAAAAATCCAAACACTGTAATTTCACAGTTAAGGACTATATTTAATGCATATCAACCCAGTTGGGCTGATGTTACTTGCCTTTTGGAAACTTTACTGTCCCCAACTGAGATTACAGATATTATCTCAGCAGGAAATGCCCTTGTTGCGAAAGGTAAGGCCGATGTGGAATGGCCTCTAAAGGATCCAGAGTGGAATTATAATGATGATAGGGATTTCCAAAGATTAAAAGATGCTAGAGAAACACTTCTGAAGGGAATGGAATCTTGCTCTAGAAAACCGGAAAACTGGCAGAAATTTTTAAGCCTACCTCAGGAGGCTAATGAAAGACCAAACAGATTTTATGATAGACTTTGTGAGGCCGCTAGACAGTACACCAGATTGGATCCAGTAGATTTAAGAGATTCCTGTATCATTCTCAACACATTTGTTTATAATTCACTGCCAGAAATACGCAGATACTTTCTGAAACAATGTCCAGACTGGAGAAATCTCTCAGTAGATAGAATTAAGGAACTTGCAAATTATGTCTTTGACTCACGTGAGGAAGATCCAGATCACCCTAAACAGAGCATTCTGGCACCAGCGATTCCTAGTCAGCCATGTGGACACCGGAACAAGGACACTAAGGTGTGTTGTTACTGTCGTAAGGAGGGGCATGAATTGAGAGAATGTAGGACTTGGAGAAGAAATTCTAATTCTAATTACAGGCGAAATCAAAATAGAAATAGATCTTTTTGGAGGAATACAGAAAGGCAGTACCAGAATAATGGTAACCAAGACCCCCCTCAGAAGAGGACACAGGAATGATGGTGTCTTGGGGAGGAATGGAACATAGATAATGAAAGCCATATATTCCCAGATCCAGATTTTTTGAATGCACTTGTGCCAGTCCATTCACCTCCCCAGAGTAATGAACCACATGTCACCTTAAAAGTGGGGGAGACTTATTATGATTGTCTGCTAGACACAGGAGCCTCTAAATCAGTATTAGTAAGCAAACCAGATGCTGGGTGTAGACCTGTAGGATTTTTGAATGTAGTGGGAGTCTCAGGAAAGAGCCAGAGAGTGGCAAAATTGAATCCTCGCATGGTATCTATGGGGCCCTTAACAGTGGAACATTCATTTTTACTCATGCCTGATGCCCCTGTAAATTTATTAGGTCGTGATCTCCTTTGCAAGCTTAGAGCAACCATATCTTGTGCTCCAGATGGGGCTGTCTCCTTACAATTGCCAGAGGATACTGTTCATTTATTACCAATTTTACTTACAGAAGCTCAAGGAACAGCAGGGGAGGTATCCAAAATCCCCTCTGACATTCCTGAGTCTTTATGGGCCTCATCCCCTAATGAGGTGGGGCTCCTTAAGTCTGCCATGCCTGTTACCTTTAAAGTTAAGGGGGGACCACCCCCCTCCATTCCACAGTATCCATTGTCTAGGGAAGCAATAGAAGGGATCACCCCTATAATTGAGGCTTTGAAAAGCCAGGGTATTATTATTCCATGTCATCACTCTCCATGCAATACTCCCATTTTGCCAGTTAAAAAACCCAAGCCTGGGCCAGATGGTAAACCTGTTTATCGCTTTGTGCAAGATCTTAGAGCGATTAATAATTATGTTATTCCTAGACATTCTATAGTCGCAAATCCGGCTATGATAATTTCCTCAATTCCCTATGAATCTACATGTTTCACAGTGGTAGACCTTTGCTCTGCCTTTTTCTCCATACCAGTACATGAGGACTTCCAATATTTATTTGCTTTTACCTGGAAAAATAGACAGTGGACCTGGACTAGACTCCCACAGGGATTTGTAGACAGTCCCACATTATTTTCCCAAATTTTACAGCAGGATCTGGCCTCTATTACCTTTAAGGGCTCCACACTAGTACAATATGTAGATGACTTACTTTTGGCCTCTCCTAATGCTGAAATTTGTCAGGAAGATAGCCGTCACTTACTGCTGGAGCTGCACAAGAGAGGACACAAGGTTTCCAAGACAAAGGTACAATGGTGTTTGCCCCAGGTAGAATATTTAGGATTTATTTTGGCTGCTGGAACTCGCTCTGTCTCTTCTAAGAGAGTCCAGGCCATTCAACAACTCTCTGCCCCCACTACTAAGAGGCAGTTGAGAGCCATTCTGGGAGCAGCTGGGTACTGTAGACAATGGATACCCTCTTTTGGTGAAATTACTAAACCCCTCATAGCTCTTACAAAAAGTTCTGTTCCAGACAGTTTACAGTTGGATCCCCAGCATCTCTCAGCCATAAAAGAATTAAAACGGGCCTTGTTATCAGCACCTGCCCTAGGACTGCCAGATTATAGTAAGCCTTTCACTCTCTTTGTGCATGAACAAAGGGGGGTGGCTTCTGGAGTCCTGACTCAGTCACTGGGGCCTAACCAACGTCCTATAGCCTACTATTCAATTCAGCTGGACCCTGTAGCGGCTGGAGCGCCACCTTGCCTTAGAGCAGTGGCGGCCACAGCGCTTTTGGTAGAAAAAGCCTCTGATTTGGTCCTAGGTAACCCTCTAACTGTGCAATGCCCTCACGAAGTGGAGGCTCTCTTACTACGTCACAGGACACAAGCCTTTTCAGATCAAAGGCTGGCTAAGTATGAAATAACCCTGTTAGGTAATGAGAATATCACTTTAAAACGCTGCACAGTTCTTAATCCAGCAACACTACTCCCTAACTTACCATTCTCGGGGGAACCGTTGCATGACTGTGCTTCTTTAGTTGATATGGCTGAAAAACCCCGTGATGATCTTTTTGATACACCTTTAGAAAATCCTGATCTTGTCCTCTATACAGATGGTTCCTCATTTATGAGAGAGGGAACCCGTTTTACTGGAGCTGCTGTAGTTTCTGATTATGACACCCTCTGGGCAGCTTCTCTGCCTTCCCATTTTAGTGCACAGGCTGCTGAACTTGTGGCTCTTACACAGGCCTGTAATATAGCTAAAGATAAGAGTGCCACCATTTTTACTGACTCGAAATATGGCTTTGGCATATGCCACTTTATTGGTATGATTTGGCGTCAACGAGGCTTTCTAACATCCTCGGGCAAGGCTATTGCCAATGGGGACCTTATCAAGGACCTCTTAGATGCCCTAAAACTGCCTTCTTCCCTAGCCGTTGTACATTGCCCTGCCCACACAGGGAATAGTGATCCTGTTTCAAAGGGAAATGCACGAGCCGATTCTGCAGCCAAGCTTGCTGCATTAGAAGCTCCTGAACATGTATTTAACCTTTCACCTTCTGAGGATATTCCTTCCAACCTAACCTATGACGATTCTGAAGTAGAAAAGTGGAAAAAGAAATTTAAGGCGAAACAGATCAATGGCATCTGGGTGTCTCCGGAAGGTAAGCCATTTCTTCCCCGGAAATTCTACCACCAGGTATGCCTCTCTGTTCACAGAAAAGGCCATTTTGGTACACAAGGCATTGTAGACTCTATTAAGAGAACCTGGATAGCACCAGGTGTGACTAATACAGCATCTCGAATCTGCTCGGGCTGCTCCACATGTCAGTCTTATAATCAGTATGCTTTTAAGGTCAAAGCTTATGGAGGGCGTCCTCTAGCATATACACCTTTTGAGCACTTACAAATTGATTATATTACTATGCCAAAAGCAGGACATTATAAATTTTGCCTTGTTATAGTTGATCAGCTCACTCGGTGGGTGGAGGCCTTTCCCAGCCCCCGAGCCACAGCTGCCTTTGTTGCCAAAATTCTTCTTAAAGAGATAGTACCTCGTTTTGGCCCACCAGCCCGCATCGATTCTGACAAAGGCACACATTTCACTGATTCGATTTTATCCCAAATCTACTCTTTCTTGGGAGTGACTCCAAAATTCCACACGCCCTACCATCCACAAAGTTCAGGCCAAGTCGAACGTATGAATAAAGAGCTTAAGAGTATGATTGGCAAATTATGTACTGAAACCCATTTGAAATGGCCTGATGTTCTACCATTGGCATTATTCTATCTACGAAGTAGACCAAGAGGAGAACTTCATATATCTCCTTATGAAATGCTTTTTGGTCACCCTCCTATCCAAGCTAAAACTTTTTCCCCAGTTTATACATCACTGGTGGGAGGTGATACTTCTGTTGCTTCCTATATACAGGAATTACAGACCAGGCTACGTGAACTCCATGAGGCAGGAGCTGTGGTCCAGGCAGGACCATTAGACTTTTCATTGCATAACTTCAACCCAGGAGATAAAATATATGTAAAGAATTTTCAGAGAACCAGTGGAACTCAACCTGCCTGGGAAGGACCTTTTCAGGTATTATTGACAACTCCTACCGCCATTAAAATTGGTGAAAAAGACTCATGGATTCATTGCTCTCATATAAAGCCTGCACCATTCATAGGTGAAGAGATTTCAGATAGACCTGAGGTAGACGCTAAAGAGGTAAAAACCCTAACGATAGCAACTGTTAAAGAGCAAAGAAAGTTCAGAGGAAACAGGAAGTTCCCATTTAAGAATCCCACTGATCAGTTAAATGCTTTGGGACTCAGTCTTCGTAAAGTATCAGGAGACGGAAATTGCCTTTTTAGGGCTTTAGCAGACCAGCTAGAAGGTCACTGTAGAAATCATCTCAGACACAGACAAGAAGCTGCTTCTTATATGATTAACCATAGACAAGAGTTTGAGTCTTTTATAGTAAATGACTCCCCTTTTGAAGAATATGTTGATGAATTAAAGAAATTTGGAAAGTGGGGAGGAAATGATACAATTGTAGCATTTGCTAAGCAGCATCAGCTGAATGTTGTGGTTCATCAATTAAATCAGCCTTTATTGAAAATCAGTGGCACAGACAAAACTGATGCTACAGAACTCCACATTTTCTACCATAAAGAACATTATGACAGCATTAGAAAGATCAATGACAATTCAGAAACCCCTGCCACTTTGGCATGCAGAGAATTGGGGAACCAGTTAAAACAATGTGGCATACCCCAAACTCTAGCAGCTTAAATACCTTATAATTTAACAAGCATTTCCTTCTACAGGCAAAAGCACTGAAGTACATGGCCTAGTTTTCTGGCCTACCTCAACTATTTTTTTTTTTTTATTAATTTTTGGGTTTTTTTGTTTTTGTTTTGACTTTTGAAAGGCACTGAAAAGACCTGGAATTGACTGCACCTTTAAGTTCTTTAAGAGCACAAAAGGGTGCTTAGCGAATCTTTTGCTTTTTATTTTTTATTTTTGGTTTTGCTTTGGTTTTTTTTTTTACTTTTGTTTCTTTTGCTTTTCTTTAAAACTAAATTTTGTAAACTAAGTGATTATTCAAAGACATTTTAAGTATATGCTGTGGGTGAGGCTATCGGGCCTCAGAAGCTACCAGAATTCTTCTTTTTTTTTATTTACTCTTTCTTTTTGAGAGAACCATGAGTTCTAATGAGTTTTGTTTTATTTATTTATTTTTCTCCTTTCTCTTGTATGTTGTTCTGTTTAACTAAAAAGTACCAGAAATTGCTTGATACCTCACTGAAAACATTGAATATTGAATCTTGCTAATTGAAGTCTTATTTCTTTTTGATGAATTAATCACCACTTTAAGTATCTGCTACTGTTATACCAGAGAATTCATGTATAAGATGATGTGGTCTACTTGCTAAAAGAAGATTATGTAATAATGTCTAAAAGAAGATTATGTAACAATGTCTAATATAATCAGCTATTTACATTCGTTTATTATTTATATGTCATTATACTCTGGGTATGGTTTGGAATTATTGTATATATCACTAATATATTCTCAGTTATGCAGCATAGCACACATTTTTACCATCATATTGTCTTTGGTGAAATTAATGAGATTTCAGAAATATGGAAACTTATCATTTCAGAGACTAACTTGCTGTGAACTCTGACGCAGGCCCTGGAGAGAATATATGTGCAACAAAAGGAGAGACAGGTATACGTAAGTCCATGGTTTGCTTATGATGGTGACTATGTAGAGCACAATTACTAGGCACAGTCCAGTATTCATCCTCTCTCCCTCCTAATTTAACCTAATTTAACTGAACTTATTTATCTTTTTATCTCACTCAGTTGAATTCACCTGTGGCCTAGCACAATCACTGGCTGTCTCAGAACCATGAGATATGGTATGATAACCTTTCCATAACATTTTCAGGTGTCATGAACACATACTAAATTTGGCTTTGATCCAGACACATGGTGGTAAAAAGTGTTACACATTGCATAACTACCTCAACCCTCTATTACAAGTCTAACCATATAAAGGAGGGAATGTAATGGAATTTATTAATTTGATCATTGACAATGCTATGCTAAGGTTTTAAAAATACAGCAATTCAAACAGTTAAAGAAGATAATCCAGCTTTCCAGACCAGAGTCCAGAATCCAGTTTTCCAGACCAGAATCCAGTTTCCTCCTGATGACATCTTACCACTTCAAGAAGACAAGAGAACTCAGAGACTTTATATGAACTGTTTTGCTTTATTAGCTTTTACTATCTCCTTTCTGTTATATACTATCTGTAACATGTACTCTCTGCAGAGGCTCTCCCTTTGCAAGACTAATGTCAAAGCGTCGGTTCATGAGGAAAAAAAAAAAAAATCGCCCCTCTGGACAAAACTTTCCTCTCTTCCTTTTCTGTATTGTTGTTCGCATATTATTAGTCAGCAAAAGTTATTATATTCTTTTTACTGTTCCATCAAGGAAACATTCCGTTTCTTGAGGAAGCAAAGGGGGGAAATGTGGTAAAATATGAAAGTTTTTAACAGTCGGTTAGGATAAGTGAAAGACACCAGTTTTTCAAGGACCACCCTTTTGGGGAGGAGATGAACAGTCTGCCTGCTGCGCATGTCAGACTGCCTGCCGGGTACAGTCCGCCTGCTGCGCATGTCAGACTGCCTGCCAGGTACAGTGCGCCTGCTGCGCATGTCAGACTGCCTGCCGGGTTTTTTTGACTTCCGGGGTGGAGAGAACGGGAGTAGCCTTTTTTGCCGGCTTGGCGGGACTCCGGGCGGCGCGGCACAGACGGTCTGACTCACTCCAAAGGTGGCCTAAATCGGTTTGGTGAGTTTTTATAAGGAATATAGACAGCCTAGATTTAAGACGATTTGTACTGTATTTCTGTTTTCCTATCCTTCTAATCAACAACACCTTATATACAATAAAGGCTCTATCTAGAAAACCAGAAGCTTCTTCCATTTACTAGTCTGGGAGATGAATTAAGGGAAGGGTTAAGTAGGGGAGATTTATGATCTAATATCCAATTTTAAATCTCACATATAATTTGGGTATTTATAATAGTCAAAATCGGATTTGCTTCTTCCTTAAAAATACAATCTTGAATATTGAGATGGCATAAAGGAATATGGGTCTTATAAAGCACTTAAAATCTGGAAATGATTCTTGAAAATAAATTTTTTTTCAACCACACCCATGATTTCATTAGTATCGAGTGCTCCCAGAGTGGAAACTCCCTCCACTGGTGCAGATGAGTTACTACTCCATAAAATACAGTCTTAGAGACTTGTGAAAGTAGAGGGAGTGGGAGGCAGGGAAAGAGATCAGTGACTTTCCCCCACAGTCACACAAGCCTGTAAGCATCAGAGACAGAATTTGAATACAGATCTTCTTTACTCCATGGCTAGCTTTCTACCCACTATGCAAAGCCATTTTTCTTTTTATGATATCCTTGTTATTATATTTATGATGATGATGATAAAAACTAGCATTTATATATAACTTTAAGGATCACAAAGCGCTTTATAAATAATATCTCAATTTATCCTCACAACAACCCTGGGAGATAGGTACTATTATTATCCCCATTTTGCAGATGAAGAAAATTAGACTGAGGGATAATAAGTGACTTACCCACAATCACACAGCTGCTGAGTGTCTAGGACAGAATTCGAATTCAAATCTTCCTAACTCTAGGTCTAGCACTCTCCACTGTACCATCTAAATATACTCTAAAACATGTTAAATTACAAATATATCATTTTGGGGCAGCTAGATGATGCAATGCATAGAGCACCAGCCCTGGAGTCAGGAGGACCTGAGTTCAAATCCGGCCTCAGACACTTGACACTTACTAGCTGTGTGACCCTGGGCAGGTCACTTAACCCCAATTGCCTCACCAAAAACAAAAACAAAACAAATGTATCATTTTAAGTAAAAAAAAATTATCATGAAATGCTAAATTCTTACATATTTGTAGAACCTAAGCTCTTTGAGAGCAGAGACTGTTCAGGTTTTGTTTCTGTATTCTTAGCACCTCACACAAAGTGGGTCCCTAATAAATATTTTGTTTTGTTTTTATTGATACCATGTGAGCCTCACCACAACACTGTGAGATGGGAACAACAAGTGTTAATGTCCTCATTTGTAAAGGAGGAAAATGAGACTGAGGGAGATATAATTACTGGAGGCACTCATGTTCAATTCCCTCATTTTACAGATGAGGAAACTGAGACTCGGGGGTATGATTTACCTAGGATCATACATTTAGAGTTTGAAAGGATTTTGTAGCCCTTCAAGACCAACCTCTCCATTTAATAGATGAAGAAAGTGAGTCCGACGAAGGACACATAGCTAGTAAATATCAGAGGCCAGATTTGAACCTAGGTCCTCCTGATGCTACCTCCAGAGGCATTTAAAGGCAGAGTAGATAGAGTTCTGGGCCTGGAGTCAGGAAGACCAAAGTTCAAATGCAGCCTCCAACATTTACTAATTTTGTGACCATGGTCCAGTCACTTAACCTTTGTCTGCCTCAGTTTCCTCAAGTGTAAAATAGACAAATAAGAGCTATGTGTGAATCAGATGAAATCATATTTGTAAAGTTCTTAGCACAAAGTAGATGCTATATAAATGCCTATTTTCTTCTCCTTTCCCCACATGGGGGATATTTTTATCAAAGTCTTTAAAACTAAATTTTAGCATAGTGCTTTATATAGAATAAGTGCCTAATAAATGCTTCTTTCTTTCCTTCCTCTCACTAGATTGAAAACACATTATAAAATATTTCTACTTTACAAGTTTCCACCAGGTATCAGAACAATGTGTCCCGAATTCCTAACTCAAATTTTCATTTGCTTTCCTCAGATCCCTATGTGAAGATTCACCTGATGCAGAATGGCAAGAGATTGAAGAAGAAAAAGACCACAATTAAGAAGAACACGCTGAATCCCTACTATAATGAGTCATTCAGCTTTGAAGTACCCTTCGAACAAATCCAGGTAATGTCAAACAAAATGATGTCTCTCCCCTTTGAGTTCACTCCTCCAGACCTCCAAAATATCCAGTTGAAGACCTTATTAATTAGGAAGGGAAATATGCTTCCATTAGCACCTGTGTTCCCATTCCCCTCCCATGATGCTTAGGAGGTACCCAAGAACTGCATTAAGGAGGGTCCACCCTCTACCTGACTCCCCTTTTTACCCCTGCTCCAAAACACAGGAAAAAATAGGTATGTTATTTTGTATTGAGCAGAAAAGAATTAGCAAAAAAGAAACTCCCAATAATGCTGATGCATTTAGAGCCCTAAAGATAGATTGGTTTTTGTCCCTTTTTCTGCATATTGTATGAAATATTTCATTTCCCTCCTCAGCTCTTAACAGCCTATGAACAGAGAAATTTCCCTTGATTGTTTGCATCCTGACTGTGCAGTATCTTTCATCTTTCATTAGTATTTTTAAATGATTAAGGGCCACAAGAGGAGAAAAAAGAATAATTGCTTAGAGTTTGGCCTCCTTGGGACCATTGGGAATGAAGGTGTAGGTATTTACCTAAACATCAAGGTTTCCTTTACCTTTTAGCCATAGGAGGGGAGAGAGGGAGAGAGGACAAGGATTCTCAGGTGGAGACCTTTAAAACGAGAAGTTGAATCCACACAGATCATTTGTGATCTTACTGTTGGAGGTCTTTGCATGTTTGAAATCCCATGCTTTGTAATGATAGGATACAAATCCCAGCCTCTGACGAGCTCCCTAGAGATAGGAGTCTTCTCCTGCTGCTTCTCAGTGGGTACCAGAGTCAGATGGTTGTACTTAGAGCAACATTATTCCTCTGTTTTAATGAAATAATTGATACAGGCGATCGCTTCAATATCAGAATAATTAGACCATGAACAGGAAGGGGGATGTCTCTGAGATAAAGGGGAGTTGACAAAACTACAGAGTGGGTTTTTTTTCCCAAATTTCCCATCATCCTCTGAGCAATGGAGGTTGATTTACTTATTCCTAGACATTGTCTTTAGACATAGTGCCTTGTCAGTACATCACACCTTTAGTCCTTTTAGAAGGATTTTCTCTTCTGAAAGGGGGAAAAAACCCTATACAGAGCAGAACGAGAAACAAATGGACCCATAACCTCGATTACTCTGTGCCATAATAATTTCTGGGGAGCTAGGGAGTGTAGTGCTTTGAGTGCTAGTGCTAAAGTCAGGAAGACTCATCTTCATGAATTCAGATCCAGCCTTAGACACTTATTAGTTGTATCACCCTGGGCAAGTCACTTAACCCTATTTGGCTCAGTTTCCTCATCCATAAAATGATCTGCTGAAGGAAATTGCAAACTACTCTAGTCCCTTTGCCAAGAAAACCTGGAAATGGGGTCACAAAGAGTAGGACATTGCTAAAAAATTGAAAAACGATAAGAATTCTAGGTTGAACTAGATGGCCCCCAAGGTCAGTCAATAAGTATTTATTAAGTATCTATGGGGGGGGGGGGTGCAGCTAGGTGGCACAGTGGATAAAGCACTGGCCCTGAGTTCAAATCTAGCCTCAAATACTTGACACTTACTGTGTGACCCTGGAGAAGTCACTTAACCCTCATTGCCTCACCAAAAAAAAAAAAAGCAGCTTAGTCATACAAGCATAAATTAAATCAGGTTACTTTGGAGGGGGGTTTTAACCAACTTTAACCTGTAGTCAGCTAGGTGGTACAGTGGATAGAGTGCTGGTCCTAGAGTCAGGGAGACCTGAGTTCAAATCCAGTCTTGGGCATTTTCTAGCTGTGTGACCCTGGGCAAGTCACTTAATTTCCATTTGCCTCAGTTTCTTCATCTATAAAATGGAGATAATAATAGCATCAGAGTTCTTACTTAGGAGGATCAAATGAGATAATATTTATAATACATTTATCTCATGGTAAACACTATATAAATGTTAGCTTTATTTTTTATAATTATTAGCTTTATTATATTAGTTTATATGTTATAGGTGAACATTTTTATAATTATTAATTTTATTATTATTATTACTATTTATAAGGGATTGTGCTTATACTACATGATCATCACCTCTCAGCTTACGACCTCTGAGTCAAAAAGATGGGTTGGTGGGCCAGCTAGGTGATGCAGTGGATAGAGCACCGACCCTGGATTCAGGAGGACCTGAGTTCAAATCTGGCCTCAGACACTTAATACCTACTAGCTGTGTGACCCTGGGCAAGTCACTTAACCCCAATTGCCTCACCAAAAAAAAAAAAAAATATGGGTTGGTGACCTTGCTCATTCACCTCTAGCTCACCTGCTCATCAGTTTCAGGCCAATCCAGGTATCCACCTGGTTAACATATACTTTCCAATTTTGTGCCATAAAGTGCTAGAATTTCAAATAACAATGCCTCCCAGCCTCATTGCAGCCAAACTTGAGTCAGTGAACTCAGATGAAAAGCTGCTTTAGACCCTTATTGGCAAGTCCCTAAGATATCCAATTTCCTCCACCAATTTATTATCCACCCTGTGTTATTTGTGAAATTTGGGGTTCGAAGACCTTATTCCTATGGTAATTAACACCTTCTGGCATTTTTTTTAATTTTGCAAAACAAAATAATAAAAGAGCTGGCATTGTGATTAAAAAAGACTGCAATTCTATACCACACTTAATATAAATTCCCTGGGTTTTTTTAAGCCATCAATAGCAGACAAAGCAAGTATGCTGGAACCAAAACACATATACACATTAAAAATAAAACATGTTGTTCCTAGGAAAAGGTTGTAGAAGAGATAGCATTTTGTCAAGACAGAGAGCTGTAGAATACATTAAGCATAAAAATAATAGTGATCTTGTTCTTCTTGCCTTTACATAGAGACAGACTCTCTTTTGGGATGGTTGTCCATACATTCTTCACCCCTTTTACACAGAATAAATGAATATTTCATATAGTAAAGAGTTTTCCCCAGTCTGAGTTCCTAAAACCATCACAGAGTGTAGCGTTTATCTAAATGCTTTCTGGGCTGAGAAGAGTCAGAGTTTTTTTAACTAGTTTTTAAAAGTAGATACTAGTTTAAATTGGTTTTTTAAAGTATGAACTAGTTTAAACTGGTTTTTGTGTGTGTGTTTTGGTTTTTTGGTTTTTTGCAGGGCAATGAGGGTTAAGTGACTTGCCCAGGGTCATACAGCTAATAAGTGTCAAGTGTCTGAGGCCGGATTTGAACTCAGGTTCTCCTGAATCCAGGGCTGATGCATTATTCACCTAAATGCCCCCTAGACTGGTTTTTAAAAGTAGGAACTAGTTTAAACTCATTTTTGAAACTAGGAACAACACTTTCAAAAAAGAAAAACCTGCCAAGCTCTTTGCTTGAAGGTCTTATCTTGAGTGCCCTTGGAAAAATACATCCCTTCACAGAATCAATAAGTGTTTTCTCTCTCTCTCTCTCTCTCTCTCTCTCTCTCTCTCTCTCTCTCTCTCTCTCTCTCTCTCTCTCTCTCTCTCTCTCTCTCTCTCTCTCTCCTGCTGCAAACATGGAAATTTCTCATTAGCTTTTGAGGAAGTAAAGGTGATTCCCTTTAACAATGATTGCAATGGGGGCAGCTAGGTGGCGCAGTGGATAAAGCACCGAACTCAGGAGTTCCTGAGTTCAAATCCGGCCTCAGACACTTGACACTTACTGGCTGTGTGACCCTGGGCAAGTCACTTAATCCCCATTGCCCCGCAAAAAAAATAAATAAATAAATAAATAAATAAACAGTGATTGCAATAAGATGGCTTGCTTTGGAAAATGTAGCCAATGGAAAGGAAGAACAAGTGATATCTTTTTAAAGCATTATTTTAAATATAGCCCAAAAGGAAACTTCTGGGTTTGTTTTTCTTCTCTAAAATAAGAGGCTTGGACTGGGTAACCACTAAAGTTCTAAATCCTGTGATCTGAACATCATATGACCAATGCTGTCTTGTTTTGCTTTCCCAAATGTGGTAAGAAAATACCCCACTCTCCACCCATAATTTTCTTCCTAGCTGACTTAATCCATCCCTATACAAGGGGACTGAAGGGAGAAAGGCACTGTGTTGGCTTTTATGTCACTGTGGGGCATTTTCCATTTTAAACTTCTGAAGTAACCTCCTTCTCTGGTTTGACTCTGGATATAACATCCATAGCAGGACAGTCCATGGAATGTACAGTTGGTCAGAAAGGGTTTACTGAGCTTACTTTGTACTAATGTACACAGTGCCTGCACTGTGCTTAGCTCTGGGGATAGGAAGAGAGACACAAACAGTCCCTGACCTCCAGGAACTTAAATTCTGAAAGGGAAAACAAAATGGATATAGATAGATGCACACATTGATTGATGCTGAGTGCTTCCAACATGGTTGAATCTATGTCTACACCTGGCTGCCTTATATAATTACTTTTTCATTTCCTTAAACTACCTAGGTCCTGCCCTCAACTATACCTCCCTCCTTAACCTCACTATTATTTCTAGTCCTAAGATCCATCACATATAATGCTAATGAAGGAAACATTCTATTGAGAAAAATATAATCGATATGTGCTCAGGGGCAGCTAGGTGGCGCAGTGGATAGAGCACTGGCCCTGGATTCAGGAGGACCTGAGTTCAAATCCAGCCTCAGACACCTGACACTTGCTAGCTGTGTGACCCTGGGCAAGTCACTTAACCCCAATTGCCTCACCCCCCCAAAAAAAATGTGCCCAAAGGAACTGTCACAGTGGAGAATTAAAAAAAAACATTTAAAAAACATATTAGTTGCACAGTTCATGTAAGGTGGATAGAACACTAGGTCTATAGTCAAGAAGACTTGAGTTCAGATTTGTCCTCAGACACTTATTAGCTGTGGGACCCTGAATAAGTTGCCTCAATTCTCTTTGCCTCAGTTTTCTCATCTGTGAAAAGGGGATAATAATAGCACATACCTCTCATGGTTTGGGGGGGGGGTTTGGAGGATAAAATCAGATAATAATTGTAAAGAGCTTAGTATAGTGCCTGGCACATAGTAAGTACTATATAAATGTTAGCTGTTGTTATTATATAAGGGAAGGGAATGTATGTATACTCTATTCAAATAAGTTCATATAAGAGATGCTATCAAACAATTTCGGATGAAATTGAGGCACATCCAAAATCTAAGTACCAGATGTCACCAAAAATAGGCTCACGTGGTGAAGAGAGCATCCCTTTGGGTAATAAGAAATTAATTACAGATCAGTGCTTTGCACATAATAGGTTCTTAATGAATGCTTGATGATTGATTACTTTTTAAAAATCTGAATAATTTTTTAAAATATATTTAATTAGTGGATAAAGCACCAGCCCTGGATTCAGGAGGACCTGAGTTCAAATCTAATCTCAGACACTTGACACTAACTAGCTGTATAACCCTGGACAAGTCACTTAACCCTCACTGCCCCACACTCCCCCCCAAATACATCTAATTGATGACTTATATTTGCATCGATTATTTTCCATTTCCAACCCAGACTGAACCCTCCCTTGTGGCAAAGAAAAACAATTTCAGTCAGACTGTCCCTAATAATGTTCTAGCCCAGGGCTTCTTAAACTTTTTCCATTCACAATCCCTTTTCGCTGAAGAAATGTTTATGTAACCCCAGGTATATAAGCATATAAAATATAAAATAGTATATAAAATTTTTCAAGACCCCCACATTAGTTACAAGACTCACAGTTTAAGAAGCTTTGTTCTTGCCTAATAGTTTCCACCTCCTCTACGATGATAGCAAATCACATGACTTAAAATACTAGTTATCCTGTCTTCATAACAACCATGTTAATCACTTTTTTTTAAATGGTGATCTAGCTAAAGCAGAGCAAGGTTTAGATACTTGCCCAAGGTCACCCAATTACCTAGTGGTGAACTTGAATGAATGAATGAATGAATGAATGAACAAATAAGTTTTGGGGGGTTTTTTTAGTGAGGCAATTGGGATTAAGTGACTTACCCAGGGTCACACAGCTAGTAAGTGTTAAGTGTCTGAGGCCGGATTTGAACTCAGGTACTCCTGACTCCAGGGCCAATGCTCTATCCCCTGCACCACCTAGCTGCCCCCTCACAAATAAGTATTAAATGCTTACTATGTGCCAAGTACTGTGTTGTAAGTAAGGGATGGGGATATAAATAAACAATGCCTGCCCTGGAAGAGCACATTCTCTACTTGAGGGAGACAAGACATAAAAGGTAGAGAGACCTAGGGGACCTAGGGGGGCAGCAGCAGATGGATGGTAAGGCCCCAGGGTCCTTAGGTTACCCCAGTAGGTCAGACCTGGAATTTTGGAGTCTCCTTCCCAGCCATGGACTATTTCGTCTTCATGTTACTTGATTTCCAACCTGTCTAAACTTAGAGAGCTTCAGTCAGAAAGAGTTTGGTCCAGATCTGCTAGTGATCTCCTTGTTCTTTTTCCTTCTTCTTCTTCTTCTTCTCTCCCTTTTTAGAAAGTGCAAGTTGTGGTAACTGTTTTGGACTATGACAAGATTGGCAAGAACGATGCCATCGGCAAGGTCTTTGTGGGCTACAACAGCACCGGCGCGGAGCTGCGGCATTGGTCAGACATGTTGGCCAATCCCAGGCGACCCATTGCACAGTGGCATACCTTACAGGTAGAGGAGGAGGTGGACGCCATGCTTGCGGTCAAGAAGTAAGGGGAACAAAAGAAGCCTTTCTGCATTTGCCCACATAGTGCTCTTTAGCCAGTATCTGTAAATACCTCAGTAATATGGGTCCTTTCATTTCCAGCCATGCATTCCTAACCCAAGTCAGTGGTCCTTCAAATCCTGTTTTAATTTGCACAACTTTAAATGTAGAGAGCCCCCTAAGACCTTCTTCACCCCACTGCCCCCCAGATCTACTCTTCTTTTAAGCAATATGATGTGTAGATAGAGCATGACCGAAATTATTTATTGTATCACACTGTTGTATATACCAGTATGCTAAAAATTTATTTCTAGTTTGTGTATTTGTATGTTGTACGAGTTTCCTAATCCGTGTATATCTAGATGTTTTTAATAAGATGTTCTATTTTAAACTATGTAAATTGACTGAGATATAGGAGAGCTGATAATCTATATTAGGGTTAAATATTGTATCGTCTGCATTCCAGCAAAAATTCCAACGTGTAAGGCACTAGTACAGTTACAGTGACATCTTAAAGGACAACATATCTGAGCTTTCAACTGAACCATTCAAATAACTGGATATTCTAAACACTGCACACTTGGAGGGGGTAGATCTCATTTTGTAGAATTCTTTCACAGGCAACTTAGCATGATCTGAGCAGCTCCAGGGCTGACCTCAAGGAAGCGTAGCCACAAGCCACTAGAGAATGGTTATCCCTCCCTCATCTCGACTTTCCCCATCTCAGTTTCAATATATCATGGGTCAGCATGATTTTTTTTTGGGGGGGGGGGGAAGTTTGCAGAAACCACAGATGACACACGAAGGCCAGCAGATGATGCAAAAAAAAAAAGTTCAGAAACTCAGAAATGCAGGATTGTTATTTTAAAAATAAAAAAGGCATTCTGGTAGATTGGCATCATAAGAGAAAAGGCTAAGTACTTATCTGATTTCCTAAAGCCAATGAAAGTGAAGGGTCTACCCCTAAGGATTTTACATGGATTTTTCAGATTGCGGAGGGGCAACTCGCCCCTAACCTCTGTGATGTGGAAGGGATAACCTGTATAGCATTTGTCTGTATATATTATAAAAAGCTGAAATCCTGGCTTTATACTTTACAGTTGAGGAAGCAGTTGAATGGGAGGGAAGTATTTCTTATTATTGCACCTAGAGTAAATAACATGATGATGTTTGGTATGTATGTGTACATGTATGTTTGCTGTGGGGAGAGGGGGGGCGGGGAAGGGAAAAGAGTGGGTGGGAGAAGTCAGCAGTTGTGAAGCACCACCTGACCATCCAAGAAGACGCTCTCCGTTCTCACCTTTATATAAAATGTGCATCCTGGGAATTCCATTGGAGATTTCCCATTCCGGATGAACTCTTAATGAGTTTGCACATTAGACTTTATAAGAAAATATTTTATTATACAAAACCAGATTAGAAGGAATGCAGAATATTTTTAAACACAGCAATCTGTGCTTATTACACAAAATGACTTTGTGGTCAACAGTATTGTAATCCCAATAAGACCAAAAACAAAAAAAACAAAAAACAAAAAAAAACAAAACAAAAAAAGGACGAAATTTAGCCATAGTTCTGAACGCACTTCGATAAAGCCAAAACAAACAGCTAGTGATCTTTTTATATGTTCTTTATACTGAAATGAGTTTTAATTTGTCCTTGAAAAAAAAGAGAGATGAAACTAAACAAAGAACAAGTTCTAGAAAACTGAAGCAACCTCTTCTGTATACTAGATGCTCGTTTCAGAAGGAGTTTTTCAATGTTTTCAATGTTATTGTGTAGTAATGGCACTGTTATGAAGCTATTCGTCATTCCATATGAGTCTTAAAAGACTGCTCTGTGTATCACTGTGACTGCCGAGTGTGCTTAGAAAACTAGTTTTCTCAGTGGATAGCAATCAATTTATTCCGTAGTGATATTGTTATTATACTGCCATTCCCTTCTATACTGCACTGCCGGAGGCCCAAGTAGCACCAACAGTTCTAGTTACAAATGGACCAATCCAGAACTGAAGAGCTACGCATCAGACAGGGAAGTTTCGGAGAATGGGTGGACCACACAGCATATTGTTGAACACTGTGCAATATTCCATACTTTGCCCACCTTGGTAGGTCATTGCCTTATTAAACGAAGGGCAATCTACCATCTCATTCTGCATCTAGACTCTTTTTTCCACATCACTTCAGACTTTCTCTTTCTCTCTTAAGACCAAATTTGGCGTTGACTAGGCCACAGACAGCGACAGTTCTCTGAAGTGAAAGTTCATTTTCCCAACAAATCAAAAACATATAACCTTGACCTCATGTTCCAAATTTCTTATGCTTATATTCATACCAGCACGCCATGTTCCTCACTAACTCCAAGGAAAATCAGCTAGGGCTAACAGACGAAAGGCTTCAGCCATTCCCAGTCATCCCTCAATGAATGGAGGTCCTTACTTTAGACTTTCTTGAGAAAGGATGAGACGGTCCTTTGGTTGTTCAGCCCAGTCAAGGCAAAAGCCACCAAACTCTTTGGAACTGGGACAAGCACAGAATGAAAGAATAAAGATTGGGAAGGGGGTGGGGGGGAACAATTCTCTCTCCCAACTTTATTGTCCCTAAGCCATAATTCCTTTTCGTTCATTTCCCATGGAAGAGGCATCCTACGAGAATAAATGCCTCTATGTGTAGGGGAGAAAAAAAAGTCAAATGGGACTTCTTTTAATGAATTTTAAGGGACCAAACCCTACCAAAGAGAGGGGCTAGACTGACTTTTAGATTGTTGTTTGTGCGTACCACAGAGATTTAACTTCATCATATCCAGCTTTGAGTTATTCATACGGAACCCAGAAACAAGCAGGTTCTAGCTGCCAGACAGACAAATACCCATTCTCTATCGCATTAAGTACTCTTAATGTATTCTCTTCCAACACTGCCAGACACACTGTTGCCGTAGTAGAATTGGTTGGTCCTCTGCCATCACGCCCAAGACGGTGACTCAACCTGCTTTTTGGAGTAGGGTTTCCATCCATCCTCAGATAAGCCACATGTACCTTTCTGACAAAGCTGTGTAAAGTATTAGAAATCTGATGCTGTAGAGAGATCCTAGTTGCCTTTGTGTATATTTACTGCCTGCTTGAGTGTTCCTATATGTGGGTTTTCTCTGTATCCTGTAGAAACGTTGGGGTGTTCTATCCTGCCATAACAGCCCGTGGCCTGCGAGCCGACAACTTTAGCTGTATTTTACCTTCATTTTCTGACGAGGTGGTTAAAATTTTGTTTCCCTTTGTGTAGTGAATCCCATAGTAGTTTTCTGATTGTTGTTACCGATGACTTGACCTATTACACAGATATTCAATAAAAATGTTTTATTTCCTGTTGATGTCGTGGTGTTTCCACTCTTTTCTTGCCACCCCCACCTTGAACTGCAGAATAAGTAGCTCTACCTCTTTTCCTATGTCCATGGCCTATTACTTTAGGGTCCCAGTGGAAGCAGTCAGGAAGCTGAATAAGAGCCTGCAGCTGAATGCTAGCTTTTGTCTCATGTAGATGAATATAGAGTCTACTGAGGGGAAAACAGAGCCTGATGAGGATTTGGCCTCACTTCCTAGCATTCCCAGGCAGCTTCATTCTCAACATGTGTTTCTCTGTTTTTATTTGTGGGCAATTCATTTGGCCCCCCCTTCAGGCTTTCTAATGTGCCCAAAATACGTCCTCTGGGGTTCTTTCTCAGTAGCTAGCTGAGTCACAAACACACAGAATGGGATTGAAAACAAGACTTTTTAAAAAATCCATCATCATTTTCAGAAGGAATGATAAAACATAAAGTTTCTCACCTAGTAGATATGGGGGCGGGGGGTGGGGGTGGGGATCTTGCAGGCTAGATGAAGAACAATTCAAAGCCACAGTATGTAGAAAGGCTGTTTTGGAGGAATAAAGTACCTAGTGCAGAATTTCTTTTCTTTGATGAAGATTAAAGTGTGAGAATTTTGTCCTTTCTTTTTTCATAGGCTCCAATCACCACTGGACCCAACCACCTATTCTAGAATCTCTTTTCTCTGTTTTCTAACTAGGTTTCATGCCACCCATCACCAAACAGGTAGTAATTAAGTTAAAATTATTGGACGACCCAGGGAGAGGGCAAATGGTCATACTGCACAATAAGAAAGCATTTGGCAAGATGACATTCACCATGCAGGCAAAGAGAAAGCAACATAAGGCTTTGTAAGATTGTTTTCAAAAATAAATTACTGTGATTAAAACTGGCTCCATTTGGGCATTGAAGAGGTTTAATTTTTTTATTTTTTTTTAAATAATCAGGTGATTGGGGCCAAAAACATTTTTTAAATGTTTCTTTACCAGTGGCTTTAAAAAAGAAAAGAAAGAGCTAACACATATTGGGACTACAATTAACTTTTTTTTTCCCAAAAATGTTTGTCACTACACAAGTACTCAAAGTATGTGGTCATTCACTAAGAGCAGGTACCCTGTTTCCTGTTTTTCCTGGAAGCACAGAACCTGAAAGTTGGAAGAGACCATCTTGATCAATGGAGAAGTGGCTAATAATTCTCTTTGCAAATATAACAAATACTTTTCTTCTGCTTGACAATCTCTCTAGGAGCCCCAAAACTCACTCGCCACTTTTCAGAAAGCTTTCATTGTTAGGGAGTTTGGGGGGTTTTGTTTTGGGGTTTGTCTGGGGGGTTACCCAATTAGTTTCTTCCATCTTTCCTTACATTAGCATTTATATTGGGGACCTAAAGGGCTCCTCTCAAATGTAGACAAAATCACATGCCCATTTTATTTATATCCACAGTTTATGACCCTTCATTTGGAAATCCCAAATGCTGTTGTTTCTGTCTTTCCCCAGAGCTCATCTTTATTACATATTCACTAGTATAAAAGGACTCTGGTGCTCAGTGACTGACATAGGCTGCACCAAAAACTAGAAAGACAGTGAAAAAGCAACTTTTTTTTTGTGGGGCAATGAGGGTTAAGTGACTTGCCCAGGGTCACACAGCTAGTAAGTGTCAAGTGTCTGAGGCCAGATTTGAACTCAGGTCCTCCTGAATCCAGGGCTGGTGCTGAAAAAGTGACTTAAAGAAGGGAGTAAGGTAAAGAAGGCAAGAACCAAACAACTATAAAGACAAAGAAGGGAAGATGCTTTCCAAAACATGAAGGCTAGGACCTATGCAGGGTGAGCCATTGAAACCAGCAGGCAAAACATCATACACATTTTTGATGACGCATTTGGAATCTGTGTGATTATTTTGCTTGCATTCCCATGAAATGTGGCCGGTTTGAAAATTCTGTTTATCTATTGCCTTTACCATCGTCTTTACCAACCCCAACTAACTTATTTCCCAACAAAGACATTTTATTTTAAAAAAAAAAAAAGAAGAAAGAAAAGAAAAGCATGCCTTCCCCTATGCAATCTTCATAAACACACACACACACACACACACACACACACTTCTCTAAAACAACAGATTGCTAGAAGATACTTACTTTGTTTCTTCTAGAGATAACAAAGGATTGGATTAGCTAGTGGCTTTATCATTCAACTATTCAGTGCTCACTCCTTCAACCTAATCATCTTCTTAACCCCTTGCTGGCTCAGTTCTACATTTCTCTTACCTTTCCTGGAGTTAGGGTGAAGGGTTGTTAGCACCCCCAATGAACTGTGAGACTGAAGCAGAGAACTGGGGCTGCAATAAATGCTTTGTCCTCCTTCCCAGGGGCAGCTAGGTGGATAGAGCACTGGGCTTGAAATCAAGAAGACTTATTTTAGTAAGTTCAAATCCAGCCTCTGACAATTCCTAGCTGTGTGACCCTGGGCAAGTCACTTAACCCTGTTTATCTCAATTTCCTGACCTATAAAATGTACTAGAGAAGGAAATGGCAAACCACTCCATTCTCTTTGCCAAGAAAACCCCAAAGGGGGTCACCATCAGACATGCCTGAACAACTTTCTTCCTTTGGGTCAAAGGTCCTTTTACCTCAAACTTGAAACTTGATAAGTTAAAAGTAAACAATCCCTTTCCCTTTCAATTACTTCCAAATCAACTCCCTCTCTAGCCTGTTTCTCATAAATTCATCTGCAGGCCACTCAAGGCAATCTTTCCATTTAAGCAAAAACTTATTTACAGAATCCAAATTTTAGAGCTGGAAAGGACCTACAAAGTCATCTATACCAACTTCACATTTTACACGTAAAGAAACTGAGGCCCAGAGAGGTAAAGGTGAAGTGGCTTGACCAAGGGCTTGGCTCATTATGGTAAAATCCATACAAGAACTTAGGTCTATGATTTCCATACTAAATTATTGTTCAAAAAATAACATGAAGGGGCAGCTAGATGGCGCAGTGGATAGAGCACCAGCCCTGGACTCAGGAGGACCTGAGTTCAAATCCGGCCTCAGACACTTAACAATTACTACCTGTGTGACCCTGGGCAAGTCACTTAACCCCAATTGCCTCACAAAAAAAAAAAAAAGGAAAAAAATAACATGAAATGAGGAAAGTATTTAAATTTTAATTTTTAATTAGAATTAAGTACAAAATCTCAAGGAAATAACGGAAATAATGTATTGAAAAGTTATCATCAATGGGGTGGCAACATCATCTAGCAGCACATGGGAAAGAGTGCTAGATTTGGATTCTTCCATTTATAACCAAAATAACTTTAAACAAGTGTCCAGGGTCATATAGCTATGGGTCTGAGGCTGAATTTGAACTCAGATCTTTCTGATTCCAAGCCCAATGATGACCTGGCTGCCTCAGTGAAACCACCCCAACTCTAGAGTTACAGGACCTAGGTTCAAATCCTGTCTCTAATGTTTAATTTACTATTTGACCTTTGGGCAATTCACTACCTCCCTCTACTTTGATTTTCTCCTCTGCAAAATGTTAAGGTTGGAGACTTTTCAGGAATGTAGGACTCTCCATAAACCCATTTGGGGTTTTCTTGGCAAAGATACTGTAATAATTTGACATTTCCTTCCCCAGTTCATTTTACAGATGAGGAAACTGAAGCAAACAGGGTGAAGAGACTTATCCAGGGACAAGGAACGGGACAAGGCACAGCTAGGAAGTGTCTAAGGTCAGATTTGAACTCAGGAAGATGAGTCTTCCTGACTCTAGGCTGGGTGCCCCATTGCACTATGGAGCTGCCTAGCTGCCTAGGCATTGAATACTAGAAGACCTCTCAGGTCCCTTTTAGTTCTAGTCCTATCATCTGATGGGGGAAAGAGACTGGACTTGTGATTTCTTTGGTTGTAAGGAATTATCAGATGTAGAAACTCTCTCTACCAATACTAGTCCCTTCCTTCTCCATAACCTATTCCCAAAGAGTTGTCTAGAGGAGGGCTTCTTAAACTTTTTCTACTTGCAACCCCTTTTCACCCAAGAAATTTTATGCAACCCCAGGTATATAAAATAGGTATACATAGCCTTTTACTGTTGCCAAATTTATCATGACCCCCACATTCAGTTATGTGACCCCATAGAGGACTGTGACCCACAGATTAAGAAGCTGGGGTCTAGGGGGCAGCTAGGTGGCACAGTGGATAGAGCACCGGCCCTGGATTCAGGAGGACCTGAGTTCAAATCCGGCCTCAGACACTTAACAATTACTAGCTGTGTGACCCTGGGCAAGTCACTTAAGTCCAATTGCCTCACAAAAAAAAAAAAAAAAAAAAGGAAGCTGGGGTCTAGAGGAGTTGTCATATATCACTAGAGTGTAGGACTACTTGGAATTTCCAGGTCCCCCAGGTCTGCTTTCTAATCTACCATACCTCACTGCCTGTCTACAACCTTGGGATGCTTTATAAATCTTGTGTCAGGGTTGCCCAGTTTCTCTTGCAACTTCCAAAACGCTATAGTCACAGGCCAGGTTAATTAAACCATGAAGGAAATGAAGACCATTTCAAAGACCGCAGCCTGGCAAGTCCTGGTTGCATCATTAAATTGGATGGTTCACTGACCTGTTCAGAATGTTAAGGAAGAAAACTTAGTAGCCAGGCAACTATCTGTCCTTCTCTACTTTCCCACCCTCGGAAGCTAGTCTAACCACAGACTCTCCCAAAGCTGTATTCTCTACCCTAGGAAGATCTTGATGGGTTTGTCGGGGTAGCCCTCAGCCACCCAACAATACACCAAAGGAAGATCCCATCCTTGTTCATAACAAAACCGCAGCAAACCTGTAGTGAATTTCTCCTCTATGGCAGGTGTTAGTCCAGGGGTTGGGCATATGTTCAAAGCAGGACTAATGTACTGATTCAGATCCAGGACATTTGCAGATAGCCACCCAGAAACATGACTCAGAAGCACAGATGAATAAAACAGCTACCTTACAAATATTGTTCATGAGCAAAGATAAAAGAAAATAAAATCTGATTCATTACGGTGTCCAGTTGGGGATTGGGAGGACCAATGAGTTTAAACCAGGGTCTTCTGACAAGGCCAGGCTTACCAGACCAACCTGGACTGCCCTGTCCCAAAATGAAACATTGTCTTTCTCTTAGGATTATGGGTTTTTTTAATTTTTTATTTATTTTATTCTGAAGTAAAAAAATGAAACCAGTATTTCCATAACATAGTAGAATAGGGGGAAAAAAGATGATTGTAGATGAAACTTCAAGTCTCTTATGTACAACTTGTTCCTTTAAATATATAATGAAGTTGGGGCAGCTAGGTGGCGCAGTGGATAGAGCACCGGCCCTGGAGTCAGGAGTATCTGAGTTCAAATCTGACCTCAAACACTTAACACTTACTAGCTGTGTGACCCTGGGCAAGTCACTTAACCCCAATTGCCTTACTAATACACACACACACACACACACACACACACACACACACATATATATATAAAATGAAGTTAAAATGTAACTCTTTTTTTCCTTTGGTTTTACACTCACACATTTGTATCTAATGGTAGCCAGCTCTAGGATTATGGGCTTATAAATTTAGAGGTAAAAGGGACCTTGGAGAGATTACAGTTGAATTTTTTTTTAAAAAGCCGATATTAAATGACTTGTCTCAGGTCAAACAGGTCTTTAACATCAGAGGCAGCATTTGAACCCAGATCCTGTGAATCCAGTGTCCTTTCCACAGTCCCATGTAACTACTTAAAGCCTACCTTGGTACAGATGCTTCCTCCTTCTCCTTCCTTCCCCAGCTTCGTTTACAACCATCCAGAATTTGAGCAGAAGGGAGGGCAATATGTGGAGACATATTTCTTTTGTAAAAAATATTCAGTGCTTACCCTGCCCAGCTCTCCTTAATGCCAAGGATGACCCCATCATAGCATTATACTCATTTGTCCTTTTCAAGTAGCCTGAGAAAATGGAATCACTTCCTCCCATCTAGATTGCTCTCTCCTCTTTGGACTCTGACACTGCTCTCACTTAGTTTTCCCTCTTCCCCGTCTGATCTCTCCATCTCAGTCTTCTGAACTACATCATCGTTTATCAGACAAGTAATCTGAAAGATACAAGGGAGGAAAGATTCTACTGCAGCCGTGATGGGAATGGGGAAGTGAGAATGAGCTGCATAAATAGAGATGGAAAATCATAGGTGAAGGGTCAAGGTCAGGACCCAATTTGTAGACTACTTTAAATATAGTGAACAAGGGGCAAAAGGGAATGATATGAAATAAAACTGGAAAGTAGGAGCCATATTACAGAGAGACTCAAAAGTTATGCACAGGGACAGCTAGGTGGCGCAGTGGATAAAGCACCAGCCCTGGATTCAGGAGTACCTGAGTTCAAATCCGGCCTCAGACACTTGACACTTACTAGCTGTGTGACCCTAGGCAAGTCACTTAACCCCCATTGCCCCCCCCAAAAAAAAGTTATGCACAGAAGAGAGGAACAACCAAAAAAGGACAGAAGGGTTTACAAATAAGGAGAGTACTTCTATTACTACCTTATTAGTAAGGGATCACTAAGCAGGGGTATTCCATAAAACCCTTGATTCTTTCTGCATATTTCCCCCCTTGCTGATGCTCTAAAACATTCATGCATTCAATTATCTCCCACAAATAATGTCTGAATCTATCTATGCAGACCCCATCTCCCTCTCTCAAATTCCAGTCGCACAGTTCCTAGCACCTGTTGGACAGCTCCACTTGAATATATTTCCAAGGACTCCAAGTCGACACATCCAAACCAGAATTCATTATCTTCTCCCCTAAGTTCACCCCTCCTCCAAACTTTGCTATTTCTTTGCAGGGTATCCCCATCCTCCCATCACCCAAGGAATCCTTTTGGACTTTTTCCTCATCTTCTATATCCAATCAATTGCTAAGACATATAGATTCTATATCTTTCTATCGCTAATATATGTCCCTTTTTCTCAATGCCTCTATCACCCTCTATCAAGCTGCTCATTGCCTTTCACATGACCTATTGCAATAAGCTCCTAACTGGTAGTTCGACTTCTAGGTCTCTCCTCTCCATGCTAGCCTTCAAACAACTGTCAACATAATCTTTCCAGTACGCAGTTCTGACCACATGTGATTTTCCTGCTCAAAAATCTGCAAGGGTTCCCCATTGCTTCTATGACAACAAATTCCTAGCCTATCACTTTTTATATTATGAACATAACAATGATCAACAAACCTTGCAAGAAGAACACAAAGTGCATAAAGAACAAGAAAGAGGATTGTATAAGAAAATGTGAAGTCATTTATGTAGTTTGTTAACTATAATATGTATTATACAAAATATGTATGGGAATAGGAAAACCTATAGATCAGTATCTATAGATTGACAGAGAAAAATGAGAGGGAGGGTGAGAGAGGTGTGAGAAAGAAGAGAGAAAAGAAAGAAAGGAGGGAGAAGAGAGGAGAGAGAAGAGAGAACCTCTGTTAATTTTTATTGGAAACTCCCTCTACCAATACAAAGTAGATTCCTTTTTGCAACTTAGAGTCCTAAAGAGTCACCTCTACAGCACTAAGAGGTTAACTGACTTGATCAAAGTCATTCATCATCCAGTATATGTCAGGGGCAGGGTATCAATTTAGTTCTTCCTGGCTCGAAGGCCAACTCTCTATTCTCTCCACCACTACCAACAAGGTAAAAACAGCATTGCTCTCCTCATTTACATCCCTTTCTCCACTTCTTATGGTTCTCTTCCATGCATGGTATTCAAGACTCTCCACAATCTAGCTCCAAAATGCCTTTTCAAACTCATTTAATATCACTTATATTCCTAGAGCACTTGTTCTGACCTCTCATTTGACACCTTCCTTCCTTACCCTCTATGTTTGTCACATATCCAAAGTAAAATATAAGGTCAATGAGGTTCTTTCTCTTGCTTCCTCCCTCTTTCTCTTTCTTTCCTTCCTTTTCTTTCTTCCTCTTCTATAGTTTCAATGGAGAGGACAAAACCATGTCCCACCAAGGATAAGCTCATCACCAGAAAAGACCATCCTGGAGATTTCTTTGGAAGGTAGAGCAAAAAAAATTCTCCCATAGCCTCTCTTCATAGAGACCTCAAAATACCAGCCATTTCTTCATTTAGCACCAGCTGATCTGCTTCATTTTGACTCCATCATCATCACAACCACCATCACCATCGTCATCATGCCCCCTCACCAGCTATTCTCTGACACATCCCCTCCCCTTTTCAGCTTCCCCATTTGAATTGTAAGCGCCGTGAGAGTGCGGAACTGTCTAGCTTTTTCTCATTTAAATCCCAAGCACTTAGCACTGTTCCTGGAATATAGGAGGTACTGAATAAATGTTTATCATATGGTCATATAGAATAATATATAATGTACATAGTAAAGCTTTTGTCATTGAATTGAACTGAATTGAATTGACCTGAACTAACTGATTTGCCCATGGTGGCTCACTGTCAGTACTAGAGCTAATAATAGAAATCTCATCCCCTAACTCCAGATTTATTTCCATGCATGCCTGTAAGGTCACTACCTATAAGTACTACTTTCCCACTTGTGGTTAATTTTTTCCCCCAGCAGTGATGATGGATTTGCACTGAGTCATCCATATTCTCTGGCCAATTCCAGTTGAGACCACTAGAATGCACTTGGCAAATTGGTTGGTTGAGATAGAAGTACAATCTGTGGCCAAAGCTAAGTGGTTTAGATTGGGAATTTAACCCATAAATTTGGCTACATTAGCACTATGCTCTCCCCAACTGAGTGAATAGGGGCTATTTATTATGTTCTGCTGAATAATTAAACAAAAGACTTGACATTCATGTATGTAATATAATTTCTTCCAGAAAGTGTTGTGCCATACAGATCTGGGACATTTTAAAGACATCTTTCAAGATTTATCATTGCTTTAGCAGATTTTGAGATAGGATTCTTATCCTTCAAATCCCAATTGCCCTTTTGACATTCCAAATCAGTTTTTCTTACACAGATAATTGTTTAAACCTAGTCTTTTGAACTGACAGTAAGAAAAAAATGCAGATAATTGCTGTTACAATAAATGGAAAAGCAGCAAAAATTACCAATTTTATTCAGTTCATTTAACCCCTAATCAACTGTCAAGCAAAACATTCTTCCCATCTGACAACTACAGTTAGCACTGATGGGGACGCATTTCTCAGGCTCCCTTCACATCAGGCTTCTCAGAAAGTCAACTAATTGCTTATCATTTATGCAGGCTGGGAACTGGGGCATTATATTGTCTTATTACTGTACAAGCTATTTTTCTATTTGTTTATATTTTGGTATTACCCATCTCGACTTCTAAATTGCAGTACCTCTCAATCTCTACACATTCCAGATGTTCATTACTTTAAAACGCAATCAGAGTCTTATCTTTGCTTGACTTCTTGTCCTTAAAATCACATTAAGCATGACTTTATTGCCAATATGCTGCACAGAATCATTTTTTAAAGAGAATTTCAGTGTCCTAAAGAAGCATCTTTTGCTTTCATTGATGAAATCCTGGGGTGGTGTACACCTCCTTTTTAAATGTTTCTTAGTGTTCCCCAAAATTATAGGTGATAGGTACAGAGGATTTGGAGTTGGAAGGAATCCCAGGGATCATCAAGTCCAACCTGATAATTTGACAGATAAGGAAAGAAAGGCACATAAAATTAAAGTGACTTGCCCCAAGGAGTGTTCAAAAACCTCATAATAGAAAAAAAGTTACTAGAAGATAAAGTAGGATGGCTGAGCCTAACAAAAATGTGTATGATGGGGGCAGCTAGGTGGCGCAGTGGATGGAGCACCAGCCCTGGAGTCAGGAGGACCCGAGTTCAAATCCGGCCTCAGACGCTTAACACTTACTAGCTGTGTGACCCTGGGCAAGTCACTTAACCCCAATTGCCTCAGCAAAAAAAAAAAATGTGTATGATGGCTAGAGGAAAAAAAGCAATCTTCAAATCTTAAATTTCTGTAGTGTTCTAACCATCTGACTTGAGCCTGACAACAATCCAGGGAAATCCACCCATCACCATATAAACTGCAGGGTGATGCATTTTTCAGGCACGGTAGCTCTTAATGACCATCTACTCTATAACAGAGGAATTGAAATATGGGTCCAGGAAGGGAGTACCCAGACTTCTCCTTGGAGCATAATTAAAGCACTGAAGTGAGCTCCAGTTAAAATTTATACAAAACAAATTTGAAGGGTAAAAGTAGCCCATGTAGTCCAGCTTTCTGAATGTAAGGCTCAAGTCACACCCCACTTTCTTCCCATTCACATGACATCCTCAAGAATTGCTCTTCCCGGGGGCAGCGAGGTGGCGCAGTGGATAAAGCACTGGCCCTGGATTCAGGAGTACCTGAGTTCAAATTCAGCCTCAGACACTTGACACTTACTAGCTGTGTGACTTTGGGCAAGTCACTTAACCCTCATTGCCCCACTCCCCCCCCCAAAAAAAAAGAATTGCTCTTCCCTTGACCCTTCCCAAATGTCCTTCAAAAACCAGTACTATAGGGGACAGCTAGGTGGCACAGTGGATAAAGCACCGGCCCTGAATTCAGGAGGACCCGAGTTCAAATCTGACCTCAGACACTTGACACTTACTAGCTGTGGGACCCTGGGCAAGTCACTTAACCCTCACTGCCCCACAAAAAAAACAAACAAAAACAAAAAACCTAGTATTATACATGCTGAGCTCCAAGACTGGTTTCCTAATTGGCTTTCTCAATTCAAGACTTTCCTCTCTCTAGTCCATCCTTCATACAGTTGGACAAAGTAAGCATCTGACCATGTCATTAGAGTAGAATCTACTTGAGGGTATATACTACCTTATGCCTTTCTTCATATCCCCTGTGCTTATCACAATGTCTATCTCTCTATTTACTATGCCATGCTGCCAGTGATTAACTCAGCATAAGATAACTGGTTTTATGCCTGCAGCCTTTCCATATCTATCTCTTCCTCCTGTTATCTAGTGAATCTTTTTTGTGTCAATCCTCACAAAACAAAGTCCCCAATTCCTTGTATTTATCCTGTCTCCCCCTGAAAGCTTGAGGTAATGTGCTTGAAATATAACTTTCTTAAAACATCATTATATATCATTTTTAAAGATATAACTAATAAGGTTATTGCAAATACCATTTAGGGACCTACCAACCTCCAAGCAGATTGTAACTGTACTTATAAGTTAAATTACAGAATGCTGTGTAAATCATTCTGTTAATACACTTTGTGATTCTTCTGAGTTAAGCATTTTTTCCAGTGCAGGAATAAACAACTTCTCCTATACCTGATTAATGTTGTGCATCAGGTATCTCTTTTATTTTTCCCTTTGGGGAGACCTAGATATAAGCCAAAACTGAAACTACATTAGCATCATTCTTGGAACATCATGAGAGAAGTTTTCGCATGAGAATGAGGATCCTAACCCTTCTAATTAGAGATCAAGCATCCCCAAAGAAGAGCTTCAGGCAAACCACAATGCCTGTGTACAATATAGGGAGTGGTACAGGTGACCAGCCCCTGTGAGTCTCAGCTGACTGATGCCTCGGTGTAAGATATGCATTTTCTCCTTTGAGCCTCACCACAGCCCTGTGAGGTAAGTACCAGAGACATCATTACCCTCAATTTATAGATAAAGCCACCAATGGAGACGCAAATGTTGAACCATTTACCCATGGTCACCCAACAACTAAGAGCAGTAGGGAATCATACCCAGGTTCTCCTGATTCCAAGTCTATCACTCTAGCTATTATCCTATGTATGCCTCTTGGATGGAATGGAGTCCCTTGATCCAATTAGATTTCCTTTACGATTTCCACTTTGATGTCCTTCCATAGATCCTAAGAACATTCACCTTTCAATTAATTTGATAAACACCTAGTTCATTCTAGGCATTGTGCAAAGACAAAGGCTCAGGGGAAGTTGTATTGTGAGAGGTTGCCATGGATTGATGGATTGATAGATACATAGATAGACAGACAGATTAGATAGATAGATAGATAGATAGATAGATAGATAGATAGATAGATAGATAGATAGATAGATAGATAGAGATAAAAAGAGAGGATAGAAGATAGGAAGAAAGGAAGAAAGACAGAAAGATCTGAATACATAAACAGATAACAGATACATATAGCTACATATATGTAGATAGATATCTGAATATACATATATAACTACATATGATAGATATCTATAGATATCTGAATATCTATAGATATCTATCTCTACATAGATATATCTGACTATATATACGCAGATATTTATATCCACAAAGATAGGTATCTTTTTTTTTTCAGGCAATGGGGGTTAAGTGACTTGCCCAGGGTCACACAGCTAGTAAGTGTCAAGTGTCTGATGCAGGATTTGAATTCGGGTAGTCCTGAATCCAGGGCTGGTGCTTTAATCGCTGTGCCATCTAGCTGCCCCGATAGGTATCTTTTTATAGATAGATATCTAAATATATACAGATATCTACCTATACATAAAGATAGATATCTGTTTATAGATATCTCAATCTATATAAACATATACATGTACATACATATATTTCTATACATATTCATATATTTTGCGTTATTTATGCATGTATACTATATAAAGAAGTGTATTTATACAGATGTACTATGGCAACCTCTCAATGTATATGTGTATGTGTAAATATATGTACATGTGTATATACATATATGTTTGCTTTTTTTATAAAATAGATTAAAGGCATCATCCACTGCTTCTGGCATTTTAACCATCTGGCTTTTTGCAGTTGCCACTGAGGCAAGAAATCACACCTGGGCTTTGTGAATGCTGGGAAGCTGATAGCCCTGAAAAAAAGGTAATGGAATGAAAAGCATACAAATTGCTGGAGAACCATCAGTTCCCTGTTGGCCCTGCTGTCTCTGACGGGGTTACCTCAGATGCGACTTTCCCGACTGAGATGAGAGTCACAATTGAACTCTGGGAGCCAGCAGAGGAGTGGAGGGACTGCAAACCAAACCACTTTCCCAGTCCCATTTGAGACAATGTCGCTTTTGCAGTCGTTACAAATTGCCCTGCAATTTTCAAAGGTAACTATAGAGACAGGATTTTTTTTTTCCTGTGTGCAAAAGTGATGAGACAGAATCCTAGGATAATTTAGGAAGCTCCCACCTGATTGGAAAGGTTCAAGAAGGTCACAGCCAATTGAGGAGGACCTATTAGTGCTTTGTAATTACTAAATGGAATGGAGGGGACTGCTTAGGCTGTCTGTCAAAGATCCTTCCAGGAAGGGAGAGAAATAAGAGGGAGGAGCCTGAAGAGTTAATCTGTGGATCCACAGGGAAAAATCAATGTGAAATAATGCCAGGGAGAGAAAGCATAACTAAAAGTATAATCTCCCCATTGAAGAGAAGGAAACAAACATTGATTAGTCACCTCCTGCACACCAGGTGGTGCACTGAGAACTTTACAAATATCTTACTTGATCTTCAAAACAAGTCTTTGAGGCAAGTGCTAATACTATCTACATTTTACATTTGAGGAAACTGAGGCAGAGGTTAAATGATTTGCCTGGGGTCACAAAGAGTGTCTGAGGCCAGATTTGAATGTGGGTCTTCCTAACTCTGGGCCCAGAGCTCTATCCACTGTACCACCGCGCTGCTTCCATCAACTACAATTACATGCAATACAGATCCATACATATTTGAATGTACAATTTAGTGAATCAACATGCATGAGTGCAGAACTTACTATGTGCCAAGCACCACACTGAGGACATGAAGACAAAGGCCCAAATGAAGGTGTAGCATTACCTGTTGACAGATTGCTATTGGTGTCCACGTGTCTAAGCTGATTTCTTGCTATAGAGTTGATTAAATGCACGGCTAACTGTTTCCCCTTAAGTGTTTGCTTTCATTGCTGATGTTCCCAAAGAAAAAGACTGCCCTTACTCCTCCTGGTCCCCAAGTTTCCATCACTCTGCTTAATATAGCAGGGGGAGAGGTAACAGACACCATGCTAGCCTCTGGAAATATCATGAAGTATAAAACACTCTTCTCATGTTTTCCTTTTGTTAAAGAGGAAAGGATGCCCCCAAGAAACTCACTTCTCGCACCATGGTGTCCAGCCATGACAACCCTCTACTGTGGATCTTACAGTAGCACCTTGTTTACAATTCTCTCATTCATAGTGGATGGAGAGCTGCCCTTGCATGCTGCCTTTATGACCTTGGGCAATCACTAAACCTCTTAGCGCTCCAGACGACTAAGAATATAAATCCCAGGCACCTAGCTAGCTACATTGGTGGAGAAAGTTTTCTCCTCAAGAGTTCACTATGCCAAAGAAATCACAAGTCCTTCTCCCATCTATACCAGCAATACATATATAGATATATGTGTGTATATAATGATATGTATACACACACACACACACACATATATATATATATATAAACCACTTATCTGTGTTTCTGTCTTACCCTACCACTAGGCTATCTATAAGGAAAGGGACCATGTCTTATCTAGACTTTTTATCTCATCCACCTACACCCCCTGCCCAACCCTGATATGGACATAGCAAAAACTTAAATGTGGATGGGAGGGAGGGAGGGAAAGAAGGAGGGACAGGGAAAGGAGGGAGGGAGGAAGGCAGGGAGGGAGGGATGAAGGAAGATCTGGTGCCTGCTCTTAAGTGGCTAAAATCTAGTTGGGGAAACATAAAAAGATATAAATAATACAAGATAGCATATGCTAACAGCCAAATGAAGGGACTAGATAATGCTTGAGTTGGGTCCTTTCAGTTGTGTCTGACTCTTCTTGACCCCATTTGGGGGCTTTTCTTGACAAAGATACTGGAGTGATTTACCATTTCCTTCTCTAGCTCATTTATCAGATGAGGAACTGAGTGAACAGAGTTGAGTAACTTGTTCTGGGTCACACAATTAGTAAGGGTCTGAGACCAGATTTAAACTCATGAAGAGGAGTCTTCTTGATTCCAAGTCTATTGCTCTATTCATTGCATCACCTAGTTTCCCAGATAATGCTTAGACAGTGCTTAGAATGTAAAACTTTTGAAGGCAGTAATTATTTAATTTTTGTCTCAGTTTCTCCAGCACTTAGTACAACGTTTGGCATAGAGAAGTCCTTTAATAAATGCTTACTGGTTGGTTGGTTGGTCGGTTTGCTAAATTTCCAACTACTTTAGCTCAGAAGGTAAGCTCCTCTGAGCTTCACAAAAATAATAATAATAATAATAAGTCCTGAAAGGATGGCACATGGGATCAACCACAAGTCAAATGGTTTTGTTTACCCTTTCTGAAATTCAGTTTCCTCATTCACTTTTTTAAATTACCTTCCCTATCTCACAAGGTTATCGTGAGGCTTGAGTGATATGATATATGGGAAAACTTTGAAAAGAGCAAATCAAACGTTAAATCTTATTTTGGGGCAGTGGGGAGCCACTGTGGACTTTTTTTTTCTTGAAGACCAGGGGGAGGGGTATGTGCGTCTCAAGAAAATCTGGCAGTGATCTGCAGTACATATTAAAAGAAGGGAGACCATTTAGGAAGTTATTGTAACAGTGCAGGTAGAAGGTAATGATGATAGCAACTCCTTACAAGCTGCCTGGATACATTTTTATTTGACCAACTTTAGGGACACTTAATAATAATTAGCATTTATCCAGTATTTCAAGGTCTGCCGAGCGCTTTACAAGATTATCTCGTTTTATCCTCACAACTTTGGGAGATAGGTACTATTATTATCCCCATTTAACAAGTGAGGAAACTGAGGCAGTGTCCTGAGTCATGCAACCCATGTGTATCAGGACAGATCTGAAGTTAGGTCTTCCAACTTGAGGTCCTGATTTCCAGCCACTGGGCACCTAGGTGTCTTCAACAAAGAAGATTCAGAAGAAGCAGCACATGTTTTTTTCCTTCTTTTTTGAGGTTTTTCCCTTGTGCTCTGATTCTTCTTTCACAAGATGACTAATGCAGAAATATGTTTGCTGTGATTGTACATATATAACCTATATCAGACTGTTTTCTGTCTTGGGGAGGAGGGAGGGAAAGAAGGGTGGGAGAAAAATTTGGAACTAAAAATCCTATGAAAACAAATGTTGAAAACTATCCTTATATGTAACTGGAAATAATAAAATACTTTTATTTATTAAAAAAAAAAAAAGAAGCAGCACAAAGGGGAAGGAAGATCTGCTAGAAAAAGGAGAAGCTCTCCAGCCTGTTGCACTTCCTCACCAGCTGCCTGGACACCTTGGATACCCACCTCTCCTCATCCCTACTCCCTTCTTTCTAGTTGTTTTGTCATCCCCAATTAGAATGTAAGATTCCCTAGGGACGATCTTGTCTCTCATTTTGCTGTATCCTTAGCACTTAGCCTGGCATATAAAAATTTAATAAATCCTCTTTCTGTATAATTCTTACCTACATCCTCCCCAGAATCTTTCATAATGAATCTAACAGTTATATTTAAAATTACTATACAAGGGCAAATGCATGAAAGAATGAAGGCTTAGCAGGGCAGCTAGGTGGTGCAGTGGATAGAGCACCAGCCCTGGATTCAGAAGGACCCGAGTTCAAATCTGGCCTCAGACACTTAACAATTACTAGCTGTGTGACCCTGGGCAAGTCACTTAACCCCAATTGCCACACACACACACACACACACACACACACACACAAAGAATGAAGGCTTAGATTCAGAGAGACCTTGGTTCAATACCTGGCTCTGAAACATAGAGCCAGTGCAAGGCACAACCTCTCAATTTCCCCTGGGCAAATTCCCAAGACTATAAGTGAACAAAAAAATAAAATCACAAATCCATCTAAATAAAAACAAATATATGAAAGTTGCTTTATATGAAAAATGGCTCCAACGTCAATAGGAAGAATGAAATAGGAGGCAGCACAGATGCTGACAATGAAAGTCAGAGGACCTGGTTCTCACACCTACTTTTGATGATTATTAGTTAGGTGACCTTGGGCAAGTCACTTAACCTCTGTGGGTCTCAGTTTCCTCATCTAGAAAAAGTATATCTTGGATTAGATGGTCCCAGAGTTCCCTTCTACCTCTAATCTATGATCCAAAGTTTGAATATTCACTGATCCACAAAGCTGAGGAAGCATTTCCTGCCTTTTCATCAATGAACATCAAAACCGGTTTTGGACATTGTAAACAGTAACAGCAACACTGTGTGCTGATCAGCTACGATTGACTTAGCTCTTCTTAGCAATGCAATGATTCAAGACAACTCCAAAAGACTTATGATGGAAAGTGCCATCCACATTCAGAAAAAGAACTGTGGGAGTCTGAATGCAGATCAAACCATATTATTTTCACTTTCTTTCCTTTTTTTTGTTTTTTTTTTCCTTTTGGTCTGTTTCTTCTTTTACCATATGACTAATATGGAAATATGTTTCACATAATTGCACATATATAACCTACATTAAATTTGTTTACCATCTTAGGCAAATAGGGGAGGGAGGGAGAAAATTTGATATTCAAAAGTTTATTTTTTTAAAAAAATGAATGTTAAAAATTGTCTTTACATGTAATTAGAAAAAATACTATTTAAATAAGGCATTTTGACTAATATAAATATCCAAATTAACTACAAAGGGCAAATGAAGGATGTTGCTAACTGCCTCCAGAGAAAGAACTGATAAATGTATAGAATGATTTTATGTATATATGTGTGTGCATAGATGTATAGATGTATATATACATACGTGTGTCTCATGGTAGCTGTCTCTAGGGTGGGGGAGGAAAGAAGAGAAAAAGAAAAATAGAAATTTACATGATAACTTTATTCTATATTTTAAGAGAATGGCAAGTTGTACATAAAAGATTTGCAGTTTCATGTGCAATCATCTTTTTAAAAATTCTACTATGTTATAGAAATGCTTGTTTTATTTCATAAATTAAAAATTAAATTTTTTAAAAAGAAAAGAAACAAACTGGTTCTAGATCAGTAATCCTTTCAGATCTGTCCATAATTTCCAAATGCTAAGGTTAATGAAAACGGGCAATATACTTGCATGAAGCATTTTTTATTAACATGACAACAGAGAATCCCAGAATCTTTGTCCCACTGATTTGTTGCTATAGTATGGCACCATTAAATTCCCCACTTCTCTTCCCTACTTGACATATAAAGCCAAGGAAATGGTCCACTGGTTCCTCATGTAGACAGTCTAATTAGAACCTCTGTAGCCCAGGCTTCTGCCAAAAGATATGTTCAATCATTTGAGCACTATGAATAGAGGGAAAGTGTGGCAACCTGGTTTCCCAGTGCACTTTCCAAATCTTATCCATATCCTATTCTAATTAGAGTTATAAGGATTTCCTGTATGAAATCTCAACATTTTCATATACTAACCATCTGTTATTGACTCATCCTCATTATACCCTAACTCCAATGTCCTGCAGGGACACTCCTTCCTGTCTGTCTCTTTTTTTTTCTGGGATATAATCCATCTGCTCTCATCAATAAGCTTAGAAAACAGAAATACACTCAAAGAATTTCTTGCCCAGTGTTGGACTCCATTTGTCTTTCTGTCATTCATTTATCACAGGGAGGTGGTCTGCTGTGGTAAATCCTGATTGAAAGCCTGTATGTTCTCTTGTGTACATCTTAGAATTGAGCACCGAAGAAAGGAAATTGCTATCATCCCAAGTATTGAAAGAAAGTCATGTGGGCAGTGATCACTCATGCCACCCTTGTCATTTTCCTTGTTTAGAAGAGGGACAGTGTGGTAATGTCTGTTAATCCAATACTTGGGAATACTGTCCACAATTGATATGGAAACAGTTGTACACAGACAAGCACACACATGTATACATTTATACACACACAAATATATTATACAAAATATACATTTTGCCCTCTGTGAAAGGGGTTTTTTAAATTATTAATTACATTTGTAATTGCCATTTTGCTGATACCTTTAGTAATCACAAAACTAAAACAAGTCAAAGACAAACTGGGTGCCAAGACATGAGTGTGTTAGGGTGACTGGACCCTCCATCTCTCCCTTACATTCCTATCTCCATCCTCCATATCATTTCCTCTTACACTGCAATATTGGGAGGGGGAGGGCAGGAGAGGAGAGAAAGGAATAACTCTACAGTAAATTCCAGGAAATGGCTGAATTGTTTTTGTTATAATGGAATCTTTTTTTTGGGGGGGGGGTGAGGCAATTGGGGTTAAGTGACTTGCCCAGGGTCACACAGCTATGAAGTGTCAAGTGTCTGAGGTTGGATTTGAACTCAGGTCCTCCTGACTCCAGGGCCAGTACTCCATCCACTTCGCCACCTAGCTGCCCCAAATCTGGCCTCAGACATTTGATACTTCCTAGCTGTGTGACCCTGGGCAAGTCACTTAACCCTCATTGCCCACTCCCCCCAAAAAAAGTTTTAATTAAATAAAATAAAATTTTAAATGAATGCATTGAAAGTACAAGAAGCTGTCATTTTAACAAGATTCCAGGTGCAGCTAGGTGACGCAGTGGATAGAGCACCCACCCTGGAGTCAGGAGTACCTGAGTTCAAATCTGGCCTCAGACACTTGACACTTACACTAGCTGTGTGACCCTGGGCAAGTCACTTAACCCCAATTGCCTCACTAAAAACAACAACAAAAAAAAAAAAAACCAAGATTCCATATTTTGCTAAAAAAATCACATCTCTATTCTATAAGAACTAGAAATAAATTAGAAACAGTCCAAGAGGCACTTAGCACAGACCTGGCACATGGTAGATGATTAATAAACGTGGATTGATTAATTGATTCACCTCTCTGGAATTGTTTCCCCATCTGCAAAATTAAAGGATTGTACAAAGTGGACTCTAAGATCCTTTCCAAATGCTCTCCACCTTCAGAGAAAGAACTAATGAACTCTGACTGAAAACTGAAGTATAATTTTCTCTTTTTAAACTTTCTTTTTTGCAATATGGCTAATATGGAAATGTTTCACACTATTTTTTTTTTTTGGTTTTTTTTAGTGAGGCAATTGGGGTTAAGTGACTTGCCCAGGGTCACACAGCTAGTAAGTGTTAAGTGTCTGAGACCGGATTTGAACTCAGATACTCCTGAATCCAGGGCTGGTGCTCTATCCACTGTACCACCTAGCTGCCCCCACACTATTTCAAATATATAATTAGTTGCTATCATTCTACTTGCCTTCTCAGTGGGTGGGAGAAAGGTGGGAGAGGAAAAGAGAATTTGGAACTCAAAATTTAAAAAGAAAAGAATGTTAAAATAAATGAATCAATGAATTTATAAATACAAATATATATAAATATATATATATAATCGGATTCTTAACTAAAATTCTACTACCCTATTGCTCCTAGAATGAATACAAACTCCTTGATTTCACTTTTAAAGCTCTACACAACGTGACCCTGACCTATTTCTCCAGTTGTACCAGACATTACTCTACCATCTGCACTCTATGATCTAAAATGACCTTTTTTCTGTCTTCACACATGACACCTCGTTTCTCTCCCCTGTGCCTTTGCACTGACCATCATCCATGCCTGGAATGCACTCTCTCCTCACCTCCATCGCAGAGACCTGCTCTTTTCCTTCTAGATGAAACTCAAGAACTACCTTCAACCTCCCGCTTTTCCTGATCCCTGTACTTAGTAGCTCCCTTCCTCCCAAACCACCTTGAATTTTTGTTTATTTTCTTTGTATTTATTCTATATATACTTATGTGTGTATTTTCATAAAGGACTGCTGGTAAATGCTTAATAGCTCTCCAGAAAAAAATAAATAAAACAAAAAAGCAAGTAGGACACACTTATTACCACTTTCTCCATCATTTTCTCACTTCTAAACAATCGACCAAACAATAAATCAAGCCCTGCTTTGTAGCACGTTTGCACATCTAGGATGTACAAATACTCACACTAAAAATTCAACAAGCCAGTCTGAGCTGGCTCTAGCAGACCCTCTGATTTGTTGTTTTCCCATTGAGAGTAAGGACTAATTCATTCTTTGTAGTAGAACGCCTAACACCTAGCAATAAAAGCCTGTTAATTGATTCTACAATCAGCTTTTCTTGGAAAGAGTAACCTGCCTTTTTAATTTTGATTGATTTGGTTTTATTTTGTTTTTCGATGACCTTCATTTCTTAATTCATCCCTTTCCCCTCCCTTCTAAGAGAGCTATCCATTGTATCAAATAACAAAGGGAATTGGTTTTTTTAACTGAGTAAAGGGAGCAGCTAAATGGCACAGTGGATAAAGCACCGGCCCTGTATTCAGGAGGACTTGAGTTCAAATTTGACCTCAGATACTTGACACTTACTAGCTATGTGACCCTGGGCAAGTCACTTAACCCTCATTGCCCCAAGCAAAAAAAAAAAAAAAAGAGTAAAATCAGCTAAAAGTGCTTCTTTTCTGTTAGTTCATTTCATCCTCAGAACAGCCTTGAGAGGTAGGTGCTATTATTATCTTTATTTTACAGATGAGGAAACTGAGGGACAGAGAATTAAGTGACTTGCCAAGGGGCTCACATAGCTATAGTGCAGCAAGGTGGTTGGTTTTGTGGATAGAGTACTGGAATTGGAATCAGGAAGATTTCCTGAGATGAAATCCAGTCTGACACTTATTAGCTGTGTGACCCTGGGCAAGTCATTTAACCCTGTCTGCCTCAGTTTCGTCATCTATAAAATGAGCTAGGGAAGGAAATGGCAGAACACTCCAGCATCTTTGCCAAGAAAACCCCAAATGGAGTCACAGTCAGACACAATTGAACAGCAACAACAAGACCATACAGCTATTAACTGCCTGAAGTCATATTTGAACTCGGAATAAAATAAAAGACAAAAGATTACCAAGGAAGCCAATTTATATGGGGACAATTATAAAATATTTTTAAAACAAGTTCCCTCAAGGGACAGCTAGGTGGCACAGTGGATAAAGCACAGGCCCTGGATTCAGGAGGACCTGAGTTCAAATCTGGCCTCAGACACTTGACACCTACTAGCTGTGTGACCCTGAGCAAGTCACTTAACCCTCATTACCTCGCCCCCCCAAAAAAAATTTTTTTAAAACAAAAAAAGCAAAAAAACAAGTTCCCTCATGCCTGGGCTAGCTACTAACTCTCCATGGCAGTAGAAAAATGGAAATGATTATACTTCGCCTTGGCTCTCCCCTTCCTGCAATGGTACAAAGGGCACACAATCTCTAATTCCATTTTGTGAAATCCATTAACATTTACATGAAATGGATATGGAAGAATCTCATATCTCTCACCCTATAAAGAAAGCCTTCAATTTTCTCCAACTTGATTTCAGCCTTGAATGTACAAGGGAGACCTGCCCTGGTTATCCTGACAGTCTCCTCAGGGAATTTTGCACTTCTTTTGATATAAGGTTCTAATGATCCACTCTCAATAACCTGTACTGCTCAGAACCAGCTTAGGACATTCTTTTCAATGACTCTCCCAGCTTCAATTGTGTTCCCCATGGGTCACTGTGGCTGAGATAAATTCTAAGAAGAGAGCAAGCCGATAACACCCAGTATCCAAAAGAAATGAACTCTTCTTTCAAACCTTATTAACTTATGGTGGGTGTGCTGTCTGTATCCCCAAAGAGGGCATAACTGACCGGTCAACAGAAAGACTCGCTGTACTTTGGGTTGCTTTTTTCTCCCAAAAGTGAAGATGGAAGAATTATATTAATCCATACATTTTTGCCATAAAGTCGACTAAGATAAAACCAAGGGACAATTCAAATCCTGGCTCTGAAAAGAGCCTCAAAAGGTCATCAAAACCCTCTTTCCCCAGAGCATATCTAATACTCCAATTAAATGAGAGTCAATCCTAAGTGTAAATGCCATCAGGAAGACAAGATTTCCCAAATGGCTTTGGTAACTTTAGAGAGACCGGCATGTCTGTGCTGGTCAAAATGCTGAACCGTCCTTTATTTGGCATTTGAAACTCTTCACGATCTGGCTTCTTTCCAATATTTTTATACTTTTTGTACTCTATTACCTTCCTCATACTCTATGTTCCAGTCACACTGCCCTGGTCACTTTTACAAACATGCCACACTCCAGCTCCAATCTCCATTCCTTTGCCTGGCTGTCCTCCACACCTAGAATACTCTCTCATCCCCTTCACCTCTTAATTTCCCTGCTTTTCTTCAAGACTGGTGTTCAGGGGGGCAGCTAGGTGGCACAGTGGATAAAGCACCAGCCCTGGATTCAGGAGGACCTGTGTTCAAATCCAACCTCAGACACTTGACACTTACTAGCTGTGTGACCCTGGGCAAATCACTTAACCTTCATTGCCCCACAAAAAAAAAAAAGAAGACTGGGGTTCAGGTGAAGGGAAGAAGTATTTATGTAGTGCTTACTATGTGCCAGGTATCATGCAGAGCACTTTTTACAAATATCTCATTTGATCCTCAAGACAACCTTACAAAGGTAGGTGCTATTATTATAATCATCCCCATTTTTGCAGATGAAGAAACTGAGGCAAACAGTAACTTCAGGGTCAAGTAGCTAGCATCTGAAATCAAATGTGAACTCGGGTCTTCTTGACTCTAACAGGCCCCAGCACTCCACTGCTTTACTGCATAAAAAGACTCAGCTCAAGGCAGCTAGGTGGTGCAGTGGATAAAGCACTGGCCCTGGATTCAGGAGGACCTGAATTCAAATCCGGCCTCAGACACTTGACACTTACTATCTGTGTGACCCTGGGCAAGTCACTTAACCCCCATTGCCCTGAAAAAAAAACCAACAAAACAAAACAAAAAAGACTCAGCTCAAACCACACCTTCTATAGAGTGGGTCTTTCCTTTCTCTCACCTATTTTATAATTCCCCTATAGGGTTACCTTCCTGTTTCTCTTTGCATGTATTGTATATATCAATTTATTTGCATGGGGGCAGCTAGGTAGCACAGAGAATAAAATACTGGCCCTGGAATCAGGAGGACCTGAGTTCAAATCTCACCTCAGACACTTATTATCTGGATGACCCTGGGCAAGTCACTTAACCCCAAACTGCCTAGAACATCCCAGACCATCTCCAGTTGTCCTAATATATATCTTGCCACTGGATCCCTCACTGAAAAATCCAATTCTGTGTAAGTCATGACATCGCCCACCCTGATGTCCTGGTCCTCTTTGAGAGCAAAGAACAAAGGACAACAAAAACAACATTTATCTGCGCAATGTCTGCTACATTTTAATGCAAGCTCACAGAGGGCAGGGATTGTATTTCCTGTTTTTTGTATTCCCAGATAGTAGGGCAGTCTCCTATCCTTAGGATGATAGCTGGTACAAAGGAACCTCTTAATAAATGCTTGCTGGCTGATTGATTGATTGATAAAACAATGGCCGGATCTTATTGCTGGTCGGCATTTATAATAAAGGCAAGAGGGCAGGACAAAAAACAGCCTCCGTAGTCCCTGTGTTCTTCTTTCTCATAGCACCAAATGTTCCTCACCTTTTTTACTTCCAGAGGCCAGCCTAAAACTTGAGCCTCAGACATTAGACTGTCACTTCCAGGATTCAATTTAGGACCTGACACTCAAATACCAGACTCCTGGAGTCTAGGATCAGAGCCCCAGGCACCAAGCTCATCACCTCCAGAACCTCCATCACTATGCTCTCCCCTCAAGGACCTAACCCAGGACCAAAGACTCAGATAACTAAACTCTAGCTGCCACAATCTCAAATACAAGAAGGGCCCATTACCACAGGCTAAATTTCCTTTCTTCTCCAGTTCTTTTCTTTTCCTTCCTTCCTTCTTTTTTTTTTTTTTTGCAGGGCAATGAGGGTTAAGTGACTTGCCCAGGGTCACACAGCTAAGGAAGTGTCAAGTGTCTGAGGCCAGATTTGAACTCAGGTCCTCCTGAATCCAGGGCCAGTGCTTTATCCACTGTGCCACCTAGTTGCCCTACTCTTCTCCAGTTCTTAAAAGAGAACTGACTCTACTCTAGGCCATTCACAGGACACCTGACAGGAAATCAGTCAAAAACTACTATATCACCATCCAATGGTTAGCAACATTTCCCTCCTAGTCCCAGTAATAGTACTCTCTGGATGCTTAAGATAAAACCACCTCTCTTTCTGCCACTTCCCATAATCTCATCCCCCTTCCCCAATGATGAACAGGTAGATTTCAGAAAAACCTGGAAAGATTTATGTGAACTGATGCTGAGTGAAGTGAGCAAAACCAGGAGAACACTGTACACAGTGACAGCAACATTGTGTGATGATGAACTGTGATAGACTAACTTCTTCTCAGCAATACAATGATCTGACAATTCCAAAGAACTCATGATGGAAAATGTTCTTCACATACAGAAAAAAGAAGTGTTGATTCTGAATGAAGATTGAACCATACTGTTTCTACTTTTGTTTTTGTTTTTTGAGTTTTCCCTTTTGTTCTGATTCTTCTTTGACAACATGACTAAGGCAGAAATGTTTGATGTGATTCTACATATATAACATATATCAGATTGCTTTCTGTCTTGAGGAGGGAGGAGGGAAGGGAGGGAGGGAGAAAAATTTGAAACTAAAAATCTTATGAAAACAAATGTTGAAAACTATCTTTACATGTAACTGGAAAATAACATACTTTTGTGATTTAAAAAATAGTTATATGAAAATGAGTTGGGGGGGCGGCTAGGTGGTGCAGTGGATAAAGCACCAGCCCTGGATTCAGGAGGACCTGAGTTCAAATCTGGCCTCAGACACTTTACACTTACCAGCTGTTTGACCCTGGGCAAGTCACTTAACCCCATTGCCCCACAAAAAAAAAAAAAAAGAAAAAAATTAATTAGGGGATCTTTGGGCCCTACAGGTCTTATTTCTCAAAATGATTGTCCATCATATAAACTGATTCTCTGATCCTTACAAATATTTCTTTCTTGCATATTATATGTTTTTAACAAAAGTTTTCTCTGCTCCCTTTAAACCCTTAAACTCTTCAGCTACAAACCAGGCATCACACCTTAATATTATTTGCAAGATGATTTAAGTCTCAATTTTTATGCCACAGTTCATTTTCTATCCTAAACTGGTCAAATTCCACTTAAAAATTCTATTTCTATATTCACACATTTTAGCAGTTTTTATTAAGCCAACTTTCTTCTCCTATTCCTTTTAGGCACCAAATATTTGTCTAAAAAGGAGGCAACATATCACATCTTTTACCAGTCAATTCTTTTATGCAAAAGTACTTTCAGCTCTAAACTGTTCCATATGTCATAAAGGGACAATACCTTACTTGAATCTATTCTTCAGTTTCACTGTGACCTCTGGTCCCTCCATCTCTCGATGCTCTCCTTTAGCTATCACCCCTTCACTTACCTCCATTCCCAACCTTCACCTCAGATGCCTATTAGCTGTGTGACCTTGGACAAATCACTTAATCACTTAACCTCTCTGGGCCACATTTCTCTCATCTGTAAAATGAGGTTAGAATTAATAGTCTCTAAGGCACCTTCCTGCTCTGAATCTATGACCTTATTATTAACCATTTCAAATTTAAATTACCTCCTAGTCTCAAGTTCCTTGCCCCCTTATCCTACACTCACTTACAAACTGCCAAATACCAACCGTGAAATCTTCCTATAACATTCAGTCCTTTTCAGTGAATGCTATTGAGTGATATTAAACAAAGTTAAATAACTGGCTGAAGTTCACTAAAAATTTATTATAACTAATCAGAAGTGGCCCTTCACTGCTGCAAGGCAATCCTTTTTATTCTTCCCTAATGTGTTCCTAACAAATTTCCCACAGGATTTCTTCCAAACTTCTCTTCCTCAAGCCTCCTACCATATAACCCCTTCCTCCACTTAATAGGAGAAGACCTCACCTCACATTTTACTCAAAAAATACAGTCTATTTGACCTGATTTCCCTTTCCCTTACACTACATCTCAAAATTCCTTGAAATCATACCCTGTTCTCTCTTTCCTTTACTGTAGTTTCTGACAAAGAAGTCACCCTTCTGTCCAAAAGCAATTCCTCTACTTATAACCTTGAGTCTTCTCATTCCTTCCTTCACTCTCATCTTTCATCTCTCCCTATCTAGTGATTCCTTTACTCTCTAAGAATCTTCCTGGGATATCTACATTCTTTAAAAAATAAAACTCTCACTTGCCCCTACAATACCTTGGAGCTCTCACCCAAACTTTGACATCTCTCATCAAGTCTCTCTTGGCCCCCAACCCAGACATCCTCTCAATTGAGGACCTTGCCTCACGTGTAACTGAAACAAACAGGCCATTCCACAAGAGCTTTCCTTTATCTCCCTCTGATAACATCCCCTACTATCTCTCTCTCTTTTTGTTTTTCTTTTTGGTTGTTGTGGGGTTTTTTTTGGGGGGGGGCGTTGTTTGTTGGTTTGGTTTTGCGGGGCAATGTGGGTTAAGTGACTTGCCCAGGGTCACACAGCTAGTAAGTGTCAAGGGTCTGAGGCCGGATTTGAACTCGGGTACTCCTGAATCCAGGGCCAGTGCTTTATCCACTGTGCCACCTAGCTGCACCCCCTACTATCTCTTTTACTCCTAATGAAGAGGTAGACCTTCTCACCAAGTCCAGTCCTTCAAATACTCTTGATCTTATGCCCTCCCATTTTCTCTATCATATTGCTCCCACTATCATTCCCCTCCACCCTCAACCTATTCCTATCTACTCATTCTTTCACTACCATCTACAAATATTTCTGAGTTTCCTCCATCCCTAAAAAGCCCTCCTTCAATCTATCCATCCCTGCCAGTAATTTTCCTCTATCCAAATTCCTCATGAAACCCATCTACAAACAATGCCTTTGCTTCTTCTCCTCTCACTTTCTTCTAAACCCTCTGCAATGTGGCTTGACTTTATCTTTCAACCCAAATAGCTCTTTTAAATATTACCAGTGATCTCTTAATTGCCAAACATAATGGTCTTTTCTCAATCCCCATCTTTCTTGATCTCTCTTCAGAAAGTCAACTGCTTCATCTTTTTGTTTGTTTGTTTGTTTTTTTGGTGAGGCAATTGGGGTTAAGTGACTTGCCCAGGGTCACCAGCTAGTAAGTGTCAAGTGTCTGAGGTCAGATTTGAACTCAGGTCCTCCTGAATCCAGGGTTGGTGCTCTATCCACTGCACCACCTAGTTGCCCCTCATATACTTCATCTTGAAGACTCCTTCTTCTCTGGGTTTTCATGACACAAATCTCTTGCCTCTGTCTCCTCCTCTTTACCTTTTGCTGAGTTGTACTAGTTAACTATGGAAGTACCCCCCAAAACTCTGTTCTGGGTCCTCTTTTCTTTTTCTCTATATTAGCTCCCTGTGGGTTCAATTATCTATAAAGATGATTCTCAAATGTATATACTCAACCCCAGTCTTTCTTCTGAGTGCCAGTCCTGCATCACTAACTAGATATTTCAATCTGGATGTCCTGTGGATGCCTTGAACTCAAAATGCCCCAGACCAAACTCATCTCTCTACCACCCCCCCTCAACTCATCCCTATCCAAACTTCCCTATTAATGTCCAGGGCACCACTATTCCTCCAGGCACACAGGTAAAAGACCTCAAGAGCATCCTTAACTCCTCACTGTCACCCTACAAATCCAATCAGTAGTCAAATTTTGTTTAAAAAACTGTGTTAAATTCTAATTCCCTTCTCAAAACTCAAGTGGCTACCACCTTAATTCAAACAAATTGTTGTTGTTCAACAACCCTTTTCAATCCTATTTTGGGATTTTCATGGCAAAGATACTAGAATGGTTGGCTTTTTCCTTCTCCAGCTCATTCTACACATGAGGAAACTGAGGCAAACAGGATTAAGTGACTTGCCCAGGATCACATAGCTAGTTAAGTGTCTAAGGCTGGATTTGAACTCAAAGATGAGTCTTCCTGATTCTAAGCCCAGTGCTCTATCCACTAGGCCACCTAGTTGCCCCTCAACAATATTCACCTTTCATCTGAATTATTTCAATAACCTAATTGGTCCTTCTCTCTCAGATCTCTCCCGTTTCTGATCTCTCCTTCACAAAGAAGCTAGAGGTATCTTTAAAGCACAACTGACTTTGTTATTCCCCTGCTTAAGGAGATCCAGTTTACCTCTAGGACAAAATATAAGTTCTTTTCTTTAGCATAGAAAGCCTTTTATAATGTTGCCTCAGACTGCATTTCCTTATTTATCACACATCACTCTCCAACACCCACTTACAATCCAGCCTAACTGGCTCACTTTACATGCAACATTCTATTTTTTATCACCATGCCTTTGCAAAGGCTCTCCTCCAGGCCTGGAATTCAGTACCTCCTCACCTCGGCCTCTTATAATCCCTAATTTCCTTCAAAGGTCAGTTCAAGTACCACTTCCTACCCGAAGCCTAGGAACATGCCATGCATGGAGCACTGTAATGCCAAGGAAGATGTTATGTATTAGGACCCATACTAGGCCATTATGGCAGGGACAGGTACCAACTGGCAGCTTTGTCATTCACTACACAGTTCCAGGTCACAGATCTGGGGGTACTGAGAATGAGACATGTCCAGGGAAGTAGCTTCCCAAGCAAGAAGGCCTTGGGTTGTGTATGAAGAAAGGAGGAGGTTCCGAAGCCAGCAGTGAGCAGCGTAGCTCAGATACCAAGCTCAGACCAGGATCTCACTTCCAGTATCTAGTTCAGCCTGCAGAGGAATAACAAAGGCAGGACACCCAGACCAAAATGGAATCTATAATTCTGTCACACTTTACCATCAAAGCTTTCCAGTTGGCTGATAGGAACCAAGTCCAGAAGCAATCTACTTTTGCTTAGACCCAAGCCCACATCAGAAACTTGCAGAGCTCAGGCTGGTGGGGGCGGGGGAGGGGGGGAGGTTGGCCTGGTTTTGAAGGGGAGGGGAGCAGCAAATAGACTTTGCCTGGATCAGACCACTTTGGGACCACTGAAAACTTGCAGGTCCCAACCTGTTCCTGAGATCCTGAGACAATGTAACATAAAATAACCCAAGAAAGTAGCAACAGGACCAGACCCAACCTTTCCTCCAGAAGTGTGCCAGAACTCAGCACTACCATCAAGTCCAAAGTAAGACAGAAAATGGGGCAGCTAGGTGGTGCAGTAGATAAAGCATCAGCCCTGGATCCAGGAAGACCCGAGTTCAAATGGCCTCAGACACTTGACACTTACTAGCTGTGTGAACCTGGGCAAGTCACTTAACCCTCATTGCCTCACCAAAAAAAAGTAGTGATCAATACAAACATATTTAAGGTGGGCAGCTGGGTGGCACAGTGCAAAAAAGGGCAGAAAATGGACAAACAAAAAAAAAACACCACAATGAGCTATTATGGTGGCAAAGATGCTCAAGTTACAAATGCAGAAGAGGGGTGTAACTCCAAAACATCTACAAGCAATGCCTAAAAGAAAAACACAACTTGGGCTCAAACTCAAGTAGAGTCTTGGAAGAAGTGAAATAAGTGTTTAATTTTTTTAAAAACATTTTTATAAATGTAAAAAGAACATGAGAGAAAAAATATAAAAGAAGTAAAAACGATGGAAGAAATAGAAAACTGACATAATGAACCAAATGACCAATGACCTTATGAGACAACAAAAAATATTAAAACAAAGTCAAAAGGCTGAAAAAATAGAAACAAAAGTAAAGTCTCCTAACAAAATCAACTGACTTGGAAAACAGAACAAGGAGAAAAAAAAATTTAAGAATCATTGGAATATCTGAAGGCTATAAACAAACAAAAAAAAGTCTAGACATATTTCAAACAATTTTAAAAGAAAACTGTCCAGATTTCTTAGAACCAGAAGACAAAGTGGAAATAAAACAATTCATTAGTCATCTCCTGAAGGAAAGTCCAGGATGAAAACCACCAGGAATGTCATAGCCATAATCCAAAACCTTCTGGTCAAAGAAAAAATACTGCAAGCAGCCAGAAAGGAAGAATTCAAGTACCAAGAAGGCACAGTGAGGTTCACATATGATTATTTAACAGTCAGCACTATAAAGGAAAAGTGAACTAGGAATAGAATATTCCATAAGGCAAAGGATATGGGCTTTTAGCCAAGAATAATTTACCCAGCAAAATTGAGTATAATACCAGATTGGGGGGGGGGAGTGGATCCTTAATGAAATAGAGACCCTTCAAGTATTTATGATGAAAAGATCAGAGTTGTGGAGAAACTCTGAAGTGCAAACACAGGACTGAAGAGAAACACAAAAAGGTAAATGCAAATGAACTAAAGGACTAAACAAAGATGAACTACTTATTTTCAAAAATAGGGAGAGAATTTATGTGTTCCCTCTGAAATCAATCATCATCTGGGTTCTTAGAAGGGGTCCAATTAAACAGTTCCTGGAAGTGGTTCTATTATGTCTTGATGATCTTAAGAACACATAGAACTGATCCAACCATTCTGTAGAGCAATCTGGAACTATGCCCAAAGGGCTACAGAACCATGGATACCCTGCTAGGTTTATATCCCAAAGATATCCAGAGAGAGAGAGAGAGAGAGAGAGAGAGAGACCTATTTGTACAAAAATATTTATAGTAGTTCTTTTTGTGGTGGCTAAGAATTGGAAATCAAAGGGATGCCCATCAACTGGGGAATGGCTAAACAAGCTGTGGTGTAATGGAATATTATTGTGCTATAAGAAATGACAGGGGGCGGCTAGGTGGTGCAGTGATTTAAGCATCAGCACTGGATTCATGAGTACCTGAGTTCAAATCTGGCCTCAGACACTTGACACTTACCAGCTGTGTGACCCTGGGCAAGTCACTTAACCCCCATTGCCAACCCCCCCAAAAAAAAATCAGGGCAGCTAGGTGACACAGTGGATAGAGCATCGGCCCTGGAGTCAGGAGGACCTGAGTTCAAATCCGACCTCAGAGCTTTGACACTTAGTACCTGTGTGACTCTGGGCAAGTCACTTAATTCCAATTGCCTCACCAAGAAAAAGAAAGGGAAGGGAAGGGAAGGGAAGGGAAGGGAAGGGAAGGGAAGGGAAGGGAAGGGAAGGGAAGGGAAGGGAAGGGAAGGGAAGGGAAGGGAAGGGAAGGGAAGGGAAGGGAAGGGAAGGGAAGGGAAGGGAAGGGAAGGGAAGGGAAGGGAAGGGAAGGGAAGGGAAGGGAAGAGGGAAGGGAAGAGGGAAGGGAAGAGGGAAGGGAAGAGGGAAGGGAAGAGGGAAGGGAAGAGGGAAGGGAAGAGGGAAGGGAAGAGGGAAGGGAAGAGGGAAGGGAAGAGGGAAGGGAAGAGGGAAGGGAAGAGGGAAGGGAAGAGGGAAGGGAAGAGAAATGACAAGCAGGATGATTTCAGAAAGGCCTGGAAACATTTACATGAACTGATGTATAGTGAAGTGAGCAGAACCAGGAGAATGTTGTATATAGTAACAGCAATGTTGTTTGATAAAGAATTGTGAATGATTTAGCTATTCTCAGCAATACAATAATCCAAGACAATCCCAAAGAACTAATGATGAAGCATACTATCCACCTTCAGGCACATGGATAACCTATACCTGATTGCTTGCTGTCTCAGGGAGGGGGGAAGGGAGGGAGGGAGGGAGGGATAGAATTTGGGACTTCATACTTTAAATAAAAATGGGTCTTTTTTATTTAAAAGAAAATAGAGAGGGGAAGAAAAATGGGAAGAGGCAGGGAGAGGGAAGCAGGGAAAGGAAAATTATTTTACATAATCAAGGTTTATAAGTTGACATCGATACAAATGGGGTTGGAGGAAGGGGAATGGCTGACACTTGAACCTCACTCTCATATGAGCTGGTCAGAAAAAAGAATATATACAGGCATACACACACATATACATATATATATAATTATACATATACATGTATATATATGCATACACACGCATAAAGTTAAGTACAAAAATACATTTTACTCAAAAGGGAAATAGGAGGAAAAGGGGAGAAGTGAGGACAAGGAATTCAGGTGATGGTAGATTAAGACATGACAATTCCAAGCAAAACAAACTCTAAGGATGTACAAAAATATTTACTCTTAGCTCTTTTTGAAGTGGCGAAGAATGGAAATCAGAGAGGGTGCCCATAAATTGGGGAATGGATGAACAAGTTATGGTATACAAATATAATTGAATATTATTGTGTTGAATGTGTATCAGCATAATGACCATCGAGGATTTCAGAAATCTAATGATGAAATATGCTAGCCACCTCCTGATAGAGAAGCAAAGGACCCAGAAGGCAAAACGAGACAAATTTTTTTGGACATGGCCAAAGTGGAAATTTGCTTTGATTGACTATACACATGTGTTGAGTTTTGTTTTCCTGATGTTCTCAGTTGGGGACAGGAGGGTGAGAAGGTGGATCTTGGATGACCAAAAGAAAAATAAAATGGTTTAAAAATTAAGTTACGGGGCAGCTAGGTGGCGCAGTGGATAAAGTACTGGCCTTGGATTCAGGAGGACCTGAATTCAAATCCAGCCTCAGGCACCTAACACTAGCTGTGTGACCCTGGGCAAGTCACTTAATCCTCATTGCCCCACCCAAAAAAAAAAATTAAGTTGCTAGACTATTCAATTGAATCTTTTCCTTTGAACTAATGTGTCTTCCAGTCTTGTTACAGTATATACAGGCATATTTGATTTTATTGTGCTTTGCTTTGCTTTGTTGTGCTTTGTAGATACTGCATTTTATTGTACTTTTCATCCATGCTCATTCTTCTTAAAAAAATAAATGCTTTTTAAAACATCACAGTAACTTCCCCAGGACCCTTCTTCCTACCAAAGAACCCTCCCTTGTAACTAACCCTAACTCTCTCCCTCTTTTAAAAAAACAACAAAAACAACAACAACAAAAACAAGACATTGGCCGTATCTGACAGCACATGCCTCATTCAGTACCCATGGTCTACAACTTTTCTACCAAGGGGAAGGAGGAAGGTTTCACTATCAATCTCCTTCACTCAAGATTGGTGTAAGTGTATTGTTCAGAATCTTGATGGTTTTCCCTTTATTTATTTATCTGTTTGTTTATTTATTTTGCAGGGCAATGAGGGTTAAGTGACTTGCCCAGGGTCACACACCTAGTGAGTGTCAAATGTCTGAGGCTGGATTTGAACTCAGGTCCTCGTGAATCCAGGGCTGGTACTTTATCCATTGTGCCACCTAGCTACCCCTTGTACTCTATGTTCTAGTTGGACAAGATTATTTGTCATTCCTTAATTTATCCCATGCTTTCCCATGCCTTTTCCATGATGTTTCCTATATCTGGAACTCTTTCCACCATCATTTCCACCTGTTGAATTCTGAGCATCCAATAATAGTCCCACCACATACTACTCCCTCTAAGAAGCCTTGACTGATCTTTCTAGTCACACATTATATTTCCTTCCTCAGCTTTCTTACAGTTCCTTATACCTTTTGGTTGGTAGCTTTGAGCACAGACTAGAGTTCTGTACTTGGAATCAGGAAGTCCTGAGTTTGAATCCAGTCTTCATTATCTAATATCTGTGTTACCCTCAGGAAGTCTCAGTATTAGTTCCCTCACCTGTAAAATGGAGATAATAACGTCTACTTTAAAAAACACTCACTTGGTGGGGGGGGGGGCAGCACGGGGCGGGCAGCTAGGTGGCACAGTGGATAAAAGCACCAGCCCTGGGTTCAGGAGGACCGGAATTCAAATCCTTTCTCAAACACTTGACACTTACTAGCTGTGTGACCCTGGGCAAGTCACTTAACCCTCACTGCCCCACAAAAACAAATAAAAAAAAACACTCATTTGACCATTCAAACTCCTCAAACTTAGAGAAAGTTGGTTGGTATAGTGGATAGAGACAGTAAGAACCAAGTTCAAATCCAGCCTCAATGACTTAATAGCTGTATAACCTTGGACAAGTCTTTTAACTTTTTTGCCTCACTTTTTTCAACTGTGAAATGGGGATAATAAAAACATCTACCTTGAAAGGTTTTTATGAGGACCAAATGAGGTGATATTTGTAAAGCTTTTAGCACAGAATAGGTACTATATTATTCTCTCCCCTTAATGCATTATTCTATATCTCTTTCCTATGTATTGTCCTATATCTTAATGTAACTCTCCCCTTAATGTGTTATTCTATATCTCTTTCCAATTTTCACAGCTAGAATTTTGTTTCTCCATCTCCCTTAATGTAAGTGCCCTCCCTCTAAGATTTTCTTCACTGTAACCCATATATTCTTCTTTGTACATAGTTGTTGGTAATCCTCCCCCATTAGATTGTGAGCCCCTTGAGAGCAGATTTTCCCCCTTTCTTTACATGCTATAGATATTTAATAAATATTTGTTCACTCCTTTAAAAAAAAAAAAAAAAGGCTGACCACTCATTACTGCCATTTCCTCTGCTCTAACACCTCAAACCCCTTTTCTATATGGCTTCCAACCTCAACACTCAATTAACATTGCTCTCTTCCAAGTTACAGGTGACATCTCAATCGCCAAAGCCAGTGACCTTTTTCAGTTGGCTGATCTCTGTGACATTTGATACTGTTAACTACCTTTTCCTCTTGGATAATCTCTCCCTTCAGGGTTTTTGGTTTTGTTTTTTTTGTTTTTTGTTTTTTGTTTTTTTTTGTCACATTGCTCATTTCTCTTCCCATCTGGCTGGCCACTCTTTTTCAGTCTTCTTTCCTTCTTTTTCTTGCCTATCCTGCTTCCCCATGCCCCTTCCAACAACCATGGGGATCTTGAAGATTTTGTCCTTGGAACTCGCCTCTCTCTGTCCCTCTCACTCTCTCCTTCTCTCTTCCTCTCTCCTAATTTATGTGTCTGTCATCTCTCTTATTAGATAGCATGTTTCTTTGAAGATATAAATAACATTTTGCAAAGAACAGGCTCTCAGGGGCACCTAGGTGGCACAGTGGACAAAGTACTGGCCTTGTATTCAGGAGAACCTGAGTTCAAATCCTACCTCAGACACTTGACACTTGCTAGCTGTGTGACCCTGGGCAAGTCACTTAACCCCAATTACCCTACCAAAAAAAAGAAAAAAAAAAGAATAGGCTCTCAAATCTTTTTTTAAAGAATGAATGATATATTTGATGGCACCACAGAAGTTACCTATTATAATAGTAGCCATTTTTAACTAACCCAGCAAGAAAATTAGTAGAATAAGAAAAGATGAGTATGCAAATCAAGGATATTAAGAAGTAAAGACCTCCTGACCATTACCACAACTTGTATATTTTGCACTCAAGATAGAAATACAAAATGGTGCTCCCCTCTCCTCTATCCTAATGACCTGAGGTACTTGGGATACTAGATGCATATTTATATTCTTTTTCCGTCCTTCTCAGTTTTGCACCCGTGTGGCAAGTGCCTCACTGGTCTAGTCCTTATTGGAAGGCTCTGCTACCCACTACTACTAAGCTTATCAATCACTAAATTAGTAGTCAACAGATTTCCAGTGTCAGTTAGGTAAAGGTATCTTTATCTAAAATGTATCTTAGACCCTGTTCCAAAGCTCACTGAACAGAAGCTTAAGAGGATTGGCAAAGGAAAAATACCATACTAGATAATAACAAGGATAGTGCATTTTTATCAGTAACAGGCTTGACTTGTTTGAGAAAAAAAAATTATCCAATCCAGCCAGCCTCACCAGTTCAAACAAAGATGTGATGTGGATGTGATATAGAGATTGCAAAGCAGGCCCTAAGGAAGAGAATGGTGGTGTTGGGAGACTTGACCACTCAGACATTTTTGGAAGGTCCTGTGCCAAGAAAAACAAGGCAGAGAGATAGATACTCTTTCTTATCTTACTGACGATTTTACTTTTCAAAAGGCAGAAATCATTTGGAGGGGAACTTCTATTCTGCACTCTATTGTGCCTTGTAAAGAAAAGTGGTGGCTGAAAGAGAAATAATGAAAACTCTGGGAGGGAGGGAGTGCCGCCATTTTAGAGGTCATGGCAAATAAGGAGAGGCAAGTTGGATAGTCTGGTAAGCATTTTTATTTTTTCACCAAGATGGTTACCGTGGGCATATCTATCACAAATCAAATCATTTATTAAGATTTTTCATTTCAGGGCAGCTAGGTGGCGCAGTGGATAAAGCACCAGCCCTGGATTCAAGAGTACCCGAGTTCAAATCCAGCCTCAGACACTTGACACTTACTAGCTGTGTGACCCTGGGCAAGTCATTTAACCCCCATTGCCCTGAAAAAAAAAAAAGATTTTTCATTTCATTCATTGTTCAAGAATTAATATATTTTCTAATAGAGAAAGGGTCAAATGAAACAAAAAAAAAAACTTTTCAAAAGAAGAATTATTAATGATCAGCTACCGTATAAGAGATTGCTCCAAGTTCTTAATAATAAAGAAAGAAAAACTAAAACAGCTCTGAGGTCTCATCTCCTACCTATCATATAAATAAAGATTTTATAAAAATAGATTTAATAAGTGCTGCTAGAATTGTGGGGAAACAAGCACACTAAGATAATGTTAGAGTTATAAATTGGGGGTAGCTAGATGGTGCAGTGGATAGAGCACCGGCCCTGGATTCAGGAGTACCTGAGTTCAAATCCGGCCTCAGACACTTAACACTTACTAGCTGTGGCAAGTCACTTAACCCCAATTGCCTCACTTAAAAAAAAAAAAAATGCAAACACACAGAGTTATAAATTGATCTGACCCATCTGGAAACCAACTTGGAATTATATGAAAAATGTAAATAATTTGCTCATATTATTTGACTGGGAGATCCACTGCTAAATACATAACTGAAGGAGGTCAACGAGAAAAAAAAATCTTACATTATAACTAAATATTCAAGGTGGCACTTTGTGCTAGCAAAAAAAAATGTGAAATTGTGAAATTATTGGACATGTCATGGTAAAAGAATATGAAGGAATATAATTGTATCATAAGAAATTATAAATATGAAGAACCTGGAGAAATTTTTATAAATGGATACCACAAATAAGCAGAACCAACAGAATATATAAAATCACCACAATAACATAAAGGAAAGTAATACTGAAAAGCATCAGAAGTCAGACAAACTCAGTGAGCCTACTCTTGACAATGATCAATGTTTTAAATCCCTTCTTTCTGTTTGTAGAGTGGCGGGGGGAATACAGGTGTAGAATGAGGTAGGCACCACCAGAAGTGATCAATATGTCAGTTTGCTTTGCTTAGCTGTACTTCTTTACAATGAGAGGTGGTATTGGGAAATGGCATTGTTTTTCAAAGGGTCAATAAAACACTTTTTTTCAAAGATAAATTAAAATGATAGATGAGAATTGTACATATAAAAAGTAGGATAGAAAATAATAAAGTATAAGAGTAACATTACTCCTATAAACTATAACAAATTTTCTTAATTCACCATCCTTAAGGTTTCTACTAGTTTTATCTTCCAGGAAAATATGATCGATTTCAGGCAAATGGAAAGAGGAATTTAAAATGTCCCTTCAGTCTTCCGTATTGAATGTAACCAAACGATTAGCTGGCTTGCATTCATTTTTTGTCCCCAAAGCTAATTTTTAACATTCATTTAACAAGCTAGCAGCCCCTAATGAAGACCCTTAATTAAATAAACCATTTGGTTGGAAACAAAAATAACTACACAGCCGTGGAGGGATCTAGGAACTGCTGATGGACATTGGCCAGGAATGAAGCATGCTATATATGGCATTAGCATTGAGCCCCACACCATGTTAATCTGAGAAATTTCCATTTAAGAACTCATATCATCCCAGTGACAAAGCTACTTCCAGATTGTAAAATGTCAGCCCTAGGTCTCTATAGCAGATTCTTTCGGTTCATTTCTATTGTTGGAGAAAGCACAGTCCAAAAAACAGAAAACAAATCATAGGAGCGTAGATGATACAGAGCTGAAAGAGACCGTTCACTTCACTGAGCCTGACTTCCTCATTTTACAAATTAGTAAACTGAGGCCTAGGGAAGTTACATGATTTGTCCAATGTCACATTGCAACACAGTTGAAATTTGAACATACATCCCTTGATTCCAAACCCAGCATTTTTGTCACCTAACACCAATGTGTTGAACAATTACTTAATTTAATTGCTATAGTGCATGCGCACACACACGTGTGCAAACACACACACATATCCATACTAAGTCACTTCTCTTATGTTTTTTTTTTGTTTTTGGGGGGGCAGGGCCATGGGGGTTAAGTGACTTGCCCAGGGTCACACAGCTAGTAAGTGTAAAGTGTCTGAGGCCGGATTTGAACTCGGGTACTCCTGAATCCAGGGCTGGTGCTTTATCCACTAGCTGCCCCAAAGGCACTTCTCTTACAGGAGAAAACTGGAGGATGCTAATTTTAAGAGAAACAAGAAAAACTCACTTCTTTGAAAGAAATACATTAAACTACCTTAAGATAAGATTTGTATCCTAAGGTTAAAAAAAAAAAAGTGATTTGTCATGAGCAAGCTCCTTAGGCAGGTCATCTCTCACTCGGGCTGGATTTAGATCTGAAGGCCGATTTCAGTGCCCTGAGATTTCCTAGCTGGGTCCCATGAGTGATTTCTCATTTCTAGTCAGTTGACAAGCAGCAACTTCTGGTTACTTCTCATTATCTGGCCTTTTACTCAAGCTTCCATTTCTAGAATTCTGTCTGCTCCAGCACGGTGCAGTTATAGCTCCACATTGTGGAAAACCCAGGAAGATGGCAGCTTATAATAGGTGTGTTACCTGCCTTACCTCTGTGAGCATTTATGGGATTCCAGTCTCCCAGGCTACAAAAGTGGGGGAGTTGAGGGGGTAGGAAGAACTCCTTGTTATTGTTGGAAGGATCGGACAGGTAGATATTGTTTTGAATGCAGGAAGAAAGGAAGAATTAGAACGAAGTAAATGTTCGTTTACTACTCTTTTTTTGCCTATACCTCTTCCAAAAATATATATTTATGTAAATATTTATTGTTTATATCAGACATCACTATTTATACATTCTGCCTTTAATCATGGGTCCTTTTTAGAAGCTACCATGCCATCATCACAAATACACAACACACAGTTCCTTTTGGTTACACACAGAAATGAGGAGATTAAAAGCAAATGATTTCCTATATCTAGACACCTACAAGCATAGCCATGAAAACTACCCAGGGCTCCACATGGCCTGCTCTGAAAAGGGAAGGAATATTTATCATTAACTAAAGTCCCTTGACCCTTGTTCAGGGAGAAAGATCTTTGGCAGAGCTGCCAATAGCTATCTGTAACATAGCATCAAAAGCCAATCAACGTCCCCTGGCCTTGGCTTCCAGGGGACCAGGTGGATGATACAGAAATGAGTTAATGATCTCTCTCGGAGACAGACAACAAATATTTTCATAGTTATTAATATATCTGTTGCAGTGGGATGCTGAACCTCCAAGACTCAGAAGCATAATGTTAGGAGCCGAATTGTTTTAGTAGTTTTCCTATCCACGGGGTAAAAAAAAGCAAATGGTGACGAGTCATGCTCTTTAGCTGGAAAACATTTTAGATTTAACCTCAATCTCTAATCAATAAACAGCCCCTGCTCTAAAAAAGCTTGCTATCTAGCTCAGGACATGAGACATAAACATCAAGGAGGTCAAATGGCAATTGGAAAGAGGAATAACAAGACAGAACAGTAAAATCCATGAGGGACAGGACCAAATCTTACCTAAATTTGGTATTCCCTCCAGCTTCTGGTCAAGGCCACCCACTGTTTCATCTTGTCCTTTGTGTCTCCAGTGCCTAGAATAGTGCCTGGAAAAGAAAAGATACGGAAAAAGTATTCGCTGATTCACTGATGGTGATTGGAACATGGCAGGTACTTAATAAATAATTCTTAAATTAAATACAGTAATAACAGAAATGTAATGTTATAATACAAACTTCCCTTCACTATAGACTTCTTTCTGGGGGGGGGGTGCAGGGTAATGAGGGTTAAGTGACTTGCCCAGGGTCACACAGCTAGTAAGTGTCAAGTGTCTGAGGCTGGATTTGAACAAAGGTCCTCCTGAATCCAGGGCCAGTGCTTTATCCACTGTGCCACCTAGCTGCCCCAATGGTCTCTTAATTGCCAAATCAAATGATCTTTAGAAAATTTTTATCCTTTGCTTCTCTGCAGCATCTGATCAAACTAATCACCTTTCATCTTGGTTATTCTCTCCTAAATTTTATACACACACACACACACACACACACACACACACACACACACACACCTCTTACTTCTCTTTCCCATTATTTAACCATTCCTCCTGTCTCTTTTGCTGGATCTTCATCCATATCATGACCACTAACTATGGGAGTCCCTTTGAATCTCTTCTTTGTTGCTGTTCAGTCATTTCAGTCACCCCATTTGGGGTTTTCTTGGCAGACATACTGGAGTGATTTGCCATGTCCTTCTCCAGCTCATTTGACAGATGGGGAAACTGAAACAAACAGGGTTAAATGACTTGCCCAGGGTCACACAGCTAGGAAGTGACTGAGACCAGATTTTAATTCAGAAATATGAGTCTTCCCAATTCCAGGACCAACACTTTGTGCACAATGGCAATACCTGGCTGGCCTGACCCTCTTCTAATCTCTCCTTATTTTCCCTCACTCTGAGAATGACTTATCCATATACATCTGATTACAATCTATGTAGCTAGCACCCCAGCCTTTTTCCTGAGGTTCAGATACAGCCAACCATTAGATGTTTCAAACTGAATGTTCCCTAGGGAGGTCACCTCCCAGATCAACAAACTTCAATGGCTTCCTATTACCTCTTGGATACAATGCCATTTCAAGCTCTTTATAATTTCTCCCTTTCCTATATTTCCTGTCTATTTATAAATAATTCCCTTCCCTACTCTCTACAATCCAGCCAAAATAGCCAATGGTCATTTGGCACTTTAAGGTTTGTAAAACCAATATTACAAGTTATCTCATTTGATCGTCACTACAACCCCTAAGAAGTAGTTACTATTATTCCTTCCATTTTATAGATAGGGAAACTGAGGCTGACAGTAGTTAAGTGAGCTTCCCAGGGTCACATGGACCTACTCAGTTCTACACACATCATGTTCCACTCCTTGTCTGAATTCCTTTGCACTGGCTATTCTTTCCTTGTGCCTGGAATGATCTCTCCCTTTACTTTTGTTTTGTTTTGTTTTGTTGTTTTTTTGTGGGGCAACGAGGGTTAAGTGACTTGCCCAGGGTCACACAGCTAGTAAGTGTCAAGTGTCTGAGGCTGGATTTGAACTCAGGTACTCCTGAATCCAGGGCCAGTGCTTTATCCACTGCGCCACCTAGGTGCCCCATAAATGCTTTTAGATTGAATGATCATTGTGAATACCACATAGACACTGAAAACAGTGTTCGTAAGCCATAGTGAAGAAAAGGAATCCATAGCAGTAGAATGTGTAAACGTTTGGCTCACTGGAGACAAGACCACTATGCACCACTTATAATTTTTATGTAGCTATACTACCTGAAGAAAATTTCATTAAAATATTCTGCACACAATTTATAGAAAGAAATACACAAAAGATCTTTTAGGCAAGAGGTACACTTGTGGCATCATCAAACAAGTGATTGACAAGCATTCATTAAGAATGCTTCTTTTAAAAAAATTTAAAATTAAATTTAAATTTAAAAAAAAGAATGCTTCTTTCCCTATGATGTGACAGGCCCTGGGAACATAAAGACAAAAATGAAAAAAAGATTCCTGTCCTCAAGAAGATTATATTCTGCTGAGAGAGGGGGAAGATTGCATAGAGTAAAATGAGCAGAACCAAAAGAACATTGTATACAGTAACAGCAATATCATTTTAAGAACAACTTTGAGTAACTAACTCGTTTTGACTATTATAAATATTTTAAGGACAAAGGACATATGAAGGAAGATGCTATCTGCATCCAGAGAAAGAACTGATAAACAGAAGAATGGAAAGAATGATTTTATACATATAATGGTAGCCATCACTAGGGCGGGGGGGGGGGGAGAGGAAATATAAAAATAAATTTACATGATAACTTTATTATATATTTAAAAGGAATAACAAGTTGCAAATAATCGATTTGAAGTTTTACATGCAATCATCTTTGTTAAAAAGTCTACTATGGGGGGCAGCTAGGTGGCACAGTAGATAAAGCACTGGCCCTGGATTCAGGAGGATCTGAGTTCAAATCCAACCTCAGACACTTGACACTTACTGGCTGTGTGCCCCTGGGCAAGTCACATAACCCCCATTTCCCTGCAAGGGAAAAATAAAAAAAAAAAAAAAACAAAGACAAAGACAAAAAAAATCTAATATGGGGGGCAGCTAGGTGGCATAATGGATAAAGCACCAGCCCTGGATTCAGGAGGACCTGAGTTCAAATCTAGTCTCAAACACTTGACACTTACTAGCTGTGTGACCCTGGGCAAGTCAATTAAGCCTCATTGCCCCACAAACAACAACAACAACAACAAGAGTCTACTATGTTAAGGAAATGCTTATTTCACAAATTAAAAATAAAATAAAAAAATTTTAAGACATTAACAAAATAAGCATAGACAAAACGAATAAGGTAATTTTGAGGGAGAGGCATTAGTAGCTGTGGGGAATTAGTAAAGATTTTGTGTAGAAAGTGATGGGTAAGATGAGCTTTGATGGAAACTACAGTTTTGGTTTTTTGGGGTTTTTTTTTGGTGAGGCAGTTGGGGTTAAGTGACTTGCCCAGGGTCACACAGCTAGTAAGTGTCAAGGATCTGAGGTCAGATTTGAACTCAGCTCCTCCTTAATCCAGGGCCAGTGCTCTATCCACTGCACCACCTAGTTGCCCCCAAATGTCAGATTCTAAGAGAAAGAGAAAAGAAGGGGGAACTTTCCAGGCTTGGGGAAGAGGCAAAGTGTAAAGGCAAAAGGCAGAAAGATGTCCTATAGGAGGAAGAAGAAATAGACCAGTTTGGCAAGACATTTTAGTGTTTGGAAGGGAGGAAAAAGCCTTCACAGGTGGGTTGGAGCCAGGTGGTGAAGGGTGCAAAGTGTCCAACAGAAGAGTTTGCACTTGCTCCTTCTGGGTATTGCTAGAATCTATTTGGATTATAGGTCTTAGAGCTGGTCCTTCCTCACTAGACAGATGAGGAAACTGAGGCCCAGAGAAGGAAAATGACTTGCCTAAGGTCATGGAAGTAGTAAGTGGGAAAGCCAGGACTCAAAACCCAGTTTCTCTGACCCCAGACCTAGCATTCCTTCCATTGTATACTTTCCCTCCATATCACTTCATTTCTTCAATTATTTCCTTCTCTACAGCTTATAAGATCATAGGATCATAAATTAAAAGCAGGAAAGGAACTTTAGAAGCCATTGAATCCAACCTATTCCTTTTACAGATGAATTAAACCAAACACAGAGAAGTTAGATGATTTGCCTGGGGTCACACAGCTAGTAAGTGTCACAAGTAGGACTCAAACCCAGGTCTTCCTACTCCAAGTCCAATGTACTTGCTATTACTCCTTGTTGCTTGATAGTCATAGCTAAGGTTTGCAGCTGATTATTACCAGTAATATTGGTTTTGGTTACATCTGACCTTTTGTAGTGTAGTGACCTTGGGCAAGTCACTTAACCCTGCTTGCCTCAGTTTCCTCATGCATAAAATGAGGGAGAGGGGCAGCTAGGTGGCACAGTAGATAGAGCACCAGTCATGGAGTCAGGAGTACCTGAGTTCAAATCCGGCCTCAGACACTTAACACTTACTAGCTGTGTGACCCTGGGCAAGTCATTTAACCCTGCTTGCCTCAGTTTCCTCATGTATAAAATGAGCTGGAGAAGGAAATGACAAACCATCCAATATCTTTGCCAAGAAAACCCCAAATGGGGTCATGAAGAGTCAAACATGACTGAAAAAATGACACAACAAGAACAACAGCATAGTACAATATTCCTTTAGTCTTTGGCCAAGTTTTGGGGAGCTTAAAGGTAAGAATCAAGGATTTAACAGCTTCCAGAAAGCATAGCAAAGGCACATTCACAAGCTCAAATGATGTCAGAGAGGCTTGAACAAAATGGTTGCCTTTTTTTCCTTTCAAGAGTTAAAAACCTCTCTTGCTTATGAAACAGACAAAAACTTCAGCACCCCCACTGGATTCTCAAAATCTTCCCTGGCTGCTGAGGGCCATCTCCCTGACGTGTGGTTGTCTTGGAGAAATCAACTCTATTCTTCACCTCCTTGATGTAAGACCACATCTAAAGATCGCTCCCGCTGAAATTCAGGAAATCCCACAGTCTGGGCACAGTTCTCCAAATGTCTGCCAACAACCCTACTTGCTCAGACCAGCCTTTACTTGGCCAACAGATGTGTCAGGCCAATTAGAAATACAGGCAGCTTTGCTGCCCTTGCAAATGATGAAAAATACCCTTCCACCTCTGGCAACGTCAGGATGCCCTTGGCCTGCATGTTGAAATGCTAGTCACTGAGGAATCTCCGTACCCCTTTCTTTAGCTGTCTAACAGACATTCTCCCCAAATTATGGGTTGGATAAACATTTTCATTAAGTTGGGAGCTTTCTAATGGTCTAGAGGGGCACTTTTCAATGCACTGAGGTCAAAAAGTAAGCCAGTTATTCACTAGAGAGATGTACTCCATGGTGCAGTGACTAGAGTAAGTCTAGAATAGAGAATTCTAAACAGCATCAGGAAGAATTAGGTAGAATTTCCACCTCAAGGTACTTAGGAGCTATGTGATGTTGGGCAGGTCACTCTGCTTCCTGAACTTCAGGTTTCTCATCTGTGAAATGGAGGCATTACAGAGGATCCCTTTGAGTTCTAAATCTATGATCTTCTAATCTTAATAAATAATGATAATGGCTAACATTGATATATCACTACTGTGTGCCAGGCACAGTGTTAAGTTCTTTTTTTTTGAGGCAATTGGGGTTAAGTGACTTTCCCAGGGTCACACAGCTAGTATCAAGTGTCTGAGGCAGGATTTGAACTCAGGTTCTCCTGAATCCAGGGCTGGTGCTCTATCCACTGAGCTACCTAGCTGCCCCGAATGCTAAGCTCTTTATCAATATTATCTCATTTGTCCTTATGTTCATTTTAAAGATGAGGAAACGAATGCAAACAGAGGTTAAATGACTTGCCATGGGGCACACATTAATTGAACTCATATTTTCCTAACTCCAGTGCTCTATCTACCATGCCATTTAGCTTTTCTTGAAGAGCTTCAAGAGGCCAATGCCTTGAGCCAGTGAAAGATAGCTTCTTTTTATTACCACCACCACTACCAACATTGCTACACTATAACTACCAAAACTACTACCACTACTAATTCTGTGCTACTACCACCACCACCACCACCACCACCACCACCACTTCTACTACGTCTACTGCCACCACTACTGCTACCACTACTATTACTACCACTACCCTACTACTGCTGCTGCTGCTGCTGCTGCTGCTACCACCACCACCACCATTATTTCTACTGTCACTCCCCGTCTCCCCATGTCTCCCCGTGTCTCCCCGTCTCTCTCCATCTCTCTCTGTCTCTCTCCATCTCTCTCTGTCTCTCTCCATCTCCCTGTCTCTCCCTGTCTGTCTCTGTCTCTTTTGTTTATTCATAAATTGCTCACCTATCCACAAGCCTGATAGGTAAATATGTGCCACGTTCCTCAAATGTTCTTGTAATTATCTCTTTTGAGATTCAACTACTCCATCACATCTAGTCTAGGTGAATGAGTGAAAATGCAATCAGTGCTGGAAAGGGTAGCCAGGTAATTTGTGTCATCAGGAAGGAGTGAGAAGGGAAAAGGTTTAAGATGAATTCTAGCTTGTTATGTAGGATGCCTACATTACATGGAACACAGCTTTAGAATGAAAGGTTGCAGGGGCAGCTAGGCAGCACAATGGATAGAGAGAGCACAGGCCCTGGATTCAGGAGGACCTGAGTTTAAATCCAGCCTTGGACCCTTGACACTTACTAGCTGTGTGACCCTGGGTAAGTCACTTAACCCCAATTGCCTCACCAAAAAAAAAAAAAAAAAAGAATGGGAGGTTGGAGAGAGGAGAGGTTGACTGGAGAGTGATAGGAATAACGATAGGTAGAGAATGGAGTACTAAGTATAAACAATGGCAACTGGGCATTCAGAATCACTAGGAAGGGTTGGGTATGATAGAGTAGAACTATGTTAATCATTGAGGAAAGAGTACAAGGTAGGTGATTGTTATCCACAGGAGTTCACCCTCAGATAGAGTTGTCCCAGGGTATCAGGCAGCCTGTGACTGGAAAGATTCAGCAGAGTGGGGAGGAGGGAAGGTCAGCCCTGATAAACATGGATGAAAAAAATCAGCCTCATTGAACAAGTGATAGGAGAACCAGGAGAGAGGAGTATCACGACGATCTAGAGAGGCCAGACTGTCAAGGAGGAGGCGATCAACAGTATCGAACGCTGCAAAGAGGTCAAGAAATAGGAGGCCTGGGGAAAAAAAAAATGTCATTAGGATCAACAATAAAGAAAGCCTTGGTAACCTAGGAGAGAACATTTTCCATTGAATGATGAGGTCAGAAGTCAGACTGAAGAGCTTTTAGAAGACAGTTAGAGGAAGCAGAGTGGAGACACTCACTGTGAATGGATCACACAAGGAGCTGAGCTAAGCTGGGGCACACAGATAGCTAGCACGGATGCTGGATCAGGGAAGCAGTCTGCAGAGAGAGAGGGATTGAAGGCAAAACAGAAGCGGGGCTGACGTTGGGAACAATCTGCTGGAGAAGTCAGAAGGGAATGGGATCAAGAGCACGTGTAACGGGCCACCCTGCTAAGTATTGCAGTCACAGATATAACAGTAAGATAGTACCTGTCTGTGTCCAAAGAACTGATAAATAGAAGCATGTATAGAATGATTTTCACACTTATGTATATATGTATACATGCATGTACATGTATGTATGCATATATACATATTTGTGTCTAATGGTAGCCATCTCTAGGGCAGGGAAGGTATGAGGGAGAAAATAAAGAAACAAAAGAAAGACGTGATAACTTTATTATATATTTAAAAGGAATAGCAAGTTGTACATAATAGATTTGTAGTTTTGTGTGCAGACATCTTTTTTCTATTTTCACATGTTAAGAAATGCTTGTTTTATTTCTTAAGTTCAGAATAACAACAACATCAAAAGACAGCACCTACTCTCAAAGAACTTGCATTCTATCTAATAAGCAGAGATAATATACAGAGGAGATTTCAAGTCCAAGGCCAAATTTCTTTTGCATAAAGTAATCATTTGGATAACAAGCCCCAAAATGCTACACACAATTCTTTGTGTTTTTTCCAAAGGCTCTGATATTCAGGAGAAATAATAGCCTTCAGGAGGCCACAAACTAGTAAAGCAGGGAAGAAATAAGGTGGGAAAAATATGAGGCCATTAGGGAGTGAGGGAGCTCTAACAGGCATTAAGAAAAATATCTTCAGGGCAGCTAGATGGCACAGTGGATAGAGCACCAGCCCTGGATTCAGGAGTATTTGAGTTCGAATCCGGCCTCAGACCCTTAACACTAGCTGTGTGACCCTGGGCAAGTCACTTAACCCCAATTGCCTCACCAAAAAAAGAAAAGAAAAGAAAAATATCTTCGTAAAAAAAAAATACCAGAAATTTTCAGTATTGACACCAGTGATCCTAGAAGTGACAAAATGATCGCAAAGGTACTAATAAGGAAATGTCAGAGAGCAAGTCCCCAGATGACATTATCTGGGGAGGTGAGGAGGGATTCCCAAAGCATGGGACAATCTCCAGGACCAGTGGGAATTCACAGCAGAAACTGTGGTCGGTCAAGGGCCAGGAGGGGGTCACAGGAGGAATGGATGTGGGTGCCTAAAAGGTGGAGAGGAAGAAGCTGAGAAGTCCTTAAGTTGAACCTTGCCTACGCCCAAATGCTGCCTACAGTCAGTCCCAGCAGGCAGATGCACAGCACAAGCAGCTGCAGTGATCCAGCCTGCCTAGGCTGGTGAGATCCCTGGGAATGGAATGTGGGCAGGAACTGAGACTGTGGCCTTCAGACCTTCAGGGTCATTGAGGTGAAAGGATCCAGCCCTGACAGGAGCCACCAATTCAGGTGCTTTTAAAGAGAATAGGGCTACCTTTTTCTCCCTTTCTGTTGGCCCCTTCCCTCCCTAATCACACTTCCCCCTTCCCTTCTCAAGTCTCCTCTCTCTCTCTCTTTTCTTTCTCCATTCTCCCTCCTTTCTCTACCTCTTTTTCCCTCTTCTCCTGTCTCTCCAACTCTCTCTTCCTCTCTTTTCTCCTCCTTCCTCTCCTCCTCTTTCTGTGTCTCCTCCTTCCTTCTCACCTATCTTTTTATCACCTCCCTTTCTATCTCCTGTGTCTCCCTCCTCCCTTTTCTCTTTTCTTTTCTCCTCCTTCCTCTCTATAACTCTCAGGGTCTCTTTCTCACTCTCCCTTCTCGCCTCTTTTTTTTATCTCCTCTCTTTCTTTCTCCTGTATCTTTCCCTTCTTTTTCTCTTCTCCGTCTTCCCTCCCTCCCCTATTCCTTGTCATTTAAGTGGCTGGCTTACCAACACAATCTGTATGAAACTCAGAGAAAAACATCAGATAGAATAAATGAACTAAAAGAGACCTAGCTACTTGATGCTTCTGGCTCACCTTCCAGATGAACCACTAGAGGGCAGTGTAACCCCAGTTACTTGAGAGAGCCTAACTTTCAACTTTTGGCACAGAAATTAAGCCTGGACCAAAGCACATACACACACATCCTGGAACAGGATGTTTCTGGACAAATTATTTCATCGTGAATGTAAATACAGACAATCAGGCTGAATAAACCAGGATGCTGGCCGCAGAACCACACCAGCCAAGGGTCTGAATTCCACTGGCCAAAGTCTCCATTTTGAAACTGACATACAAAGCCATGAGGACACAAGATCATAGATTTAAGAGCTGAAAGGGGCCTTAGAGGTCCCCCGAATCCAATCCCCAAGTCGTTTAAAGAATCTGAAACCTCTCAAGGTTAAGTGACTTGCTCACAGTTACATAACTAGTAAATGTCAGAAGCAGGATTTAAACTCAGGTCTTTTAATAGCTGGCACTTGGGGGCGGCTAGGTGGCACAGTGGATAAAGCACTGGCCTTGGATTCAGGAGGACCTGAGTTCAAATCCAGCCTCAGACACTTCACACTTACTAGCTGTGTGACCTTGGGCAAGTCACTTAACCCTCATTGCCCTACCAAAAAAAACCCAAAAAAAAAAAAATAGCTAGCACTTACACAAGTGCTTAAAGGTTTACAAAAATGCTTTCCTGATATTATCCCATTTTATCCTCATAACAACCCTCCCCATGAGGTAGGTGCTATTATTACCCCCATTTTACTAATAAGAAAATTGAGGCAGATAGCAGTGACTTGCGCAGGGTCAGACAAGCCAGTGACTGAGGCCAGCTTTCAACTCTAGTCTTTGTGATTCCTGACCCAGGTCTCTCTAGTCACTGAACCTTGTGCCTCTTTCCAACCTAGTTGCCTCGTCCCCCTCTAACAAACATAAGACAAACACAGTGAACAGCACTAATTAGTTGTATATGGAGATGGTTTATTTTCATCTTCAGTTGTCTTTGATGAAGCATATGAAATGATTGTTGTTCTGTTAACTGAATACCACTCTGTGATAAAAAAAAAAAAGTTGGCAGCTGTTTTGTTGACATTCTGAATGCTTCTAAGTAAATAGAATTTTTTTTATTTAAAAAAAAATGGGGGCAGCTAGGTGGCACAGTGGATAGAGCACTGACCCTGGAGTCAGGATGACCTGCATTCAAATACAGCCTCAGATACTTACTAGCTGTGTGACCCTGAGCAAGTCATTTAACCCTAAATGCCTCAAAAATAAATTTTTTTTAAACTTTAGAACTGGAAAGAATCTCAGAGGTCACCTAGTCCAACTCCCTCATTTTATAGACCAGCAAACATCAAAAATAAATGCTTATCTTTGCATGTTGGCGATGTGATTTCAAAAGGGGTCTCTGGGGCTCTTATGAGCCACAGTCTCTAAAGGAAACAGGAAAGCATTAAATCTGAAAGAAAAGGGAAAGCATCCAATCTGTACAGCTACCTATTTCCCCTCACTTCTATGTAAGGACCTAACTCAACAGGGACTGAAGAAATTTTTAAAAAATGAAAATGAAACCCTTAAGGAACTTATAATCTATGGGGAGAGGGGTGTGCTGGTAAATGTTTGACAACCAACTCACTCTCCAAATAGAGATAGATGAGAGGTAGACAGCCAGATTTATATACACTTTTAGATTTAATCTGGGGCAGCTTAGGTGGCCCAGTGGATAGAGTACTGGCCTCGGAGTCAAGAGAACTCGAGTTCAGCTCCAGCCTCTGACACTAGCTGTGTGACCCTGGACAAGTCACTTAACCTTGATTAGCTCCAAAATAAAAATTTTAAAAAGAAAAAGAAAGAAAAGGAACAATATGAAAGAAGTCTAGATAGAAGCCAGATTGTTGAAGGTATTTCGATGTCAGATCTTCTTCTCCAGGCCAAGGATTGTGTTATTTTATCTGAGATATTAAGTTACTTCTGAGCAAGGGAGTGACACCACCAGACCTGTGCCCTGGGAAATTAAGGAGCTTCAGATTTTATTGAAGGCAGGGATCCTCGGCAATGGTGCCAAAGCCACAGGGCTTAAGACTTTGGAGTGGGAGGGTGGGGCTGGAGGGGAAGACGTGGACCTGAGAAAAGAAGCCTATAATTTGGAATTCAGAACTTCCACATACTTGAGATCCTAGAATCTTAGATCAGAGCTAGAAGAGACTCCGAAGCCATCCTGTCTCCCCACCCCATCACCCATTTGACCGATTAAGAAAGCACCACCACCACCAACAACAAAAACCAAACTGGGTTTTCTGATATTTAGCCAAAAGTCATAGTCCTTGGGATCCGAAGAATTTGGGACTGACTATTGGAAGGGTAAGAGAAGAGGAAAGTAGAGCAAACCAGATGATTCAGAGACAGACAGGCATAGTGGAAAGGGGCACTGGATTGGGAATAAGTGGGCCTGGGTTTGAATCCTGAATTTAACACTTACTAATGTAGTCTTGGCCAAATCATTTCCCCTCTCAGGGCTTTATTTGATGATCTCTAAAGCAATTTCCTGCTCCAATTTAATGATCTACCACCCCAGTTCCCTTCAAGCATTCAGCAGGGACTGGGGTTTGCTTTGGTTTCCCACTTTTTGCCGTCCTCTGTCTGTATCGCTCCCATTATATGAGAAGCTTAATAAGTATTAGCTGACCGTCTATAGTCCAGCCAAACTGACCTGCTTGCTACACCTCCCACACTTCGTTCCATCAACTTGTCTTTGCACAGACTGCCCTCTGCCCACCTCCACCCCTAGGCACAGAAGGAAAGGCTCCCTTCCCATCTCACCTTAGGAAGCCTTCAAAGGTCAAGGCACTACCCCCTTTCTACAAGGATTTCTTGCTATTGCTCATTGTCCTCCCTTTCCCTCCTCAGATTACATTAATTCTTGTATATGCTGTACTTCTCCCTGTAGAGTATAAGCTTCCTGAGAGTAAGGAATGGTTTTTGTTTGTTTGGGTTTTTTTGTTTTGTTCGTATAACTCCTATTCTGTTGTTGTTCAGTCATTTCCACCTCTTTGGGACCCTGTTTGAGGTTTTCTTGGCAAAGATACTGGAGTAGTTTGCCACTTCCTGCTCCAGATCATTTTACAGATGAGGAAACTGAGGTAAACAGGGTGAAGTGATTTGCCCAGGGTGACAGTTAATGTCTGAGGTCAGATATGAACTCAGGAAGATGCGTCTTTCTGACTCCAGTTCTGGCATTCTATCCACTGTGTCATCTACCTGCCCTATAGCTCCTCCTACCAAGGAGATATACAAACTACAAATAAAGTCTAGTAACAGAGGCTAAATTTGTGTCCCTAGCACTTAAAAAATGCTTTTTTGGATTAGTCAAATAAGCATTAAGTGGCAAAGAGAGGATTCAAATCCAAGTCATAAGATCATAGATTTACAGCTAGAAGAGACATTGAAGTCCAGCCCCACCTTCCCACATTTTCGGATCAGGAAACTGAGGACAGAGAGTGGTTATATAACTATCAGGTGTTTGAGAAGACACTTAACACTTCCCCTCAAGTTCAGTGCCCTACCCATTATACCACACTGCCTCTCTAAGTTTCTTGGTTCCACACTGGGAAGGTAACATCCCAATAAGCCACTACCTATCTTGCCCACATGGAATTATTCTTCTCCTTCAAGCGTTGCTGCCATTCTTACAACCCAGACTTTTAGGCCATCTTCCTCCTAGACTTTGTGTCTTGTCCATCTGACGACTTTGCAGTCCTTATTTCTGAGTTATTTTCGGGACAACCCCTCAAACAAACAATAACAACTGGCATGGAGCAGTTTGGCAGAGTTCTCAAATGAAATTGGGCCCAACACCAGAGAAACCAGGTTGTGCACAAATGGAAATTTTTGCGAAGATCAAAATTAACCGGTCTCAACCACTGTTACTTCCACATTAGGGATGCCAGCAGGTTCCTTACTGGTATGTTGTGATTCCTCGGGGGCGGGGCTGGAGAGAGGGTTTTTTTGGACTCTCTCCGCACCACTGAGATATCAAACACATGACCATCTGCATACAGGTCACAGGAACCTTATTTGAACAATGATTGCTGTTGGAGATTTCAGTACTTTCACTGGGATAGAATAACATTCACACCCATCTCTCAGGGTCACTGCTACTGACGTAAGATCGTCCCAAAGGTCTCTCCTGTTCCTCTTTCCTGCCTTCTCTCCACTAAGGGTCAGGAGCCAGTTCTGTGTTTGGAGAAAAAAAAAACCAAAAAACATACAGGAAAGCCTTCTCCCAAAACACCAGGTGGGGCCTTGTGACTGATTCTGAAAGTCAGATTGGGGCATTTTGATGAAGGGACAGACATACTCCTGAGGATGAAAGATTACATTTAAACTGAACGATCCCAGGGATAGGCCAACATGTAGCGTTTTGTGTTTCCCAGCAGGTGAAGGGAGGGGAAAAAAAGGGCAGAAAAACAAACAAGGGTGGAAGGGTAGAGTGTCAGGGAGAAGTGTAGAGAGGGGGAAAATGTTTTGTTTTCTCCAGAATTGAAATCTTTACTATTGATTGGAAAATAACCTGACTGGGGGAAAGGGGCTGCAGAGGCCGGAAGAGATGAAGCAATGCCCTAGCAGACAAGCAAGGCTTAGCCCCCTACTTATTGAACTTTGGTTTCTTTTGCACCCATCATCCCGACGTCATTCTTACAAGAGGCATCACGGTCTGTGTCTACGGTTGGAGACAACGGCTTGAATTCTACCACTTAGTCCTGGTGTGACCTTGGGCAAATCACTTAACCTCTCTAGGCCTCAGTTTTCTCATCTTTCAAGTAATTATCAAAATTAATTTTTCTTTTTTTTCCACCTTTTGAATTTTATTCTTTTTTTTTTTTGGTGAAGCAATTGGGGCTAAGTGACTTGCCCACAGCTAGTAAGTGTCAATTATCTGAGGCTGGATTTGAACTCAGGTACTCCTGAATCCAAGGCTGGTGGTCTATCCACTATGCCACTTAGCTGCCCCTTGCATTTTAATCTTTTTTTTTTTTGAGGCAATTGGGGTTAAGTGACTTGCCCAGAGTCACACAGCTAGTAAGTGTTAAGTGTTTGAGGTGGGATTTGAACTCAGGTCCTCCTAAATCCAGGGCCGGTGCTCTATCCACTGCGCCACCTAGCTGCCCCTGAATTTTATTCTTAAAAGTACATTGTTTTCTTTTTTTTCCTAAATATATATTAAAACAATTTTTAACATTTTAAAAAAAGTTTTGAGTTCTAAATTCTATCCCTCTCCCCTCTCTGAGATGGTAAGCAATCAGATATGGGTTATATATGTGCAATCATGTCAAACATTTCCATATTAGTCACAAAATGAATTTTCTTTAAGCATGAGATCAACCTTGTCTCTCCCCTTAATTAATAATACCCAATGGTTCCCTATTGCCTCCAGAATTCAAATAAAAACACCACCATTTGGCTTTTAAAGTCAAGGGGGCAGCTAGGTAGCACAGTGGATAAAGCACCGGCCCTGGATTCAGGAGGACCTGAGTTCAAATCCGACATCAGACACTTGACACTTACTAGCTGTGTGACCCTGGGCAAGTCACTTAACTGCCATGGCCCCACCAAAAAAATAAATAAAGTCCCTAACAATGGACTCCAACCTATCTTTCTAGCCTCATTTCAACCTTTGTCCCCCTTTATCCCTCCAAACTGGCCTCTCTGTTTCTCACACTGGACACTTCATCTCCTATCTTCATGTCTTTGCTGTGACCATCACCCACACACAGAATACATGTCCTCCTCCCTTCCACCTTAAAAGAAACCCCCCGCAGCTAGGTGGCGCAGTGCATAAAACACTGGCCTTGGATTCAGGAGTACCTGAGTTCAAATGCAACCTCAGACACTTGACACTTACTAGCTGTGTGACCCTGGGCAAGTCACTTAACCCTCATTGCCCTGGAAAAACAAACAAAAAAGTGTTTAAAAAAAAGAAAGAAAGAAATCCCCCTCTTCCTTCAAGACAAATCTGAAACATTACCTTCTAGAAGTCTTTCCTGATTCCTCATGCTAGTGCCCTCCCTGCCAAACTATTTTAACCAATAATCAAAACAGATTATAAAGAACAACTCAAGTAGCTACTAGAATTAATAGGAAACTTTACCTTGTATATATCTGAATTCATTCTTTTCATATTTATTTTTATAAAACTATCTAATACTTATCTTTCCCTCCCCTCCAAAAATAGCATGTAGGCTCCTTGATGAGAGAGATTTTCCCCCCCACTCTTTTTATTTGTATCCCTGGCACCTCACATAGCAAGTGGTATACTCACTTAATAAAGGCTTAGTGATTAATTGATCTGAAAAATAGAGGGGTCTGAACAATAAGATCTTAAAGACCCTAACATGGGGCTCAGGATAAATCAGAAGTTTCTCCAGTAAGAAACCAAACTAAAGATGACCAGATAAATAGGACCGACATATTGAGGAATCAAGGAACTATTAAAGTTTAGATTGGCCAACTAGATATCAGGTCAAATACACCTAAGAAGTAAGGGGAGATAAGATTTTACAGCAGGAAAGTCAGTTAGGCTACAACCTGACTGGAGCTAAGAAACAAAGATAACCCCAGAGGTCAGGACCATCATTTCAAAAAAATCCCCCTCAACTCTCAAGGATATGACAAGCATCCAAGCTTTCCCCACCCGACCCCAAAAGAGAACTTCCAAGTTTTCAAGTGGCTACCCCATCGATCCTTTATTTTTGCCTTCCCTCTGTTGTGGGAGGAGAATGTTTCTAAGCCCTCCTCCCAGAGGACGTCTTTGACTTTCCACTCAGTCACTTTCCTAGTGCCAAATAAAAGACCATTTTAATTCTAACTGGAATTTCTAAACCAGGTTTATAAGTCCCTAAATTCTCCCTTTGAGGTTTGATTCCTTAAGTCGTGTGCCAGAGTGTAATTCTTTTTCGAGGAATACATAAGAACCACCACAATTCCCCCTACCCCAACCCTGTGACAACCCTTTCTAGCTCCTTTGATTTCCCCCACCCTCCCCCTCAAAAAAATTGCACCTTCTAATGTTAGTAGGTTATAACATAGCCTAGATTTTCATGATTTTGAAAGCATTCAGAAGGGGAAGGGAGAAGGAGGAGAGGGAGAGGGAGAGGGAGAGGGAGAGGGAGAGGGAGAGGGAGAGGGAGAGGGAGAGGGAGAGGGAGAGGGAGAGGGAGAGGGAGAGGGAGAGGGAGAGGGAGAGGGAGAGGGAGAGGGAGAGGGAGAGGGAGAGGGAGAGGGAGAGGGAGAGGGAGAGGGAGAGGGAGAGGGAGAGGGAGAGGGAGAGGGAGAGGGAGAGGGAGAGGGAGAGGGAGAGGGAGAGGGAGAGGGAGAGGGAGAGGGAGAGGGAGAGGGAGAGGGAGAGGGAGAGGGAGAGGGAGAGGGAGAGGGAGAGGGAGAGGGAGAGGGAGAGGGAGAGGGAGAGGGAGAGGGAGAGGGAACTAGGGGGAAAAAAAGCCAAGATGGTAGCTTCTTGTTACTTTTTTGAATTAAGTTGTTTTCTAATATGGCAGGTTGCTTTCAATCAGAGTCCTTCCGAATGCATAATTGATGTACTGACTGTTTTCAGGGAAGGGAGCTTTTTTTTTTCTTTCTTTTTCTTGAAAGGCTTTCTCATTAGGCAATGTTCACATGGCCCCTGAAAATGTGTTTGGAATATATAGACTCCCCAGCCTCACAGATTAAAATGCCAGCAGAGCTGAGGATGTGCTCCACCACTCTGAGTTGGCTAAATGAGGCCTCATGCAGCTGTCTGGGCAGGGAACCTCTCAGGTAAGACCATTTAAAAGCATGGTGCCATCTATTTAGTGTGTATATTTAAAAACCTGCAGCAAGCTGTTGACTGAAACAGGAGGCCAGCAGCCAGGAGACATGAGATTCGTTCCCATCTCCCCAGCACTGATGGATGGGAATTTACAGAAGTCACCACAGACAAGGAAACCTCCCTAGTTTGCTGATGTCCCAAGAGGGGTAATTTAAAGGTCAGAAAGCCAGGCTTCCAAGCTCTCTTCTAACATCCTTTCCTACTGGGCATGGCTTCTTCAGGCTAGGAAAGCTGGATTTTAGCCAGGGTTTGGTTGACCTCAAAGCCAACAGATGCTAGAACACAGGGCCTCTTGTTCATTATCCAAAGTTTGGGGAGGAAAGGGAACAAGTTTATTTCGATTCAATAAACATTTATTAATACCTCCTGTATTCATTCTTTGGTCTTAAGGATATAGACACCAAGCAAATGGTCATTACCCTAAAAGAATTTATAGTCTATTTGGGGAATTGGGATGGGAGGGAAGAAGTTCCATACACAGAGGTAAGTAAACACAAGGATAGGAAGTAGACCCTGAATTTCATTGGTATAGGGACCTCCAAGGTGAGGAAACTCCCTTTACCAGTGTAGATAGGTGCTTTTTTTTCCCTGAAACTTATAGTCTTAGATGCCTATAGCACTAAGAATTTAAGTCATTTACCCAGGATAACACAGCAAAAGTATATCAAAAACAGAAATTGAACCTTAGTTGTTCATTCACGACAGCTTAGTGCCTCTCGGGTAAATGCAAGTAGGGTGGGAAAGGGAGCATGTGCATCTTTTTTTTTTTTTTTTAACCACACTGATGGTATATTGGGTGAAGTTCTCATACAGGCTTAGATGCTGGAGATAAAGGAACCCAGGAGAGCCTACCTGTCAGGCTGAGCCTAACTCAGGCTAGGGATCTGAAACTGGAATGAAATAAAATGCTTGTAATCTAACAAAAGGAGGTTTACCTAGCCATAGATGGGGAAGGCCGTTCAGGGCAGGAAAGGATAAATCATTGCCTCGGTGGAGTACAAGTTCCCAGTCTTGTTTATGCTGCTGATCTGTGATCTAAAACCTCAGGTCAGGGCCTCACATCCTGGTCCTGGCTGGTTTGTGCCCAAGGGAGCAGGAGGCTATGTCAATGGCCTGAGCCAGCCAAATCTCGAGAACTGTTCCAATGCCATATAAGGAAATCTAGCCTAACTTGCATGTGGGGGTGGGTGGGAAGAAAGGGTGATGCCTCGGATATTGCTTCCAACACATCCCACTCCCAGGTGACAAGGGCCTTAAGGTCTTCTAGAGGACTATTACTTAAATAACTTTAAGACTGACTCCTCTAAGACAAAGTCAAAAGAATGGGGAGGGGGGGCAGGGAAATGATGTCTAGGCTCTTTTTTTCTTTAATCATGGTTTTCAGGTAGTCTAGTAATTCTTAAATTATCTCTCCTCAATCTGTTTTCCAGGTTAACTGTTTTTCCAGTGAGATAGCTACCTATTGCCCTCTGCCACTAAGACCTCTCATTCCCCACTCCAGTGGCTGCTGCAGTGGGTATCAGTCCCACTGTCCACTCTACCTGAATCAAGTGCCACATACCTGTGCCATGGCCTGAGCATTGTCATGGGTCTTGTTATCTCCCCCAGTGGTGGGGCAAAGCACCTGCCACTATGTGGCCTGACTCCTTTACGAGGGTGGAGCTCCACCCCTTCCTCATTCTGAGGCCTCAATCTTCCTCCCGTATGCCAGGAAAGGACACTGCTCTGCTGTACCTGACTGGGTGATTCGGGTTATCATGTCACTGTCCTTTTCTGGGCCACATAGTTATTCAAGTGAGGAATTGCCACACAGGATGGCTCAGAAACTTCCAAATGAAGGAAAAAATAGCAGATAGGAAGAGAAAAAGAGAGACAGAAAGGAGTAAGGAAAGAGATGGAAGGTCAGAGGGAGAGGAAGGAGAAGAAGGCAGAGAGGGAGAAACAGAGTTCAAAGTTTCAGAAGACAGGAGCTAGCTATCTTTCTTTTTAAATTGATGCAAGCAGGGGCAGCTGGGTGGTGCAGTGGATAAAGCACTGACCCTGGATTCAGGAGGACCTGAGTTCAAATCTGGATTCAGACACTTGATACTTACTAGTAGTGTGACCTGGGCAAGTCACTTAACCCTCATTGCCCCACAAAGACAAAACCAAAAAAAAGGTATAAATTTATGCAAGAACCCCTGACGTCAACAAGTCAACTGGAAGTACAACTGATACCTTTTTCCATATCCCCAGTTTCATAAAGATCTCTGAACTCCTGAGGAGAATCAAACATCACCCTTCCTAGTGCCTTCTCTAATGACTAAAGAAACAATTACGGATAAAGCACTGGCTCTGGATTCAGTAGTACCTGAGTTCAAATCCAGCCTCAGACACTTAATACTTACTAGCTGTGTGACCCTGGGCAAGTCACTTAACTCCCATTGCCCTACCAAAAAAAAAAAAAAAAAGAAAGAAAGAATTACAACAAAGTCAATGTGGCACCATTGCTTTCGGTCTCTCTAATGCCAGTTTTTTAAAATCTTGAATACTTCCTTCAGCACAATTGTTAAGCAATTCTAAAATTCCAGAGATCTGTCTTAATTTGCAACCCTCACTTTTGGGGTCCCCTCATGCCACCCACCCAACTGGCTGGTTATGTCCATATGCAATTATAGCTACATTTTTATTTCCAAAAATAAAATCCGTTAGAAGCCAAAGAGTTCTTTGCCCATTCATACACAAATCTCACAATAATGTCCAAGAGATAAAAACTATTCTTTTTAATTTAGCAAGCTACAAGGGTGTCCTATTTGCACTAAAGCTGACTCAAAACTAGGACTACATCTGCTAGACATCCCATTGCCAATGGTAGTCCCTTACCCTGAGGCCGGCCGGCCGAGCTCCCCCCCCCCCCACACACACACACACACACTCACTTTTCTTTCAGTAGGATTTTCCCAAGGCAATTAAGTGAAGATTAGTAGCAAAACAAAGACACCAGGCCTCCGCAAGTACAAGGCACGTGTTTCTTCTGAAACTGTCCTCCTCAACTGAGCAATAAATAATTTTCAATCACTCTATGATGCTTTGAAGATGAACTGTGCCAGACTAGATGGCTCAGGAACAACACATGTGGTGGGCTTAAAATACAGTTGACTCTGTTCATCTCCAAAGTACAGTTCTCTTTAGGACACAGAACATCTGTGAAGTGGCTTCTCCTGGCTGAGTGGTAAGTGTGAGTTTACTCATTAATCCCACAGGAGGAATGAAAGAGTAAGCAGCCACTATTGCCAGCATGATAGCTACCAAGACTCATCTTCCTCCATTCCTCTGCATCATTCATCCCTGGGAACCCAGAAGGCCGTGGACCATGGTGAGTAATAAGATTCTTTTTTTTAGTTTTTCTTTATTTTATTTTTAATTCATGGAATAAAACAAGCCTTTCCATAACAGTAAAATAAAAAAGATGACTGCACATGAAACTGCAAATCTAGTATGCACAACTTGCTATTTCTTTGAAATATACAACAAAGATTCTTAGATTCTGTATAATTACACAAGAAAACAAATGCCTATCAGGTATAAGACAGCCTTCATTTCAGCCCACAGAAAATGGAAAAGGTACAAAACTCTCAAGGAGTCCATAGATGAATAATAAAATGCATAAAGCACTCACAATAGCCCATATGCAATCAAAAACAATTTGCTTTTATTCACCCGGCCCTACTGTAACGATTGGAATGACGCCACCTGCTGGAGACTTACTGTAGAATAGTTTCACCCATGAAGCGAAGGTCTTTGAGGGCAAGTCTTTTCTTTGGTGTCAGGAAGTGACGCGGGCTAGTGGGAGGAGGAAGGAAGAGACTGGGGCTCAGTCTCGCTCTCTTTCCTTTGGACGCTGGTGGAGAGTGGGGCTAGAAATGTGCTCTCCCTTTAATAGATAGATGAATGTAGGCCTTTCTCTCTCTTTACCACATTCTTATTCTCCTTAATAAATGCTTAAAAGTCTAACTCTTGCTAAAGCTTATAATTTATTGGCAACCACTCATTAAATAGTTTAGACAGTTTAGCTAGAATTTTAGCCCTTAACACTACTTTTCCACAAGGGACATAGCATTCTTCCAAATCAGTTAAGACCTATGGTTTGGACTCCTTTCTTTCAGCTAGGAACTAAATTCAAGATTGTGAGTGTGACAACATGACATTACAGTGAATTCTTAGTTCTCCCATAGATTACATAGCTATGTGTGTTGTATGTGTATATGTATGTGTATAAACAAATATATGAAAACACATATACATATGTAATACACACACACACACATAGATGAGGAGACAGAGACAGTTCTACCCTGTAGTTATGACTATCATCAGAAAGCATATATAACCTGAGTTCAAATCCAACCTCAGATATTTGACACTTACTAGCTGTGTGACCCTGGGCAAGTCACTTAACCCTCATTGCCCCCCCCCCCCAAAAAAGGCAAATATAATTTGGGACCTGTTAGGAGATCCCTTCCTATTAGATGGGCACTCTTCTAATAACTCAGAATGACAAGGAGTACTGTCCTGCATTCCCACACCACATCTTTAGTCCCTTCTTAATCCTCTTATGATCTATTTGGACAATCCTCTTCCCTCTCAATAAAGCATCTCTACTCAAGAATTCCTCTTCTCTCTCTAGACATCGAGATTTCCAGGCTCCTAAACTTCGGATCACTTAGAACTCTGAGATATCTCCTGCCTAAGATATCCCCCTTCTTTAAGCAGGGGGTCAAGTCTATCACCATACTAACTAGGAAACCTATCTTCTTCTAAGAGGAAGGGGTTCTGGAATGACATTGCCATTCTCTTCCCTGAGCTTTGTGCTTCTTTAGGCATTCTTGGTACTCTATGACAGCCTAGGCTGATGCCAGGGTCAGCTAGGTGTCACAGGGGATAGAGCACTGGCCCTGAAGTCAGAAGGGCTCACCTCAGACACTTCCTAGCTGTGTGACCCTGGGCAAGTCACTTAATCCCAATTGCCTCAAATATCGGGGGCCATCTCTAGTCCTCCTGACGTTTATCATGCCGAGGGACCCAGATGGCTCTGGGGGAGAAAGGGAGGCTGATGACCTTTCACAGCCCTGTCTCACTTAAATCCAATTCAGTGAAAGTTATGACATCACCTTGATGTTATGGTCTTCCTGGAGAATGAAGGACAAAAAACAACAAACTGATGCTATATCTTGGGCTGGGAAAGTCCCCTCTTAGGAATTCTCCCTAAGTCTCAGCAAGGGCAGGAGACATATGATTCTTCTAAAACTGTCCTCTACTGGGGAATAAATAACTTTCTTTTCTAATTGGGGGGCTTGAAGTGATTGTAACTAAACTCAGAAAGTCTCTCTGTGTGTCTGTGTCTCTGTGTGTCTCCCTCCTCCCCCCTCCCCCGTGTGTGTGTGTGTGTGTGTGTGTGTGTGTGTGTGCTGTCTGTCTGTCTCTCTCTCTTTCTCTCTTTCTCTTTCTCTCTTTCTCTCTTTCTCTCTTTCTCTCTCTCTTTCTCTCTCTCTCTCTCTCTTTCTCTCTCGCGCTCTCTCTTTCTCTCTCGCGCTCTCTCTCTTTCTCTCTCGCGCTCTCTCTTTCTCTCTCGCGCTCTCTCTTTCTCTCTCGCGCTCTCTCTTTCTCTCTCGCGCTCTCTCTTTCTCTCTCGCGCTCTCTCTTTCTCTCTCGCGCTCTCTCTTTCTCTCTCGCGCTCTCTCTCTCTCTCTCGCCGCTCTCTCTTTCTCTCTCGCGCTCTCTCTTTCTCTCTCGCGCTCTCTCTTTCTCTCTCGCGCTCTCTCTTTCTCTCTCGCGCTCTCTCTTTCTCTCTCGCGCTCTCTCTTTCTCTCTCGCGCTCTCTCTTTCTCTCTCGCGCTCTCTCTTTCTCTCTCGCGCTCTCTCTTTCTCTCTCGCGCTCTCTCTTTCTCTCTCGCGCTCTCTCTGTCAATGAGGCTAAGTGACTTGCCCAGGGTCACACAGCTAGTAAGTGTCTTGGTTCAAATTGGAACTCAAATCCTCCTGACTCCAGGGCCACGACTCTATATCCACTGTACCACCTAGCTGTCCCTAAAATCAGAACTTTTTCACTTAAAATGACTTCCCTGAAGGCAAAAAGAAAGGAACCAAGAGCATCTTAGGAAACATTATATTGCCCCCAGGCTTAAAATAAGCTATTCATATCGACGACGTGGTGTGACAAAGTGTACCTGTGCATGTATATACATACATATATATGGTTATTAATCTTATATTTATTTTAATATGTACTTATCTTCTGCCTCTCCCATCAGGATGTTAGAATGCAAGTTCACTGGGAATAAGGATCATTTTCTTCTCTGTAACAGCATCACCAGCAGAGGCACGGTGTGGGGGCTTAATAAATATTTGTTGATTGTTTGATTTGGGGGGCGGGGGTATGCACAAGGAAAGAATGTAAACTTTTCAAGATCTGGGACTCTCCAGCTTTCTTCTATGTATACTCCGAGAGATTAGCACCAAGCCTGGAGAATAGTAAGCACTTTTTATCTATCTGTCTATCTGTCTATCCATTCCTGTGCACAATGGGCTGCTGGCCACGTCAGCCTATCATCAAGAGTAGGACATTTATATGTTCCTAATCCTTCTAAGAGTAGGTGTCTGCCCAGCTGACAAATGAAGTCGGTTTTGCATTCACGGTGTCTTAGGCACCATTTAAAAGTCGAATTATTTAAATGCAATCCCAAACTTCTGAATCTGAGCCATTCCCCAGACAATTCATCAGATCTCATTGTTGGGGTTCAGTGACTGAGTCCAAAGTTCCAGGTAAAATATTTCTTTTCTAGAGTTCAGCATAACTCCCAGGCAGCAGACCATGTAAACAATTTGAGACTCTGAATGAATGGAATGCTGTCTGGAATGATAATGGGGAAATGGAATACACTTCGAATAAACACAGCGGGACCATTTAATTTAAAGAAACACATTTAGATAGCCACCTAGTGGTTTCTAGGTATGGGCATCTGGTTCAAGTTGCTTAGGGAAGGAATATGACTAAGTTTAAAAAAAAAAAAAAAGAGGGGGGAGACAAGACTGAAAAGTAATGAAATTAACATTAAATGTTACTTAAGATTTGTCAACCACTAAAATCTCAGCCATGAGGCTGATCCTTTGCCAAGATATGCACAGCCGCCAGGCTGAAAGGAAATTCTGACAAAAGATTACCTTAGACCTCCTGAGAGGTCATAAAATTATAAGATCATAGATGTTTAGAGCTTTAAGGGACTTTAGAGGCCATCTCTCCCAGATGACCCCTAGTTTCCTAAAGGAAGAAGCAAAGGTCCAGAGTTTTGGTGACTTGCTCAAGGTCACACAAGCAGTAAGTGGGAGAGCTGGGGAATGAACCTAGGTCCCTCCACTCCAAATCTAATCCCCTTCCCACTGTACCGTGCTGCTAGTGATTACTTATCTTCCTTGTGTTTTACACACTTCAGGAGGGAAAAATTCCTTTCATGCCTCAAATACGATGCAAATCCCTGAATATTCATAAGGGAAATTGTAGGTAAGGCTATATATACTCCAAAAAATCTGGGGATTTCATGGCAGGGATATTCAAAAAATTCAGCACCTAGCGACCAATCTGTTTGTAATGAGGGCTTCAGAATTCACTCAATGTGGCCCTACAATCCTAGATACGTGGTTGCGCTCCTTTCTCCATCAGCAATCATCCTTGGCTTTGAAACACCTTGCCTCTCACCTTCCCTCCCCTAAAATACACTGATCACCTGAAATCTCATTGCGACTCAAGGTAAGGCTTCTCTGCACCTTCTCAACTCACCCTCAGTGGCTTCTCTCCCTCTGACTAGAGGGCTTAGTGGGCTGACTGTTAGACTCCTTCCTTTGTAGAGGACTCACAACTTTCCAAGTAACTCCTTCTTCCATAAGCAGCTCTGCTTGGCTTTGACTCCCCGTGAATATCATGCCCCTTCCCTACCACCTGCCCCCTCACTCCCCACCCCAGGATAAACTGATCACCTGAGATCTCTTCATTAAGCAGATTGACTCAGGTTTTGCTACTCAACCCCTTCTCAGCTTACTCTCTGTAGCCTCTCTCCCTCTGAGGGCTGATGGGTAGAGCATTAAATTCGTCCCAAACACTTTCCTTTGTAGAAAGGGCTCACAACCTTTCATTTAACTCCTTTTTTTTTTTTAAACCCCAGCAGCCCTAGCCCTATTTGGCTTCATCTCCACACAATCCAATGCCCCAGTGCTGGAGTTGTGCTGTTGGAAGACACCTTTTTTTAGCTTCCTTTTGTGTATTATCCTTCCCCATTCAGTTATAAACTCCTTGAGGGCAGGATTCCATCTGCTCAGCGCAGTGGCTGGCACATAGTAGCACTTAATAAATGTTCTCTGAATTGAATTGAAATCCATGGTTAGCTGATACATGAAGACTTTCTACATTGGGAAGACCATCCAACACTGTGCTGGGTCATCTCTTTCCAAATGAAGACTTAAAATAGCATGAATATTGTGATTTCATAGGTTTATAAAACCCTAGATTTTGAACCATAAGGGACCTCAGAGGGCATCTACTCCAACTTACTTCCTTCCCTTTGCAGGTGAAAAAAAAATGAGGTGCAGAGAGGATGAGACTCTCCCAAAGTCCCATGAGTAGTAAGGGATGGAAATGGGATTTGAACCTGGGTCCTCTGATGACCAGTCTGCTTCCACTGAATCACACTGCCTTGTTGTGGAGACAATATTCTACAATATGGGCATTGATTGCACACATTTGGAGTCCTTACAGAATTTCACTCCCCTCGACTTATATGGCTTGGTGTCTTTTCATAAAGTCATTTTTCCTACCAATGAAATACCTACAATAAACATTCTTCCTGAAAGCATCTCTCTCCAGGGTTGAAACTACCCTGGTAGCCATAGAGCAGGGTACAGAGACAGGCATGCAATGGGTTTTAGCCTTCACAAGGTGGCAGAAACAGACTATAAATTCATCTCTAACCAGTTTCTCCAGCAAAGGGAATTTCACTAGGGACTAAATTCAGCAATCGAGTCCTATTAGAAGCTGTTCTAGCCACTTCCCAGTCTGACTTACTGGTTTCTCTAAAACCTAGGCTTGTGTTCAAAAAGCAGCCTTCTGAGTGTGAGGGCTTGGAAGTGAGCATGGTTGGCTATTCTTAAAGGAAGATTGAAAAAGTAGGACCTCACCAACCACTGTAATCCTTAGGCATGATTCTAAGCATTTTATCCATTTGATGAAAAGGGGCATCATTTGTTATCCATCAGCCACATCTCTTTTACTTTCATAAGCTTGCCAGTAATTACATTTTAGGTCTGAAGTGGTGCAGTAGCTAAGAGCTCTAGCCTGGGAGTCGAGAAGACCTGAGTTCAAATCTAGACTGACACTTACTAGCTGTGTGAGCCTGGACAAGTCATTTAACTTCAGTCTTCTCCAGTTTCTTCATCTGTAAAATGGAAATAATGATAATAGCACCTACATCAAAGGATTGTTATAAGGACCAAAAAGGATAATATCTGTATAGTGCTTTGTAAATTTTTAGGTGCTATAAAAATGGTAGCTATTATTACATATCATGTCATATCAAAGAGCTTTTATATTATTATATTATATAAAAATGTATATATATTATCTTTATATTATCTCACTTGATATTCACAAGAATCCTATGAGGGTGTAAGGGATTGGTTGTGATTTGGGGTTTCTGTGACCCCATCTTTGGCTGGGATTGGAGGCTCCAACATATGCATGTGCATGCTAGCCTCACAGTGGACACCCCTGCACCTGCATGGGCCTGGCCAAATTATAATGGGGGAGGCCCTGCCATGACTAGAAGCCTGTTGAGGGCAGTCAAGTGATTCCTGGCATCCAGAAGCTGGGTGGCTGGCATTTGTAGAGCCATCTGTTAATTTTGTCAATCAGGGCTGCCATCCAATTAGCTAGGGACTGTGTGTGTGTGGAAGGCCCGGTTTCCTGTGAGACAGGGGCTTCTGGGAGAGAGAAGGGAGGAGAGAACACTCTCTGATGTGCAGGGTTGACACAGATTAAATGTTGCAGATGTTTTGCTCTGGAGGTCCTGTTGTGCTTGTTCATTCGTTTCAGTCATGTCCCCATTTGGGGTTTTCTTGGCAAAGATACTGGAGTGGTTTTGACATTTCTTTCTCCAGCTCATTTTACAGATGTGGAAACTAAGTGACTTGCCCAAGGTCACAAATTAGTAAGTGTCTGAGGCTGGATCTGAACTCAAGGTGTCTTTCTGACTCCAGCCTAGCACTCAATTCACTGTGCCACCTAGCTGTATAGACACAGTTAATGAGAATAATTCACATTTAAATAATACTTAGAGAGGACAGCTAGGCAGTGCAGTGGATAGAGGACCAGCCCTGGATTCAGGAGGACCTGAGTTCAAATCTGCCCTCAGACACTAGACACTTACTAGCTGTGTGACTTTGGGCAAGTCACTTAACCCTCATTGCCCTGCCCTCCCCCCCCAAAAGAAAAAAGGAAAAGGGAAAGGGAAAATAAATAAATAAATAAAAATTATACTTAGAAAGGACCTTAGAGATTATCTAGTCTAATCTCCTTAGTTCTTTAATTTACCCAAGAAACTGAGGCTAAGAAGGGTCTATCATGGTTTCCTCCAACTATTAGTCCCCTCCCAACCTCATCCCATTACCTTTTGTTTATTTGGTATAAAGGCAGGTAGTCCTGTTGGGCTGGTAGTCCAAAAGATCTGAGTTCAAATCCTGCTTCAGACACTCTCTAGCTGTGTGATCTTGGGCACATCACTTAACCCTGTCTGCCAATTTTCTCTTCTAAAAAATAGGAATAATAATAATAGCATCTACCTCCCAGGGTTGTTGTGAGAATCAAGTGAAATAATATTTATAAAGCACTTTGCAAACCTTTAAGCACCATTATTATTGTCTTTTCACATATATGTATGTGCATAGAACTTTTATATATACATATATAGAACCACATATATACATACATATATAGAACTCACAGTCTAGGGAGATTGTGTCTGTGCGTGTGTGTATACACACACACACACATATACGCACACATACATACATTCTGGTTAGAGAGGTTTTATATGCATGTATACATACATACTTCCATGCATACATACACATAGATATATATATAATTTACATTTTATTTGGCAGATTGTGTGTGTGTGTGTGTGTGTGATCCCCCGAAACAGAATGTAAGTCCCTTGAGGGCAGAGGTTATTTCACTTATAAAGTCTTTGTATCCCCCAATTCCTAACATGGTGACTGGTACATAGTAGGTAATTAATAAATGCATTTGATTGATTGATTGAAAAGATGCTAAGTTATTAACCTAAGAATGCAAAGCCAGTACCTCTAGTGCCCCACTATTGGTATAGTTCTGGTCACTATAACAACATTAATCCCTAAACATAATCACAGCATCATAGATTTACAGCTGGAATAGACCTAGAGAGCTCATCAATTCCAACCTTCTCATTTTACAGGTAAGACCTCGGGGTCCAGTGACTTGTCCAGGGTCATCCAGGTAGGAAGTACCTGACAACAGATTCAGACCCAACCTTCCTGACACCAAAGCCTAGCACTCTATCTACTGTAGCAAGCTGCCTCTTATAGAATGGTTTTGTTGCCTTTTGTTTTTCCATTTCCTATGAAAGCTCATTTGGCTACATTAAAAGAGCAAATAGTGACTGCCTAAGAGGAAGTGAATGCAATTTATTAGACACAAATGTGCCCTTACATTCCAGAACCGCATGCACGACTAGTCTTTGGTCTGTCTTCTTTATAGAGCAGTCGTAGGTAACCATCTTCGCTCCTGTTTTCTGGGGCATCTGAATCCATGAAGACCTCTGCTTCAGATGCCTCCCGATCTCGAAATGAGCTCTGAATCAAAGGAAGGCTAAATCCAAAAACACACGTTAGTGGTTTTGTCTGCCCCTCGTGGGTTTCTTTCCTCAGAAGCAGGCATGCTCAGAGCCCCTCCTCGTTGCCTTTGATAAAGTTTCCCATTTGCCCAAATGCTTTCAGCCAGTTTTCAGAAAGGGGATTTCCAGGGTTCTGTAAGCCAAGGTTAAATCCCGAGCTATCCAACAGGTTCAGAGTTGCTGTTATGCATAGAGAGGCAGCTGAAGTATATCAGTGGAATGTCTTAGTGGAAGGTGATTTCCAAAAGCTGCCTTGGACCTAGCATCTGAAGACTTGGGTGTGATCTCAGTTTAGATATGACATTGCTGTGTGAGAAGTCTGTTTCTATGGCCTTCAGTTTTTTACCTGTGAAATGGGTTTGATAATACTGAGCCCAACTACTTCACAGGATTAATGTGAGGAGGGCTCTTTAATGTTCAATGAAAGCCATAGGATCAGGAAGCTATCCTGTCAAACCCAGTTCATTTTACAGACAAGGAAACTGAGGCCCACGTACTTGATGTGACTCGCCCTTGCCCAAGACCACACAGATAACTAGCATCACAGGCATGATTTGAATCCAGGTCCTCTACTCTATAACAGAATGCTTCCTGAAATATAAAAGCAGAGTTAGTGTTATTTTTCCCAGTACTTTAAAAAATATTTTTTTGAAGGCAATCAAGTTAAGTGACTTGTCCAGGTCACACAGCTAGAATTTGAACTCAGGTCCTCCTGAAACCAGTACTTTCTTTTTAAAAATATTTTTATTTGGGGCAGCTAGGTGGCACAGTGGATAGAGCACCAGCCCTGGAGTCAGGAGGACCTGAGTTCAAATCCTCCTCAGACACTTGACACTTACTAGCTGCGTGACCCTGGGCAAGTCACTTCACCCCAATTGCCTCACTAAAAAAAATTAATAAAAAATTATTTTTTTATTTTATTTTACTTGAATAAAAAAGCCTCAACGTTCTCTCCCTTCTTACCTTCTCCCTTGTGGGAAAGAAGAAAAGAAAAGAAAAAGAAAAAGAAAACTTTTGAAACAAACATGAGTAGTCAGACAGAACAAATTCCCACACTGGCCATGTCCAAAAAATATATGTCTCATTTTGCATCTTGAGTCTCTGCCCATTACTTCATACCAGTTTGTCCAGCTTTCACACTCCAACTGGGCACCACAGTCTAAATATAGAATGCAAAGGATCTGTGGATTTTTATCAGCATGAGGAGATCCTGGTATGAGAACCCCCCTCCACTGATGCAGATTGCAACTCGCCTATAACTTACTAAGTCCTACAGAACTGCTTAAGGCAAACAGAAGTGAAGCCCCTTGCTCACGGTCACACAAGTAGTACAAGGGGGTGATAATTGAATCCAGGTTCTAGGGTCATAGGGTAATTGGTTTAGAGATAAGATAATTTATCATTTTATATTGATCATGCATATATTTTATATCCCCCTATCATTTTATAATTGAGGAGACCATGACTCAGAAAGGATAAATGACTGAGTTACACTGGTAGTAAGTAGCAGAGTCAGAATTTTGGATCCAGGCCTTCTGACTCCAAATCCGACATTCAATCCACTATACCTGATTCCTAATCCATTACTTTATCTACCATACCACTCTGACTCTATTTACCATGATAATTCTACACTGATTTATAACATGAATTTGGTTGGGCTAGATGACCACTAAGGTCCCTTTTAACTCTGTACCAAATGATGTTTCCAAACATCCTATGATGTTCTTCTCCTCCTCCTCCTTCTCCTTCTCTTCCTCCTTCTCGTTCTTCTTTTTTTGGTGAGGCAGTTGGGGTTAAGTGACTTGCCCAGGGTCACACAGCTAGTAAGTGTTAAGTGTCTGAGGCCGCATTTGAACTCAGGTCCTCCTGAATCCAGGGTTGGTGCTCTATCTACTGCGCCACCTAGCTGCCCCTGAACTTTTTATTGTATCTATAGCAAGACTCTCAGGGGTCCTCTCCCAGCTCCCACTCGTTCTGACAAGTTGGGTTCCCAGAAGGCAGCTTCATTTCCCCACTTATTATTCTAAGAGTAACACCAAGGGTTCGAATGTCTTTTACTGCTATTGGTTCCAAACCCCATTCTGATGTGTTTTCCCTCAATTTCAATCGCCAATTACAGTAAGCAACTACCCTATACTGTTTACCCAGTGATTAACCTGCTACCATCAACTTAATCAATTAGCATCATTTAGCTTTTACAATGGAATAGATATTAAGAAGATATTACAAGAACAGAATTGCAAACATTTTCCTGCCCCACTCTCACCACCCCCGAAATGAGGCATTTTCCCTGTTCAGACTGAGTTCAGTTTTAAAGTCACCTCTACAAAGCCTTCAGCCCACAAAGTTCACCTCTGAATGTATCAGAGCTGATGGATAAAGTAACTCCATTGCTTGCAAAAAACAGTCTCAACTCCTCATTCCATTACTTGTTATACTGGGTGAGCCATCCTAGAACCTTACCAGGCTCAGCTACCAGAAAATTCTGCTACTTCCTAGCTCACAAGGTCACAGCCAAACCTGTTTTAATACTCCTCCTAAGTTCAGGAAAGAATGGATACAACTGGGATTGCAGCAAAAGCAGGGACATCAACTCAGGGAAATATCGTAGCAACCTGGATGAGGGACCCAAGACCCAAGACCTCTCATATCACCCAGAAACTTACAGCATTTGGTCCTCCTTGCTCAAACATAACCAGGGAGAGACAAGTCAATTGGGTTAGTTAGTGTCTTTGGTATTTCCATCAAGTTCCAACTAAGTAGCCAATCAAAAGTCCCACAAAGGAAGTAGACAGGAAAGAGAATATCTAAGAATACTCTGGAGTTTCCATTGAGGATCATAACAACACAATAAAGCAAATGCTCATAAACACTGGGTTCTCATTGGCCAATCCTCTGTCACACACAAGTTGAATATAAAACTTCCTCTGGATTTAACATATCTAGTACTTACTTTTCTTCTAGAATGACTAAAAATCAACTGTTATGGACCTCACTTGGGATCAGCTAAAACTCTTGTGCTAAAAGATACACACACACACACACACACACACACACACACACACACACACACAAAAATCAATGTCAAGTATTCTAACAGCCATTTCTCCCCCCAAATTTCTAATAAAACAAATAGTGTACATTTTGGCACTGAAACCCATTCCTCACAGAAGCTGTTTGATGCTAAGATATTTCCCCTTCTTGTTGTTTTTTCCTTCTTCCTTTCTTTTTTCACATGGATGGAGCCAAAATGGGATTATCCCAAACCAATTTGATTCTAATCCAAGCCACACACCCTCTCTGTTCCATGCCAAATCAGCTTTAAATTACTAACATCCATGATCCCCAAATGAACGATCTACTAGAATTCATGAAAAGGGTCAGAGAAGCAGCCTGTAGGCCAAAAAGAGAATGGGAAAGAGCACAAGTCAGATGGAAAACAGATCAGCTCAGAGACAGACCCTTGGTCAAAAACTATGTTTCATGTGAAATTTGGCTGCCAAAAGATCGAATCTCCCAGTTGGGAAAGACAACAAAGGGAGAAGTTGATATCACACACATCCAGGCCGCTAGAATGTTTGCCTTTCTGTATCCTAGCCCTTCACCTGATTTTCCTTTGCTTGAAAATGACATCGGAGCCCTTTCTCTAAGTTAGGAATTCAGTGGACAAGAATCACTGGGAGAGGGGTCTTGTGCTTTTCTCTTTTGCTTGGCTGATAGTTCACTGAAAAACTCCTACTTTGAGCAAATGATATTTTTTTTTGAGCTCCACAAATGAAAAGGATTTTGTTGTTGATGTTGTTCATCTCAAAGAGAGCCAAGAACATCATGAGGGTGATGTCTTGCAATTGGAGTGAATTGAAGTGAGGCAGAGCTGCACAGTCATCAGTCTCACTCTCTCCTCCAGTCATTGGCATCCAGTAGCAAGATAAAAGTCAGGACAACTGACCCTCAAAAGGATCTTAGGGGGTTATTTGCAAGCCATAAGGTATCAAAGTAAGTTCTCAACGTGAAATCATTTTTTTCTTGTTTTAAATCCAGTTTCATTCAATCCCCCAAGAGTAATTATGTGTCTATTCTAGAGAGTCAAAGAAGAAAAGCAACACAATCCTTGCCTCCAAGAAATTTACGTTCTAATAAGGGAATGCATTATGTACATAAATATGTAAACTATAAGACACACTGTGATGAGGGGGAACAGAGATATCCAGACCAAGTGGCCTAAGAAAAATCGAGGAGGGAGAGATTACTTCCTTTTTTTAAAAAATTGATATCTTTGTTTCTTATATTGCCGATTTCTGCCTTATGCCTCTCAGAGGGCCATCCCAATTTTTTAAAGAAAAAAGAAAAAGAGGTAGAAGAGGAAAAGCTCATCAAAAGATGATCAATACATCAAAAAATTCTGAAAACACATGCAATGTTCCACATGAGTGGACAAGACCTACTTTTTCCAAGCGGAAATCTTTGCATATCTTCTCTTTGGGGTCATGTTTTTTCTTTTGAAGCAGCTGGATGGCACAGTGGATAGAGCTTGGGCCTATAGTAGGGAAAACCTAGTTTCAAATTTGGCCTCAGACACTTAGCTGTGTGACCCTGGGCAAGTCACTTAACCCCCATTGCCTCACAAAAAAAAAAAAAAGAAAGAAAAGTAAGTGGGAGTCAGGCTGCAGAAGTCTATTAAAGATTGTTCTAGATGATACTATAATCAAGAAGGAGATATCAAAGATTCCCAAGTAGAGGCATGGTCTCCTGTGGGCATCTGTGATAAGAGTGGCATCCATCTTAGATAGGTTGGACTGGTTTCTCTTCAAAGTCCTTAGGACTTGATTGGCACAGCTACCTAGTTACTTATACCAAGCCTATGAAGAATCAGTGATACTCAAGCCTCTTGGAATTTCTAGTGCCATAAGAGTGAATGTATCTTTCCGATTGGGCGTTGCCTCCCTGATGGATGTAGAGACAGACTGAGGCCTCGTTTACTTGAATCAGTGTTGTATCCCCACAGAACTCCTTTATGGCTGAGTAAACTTCTCTTTGTTAAATATTTTATGGTTCATGAGTATCTCATCTCCCTCTGATGTGAAGCCTGAATCACCAGACCGGCCTGACAGCCTTGGCCCAGAAAAGCTATACAAAGGTTATTTTAGCAGCTATGCGAAGGATGGACTGGAAGGGGGAAGGGGGAAACTGAAGCCAAGAAGATCAATTTGTCCATCAATAGACATTTATTAAGCACCAACTGTGTACCAGGCACTGTGCTAAGCATGCAAAAGCAACTATTTACAGGATAAATTGGAAATAATCAGCAAAGGGGACATGCAAAATTGAAGAGAGATAGTGAAAGACTTCCTGTAGAAGAAGGAATTTTAGTTGGGACTTGAAGGAAGCCAGGGAAACCAGGATGGGGAGATGAAGGGGGATAGCATTCCAAGCACAGGGACCAGCCAATGAAAATGTCTAGAATCTAAGGATGGGGACAGTTAAGTGGCACCCTGGATTCAGGAGGACATGAGTTCAAATCTGGCCTCAGACACTTGACACTTACTAGCTGTGTGACCCTGGGCAAGTAACTTAACCCTTATTGCCCCACACACACACACACACAAAATCTAAGAATGAAGTGTCTGGTGAAAGAAACAGCAAAGACCTGTTAAGGGCTAAACTGTCTAAAATATCTAATGAGTGGTCACCAATCAATTACAAGCTTTAGCAAGAGTTAGACTTTTAAGCATTTATTAAGGAGAATAAGAATTTGGTAAAGAGAGAGAGAAAGGCCTAGATTCCTATCTATTAAAGGGAGAGCGAATTTCTAGCTCCCTTCTCTGCCAGCGTCCTCAGGAAAGAGCCCCAGAGTCAGCGCCAGTCTCTTCCTTCCTCCTCCCACTAGTCCGCGTCACTTCCTCCCGCCAAAGAAAAGACTCCTGGTCTTGCCCTCAAAGACCTTCGCTTCATGGGCAGAACTCTTCTACAGTAAGTATCCAGCAGGTGGCGTCATTCCAATCGTTACAGACCCCAGTGGTACTGGATCACAGAGTTTGTGGGGAGGTAGGGATATACTGGAAAGTCTGGCAAGGGTCTAACATGTTAAAGAACGGAATCAGGTGGTAATAATTCAAGATGAGAAATATTGTCAAGGACAATTTCTTTTTTTGTTTTTGTTTTTTGTTTTGTTTTGTCTTTTTTGCAGGGCAATGAGGCTTAAGTGACTTGCCCAGGGTCATACAGCTAGTAAGTGTCAAGAGTCTGAGGTTGGATTTGAACTGAGGTCCTCCTGAAACCAGGGCCAGTGCTCTATCCATTGAGCCACCTAGCTGCCCCCCCCAGGGCAATTTCTATAGGTCCTTAGAAAGTGATGGTCTACCAGAGAGTGAAGAATTATGCTGTCTTCTTACGGGGTTAGGAATGAGTCTTTGGGATTTTGTCATGTCAAATAGAATGTCCTGCATTTGAAAAAAGAAAGAGAAATATTACAAAGGTAGACTCCATAGTTAGGAAAATGAGAGGAGAGTATGATGGAGCAGAAATAGAAATTTAGAATGAGAGACTCTGGGTTTGAATCTTGGCTCTGTCACCTGTTACCTGTGGAGTTAGAGCTCCAATTTCTCTCAGCTTCAGTTTCTTCACCTATAAGAGGAGGGTTTATCTCTAAGGTTCTTTCCATCTGCACATGCCATGATCAGATATTAGGCAGAAGAGAAAAAGGAAAAGTCAAATGTGACTGGAGTTTGAACTTGGTCCTCTCTGGGAGGTGTTGGGGCTATGGAAAGAAACAGGATAGTTGGGAGAAAGGGGTAGGTTTACAACTGGGGCGATGAGGAGTTGAATGTTATACTTGATCATGAGGAGTATGAGAAAAGATATCGGGGCAGCTAGGTAGTGCAGTGCATAAAGCACTGGCCCTGGATTCAAGAGGACCTGAGTTCAAAGCTGGCCTCAGACACTTGACACTTACTAGCTGTGTGACCCTGGGCAAGTCACTTAACCCTCATTGCCCTGCAAAAACAAAACAAAACAAACAAAAAACAAACAAACAAACAAAAAGATATCCAGGTGGTGATTTTGAGCAGGCTGCTGGAGGGGCAGGGAGCCACTATATTCCTTCTGGCCAAGTACCCAGATCTTCATTATTTTTTGCATCCTCATTCCCAGCACAGTACTATTAATGGCAGTTAGGTGGCACAGGGGACAGAGCGCCAGGCCTAGAGTCAGGAAGACTCATCTTCATGAGTTCAAATCTGGCCTCAGACACTTAGTAGCTGTGTGACCCTGGGCAAATCACATAACCCTGTTTCCCTCAGTATCCTCATCTGTAAAATAAGCTAGAGAAGGAAATGGTAAACCACTCCAGTATCTTTGCCAAAAAAAACCCACAACAAAAAACAAACAGAAAACAACCCAGGGGCAGTTAGGTGGCGCAGTGGATAGAGCACCGGCCCTGGATTCAGGAGGACCTGAGTTCAAATCTGGCCTCAGACACTTGACACTTAGTAGCTGTGTGACCTTGGGCAAGTCACTTAACCCCCATTGCCCCACAAAAAACCCAAAAAAAACAAAACCAAAAAACCAAAACCAATATAAACCAACCGAAATGGGACCATGAAGAGTCAGGCATGACTGAAACAACCAAACAAATGTCAGGTTAAGGAGTGCAACCTTGGACATAGCAACTGACTTCTGTGCACCTCAATTTCCTCATCTATACAATGAGAGCACTGGATTAGATGACTTCTGAGGTAACGATTCATGAATTTAACTTTTTTGTGGGGGGGGGGCAATGAGGGTTAAGTGACTTGCCCAGGGTCACACAGCTAGTAAGTGTCAAGTGTCTGAGGCTGGATTTGAACTCAGGTCCTCCTGAATCCAGGGTCAGTGCTTTATCCACTGTGCTACCTAGCTGCCCCCTATGAATTTAACTTTTAACCTCCTTTCTTTCCAGTAAAACTAACTTAAAACACCCTTTCTCTCATCTGTTTTATACCCTGGACTAGGCTTGGATAGTGGGGGTGTTGTTTTTTAAATTCATATGCTTCAGAATATTTCCAGCTCATCTTGTGTTGCTTGCAATATGTATGCCATCTGCCCCAGGCACTTTGAAGGGGAAAGTCCAACACATGAATAAGAAAAGGAGCTAAATGAGGCTTCTGTAAATAGACCCAAAATAAATTTTGCTTAGTCTCCATAGAATATTTCATTTGGCTGATCAGGAAGTGGGGAGACCTGCTTTTGCTGCGTTGTGCCCAGAAAGAGGTGAAGTTTCTCGATTTTTGGCCCTGTCAAATGAGGACAGAAATAGGAATTTTTACCAGCCAAAAAAATTAATGAAACGATTTTAAAGTGCCTTACATACTAACTAAAGAATTCGGCCCTATGGTATCAGGATTCTGAAAAGGAAGATAACAGTGAGTTTCAAGTTTCTTCTTATGCAATAGCTCAGCCGACCAGACCCATTATTCTGTAGGGTCTTGTTCAACACCTAGCATGCTGAGTTCACATTCAATGAATTCCTTGGATTCCTTCTGCTCAGTTATCCCTTTAGGCCAAGGATCCCAAATGATAGAAGCTTTTTTCCTACCCAAGACTCAGATGAGGTAACTTTGCTCAAGTGACCCAGCAAGTCCAGTCAGAGGGTCAAGGGTCAAGTCCTCCAATATCCTAAAGATGCCTGGCCCATTAGGCCATTCACTAATTACTCCCCTCTTGCCCAAATATAAGCAAGAAGGTCATATGAGCCTTGACTTGTCATTAGCTTCAAACTCTTCCTCCAACAATTGTCCTTATTTTTTTTAAAGATTATTTTTCCCAATTACACGTCAAGACAATTTTAGCATTCATTTTTACAAGATTTTGAGTTCGAAACTTTTTGCCCTCCCCTTCCCTCTTCTAAAAATGGTAGACAATTTGATATGGGTTATATATGTGCTTTCCAATGATTGTCTTTAAATGGTTACCTCTAATAGGTAGCAAAACTGATTTCACCTGCCCCTTCTTTTCCTTCCTCCATCTATTTTTCTTATTCAGCCACATCCAACTCTTTGTGACCTCATTTGGGGTTTTCTTGGCAAAGATACTGGAGTGGTTTGCCACTTCCTTCTCCAGCTCATTTTACAGATAAGGAAACTGAGGCAAACAGGATGAAGTGATTTGCCCAGCGTCACACAGCTAGCAAGAGTCAAGGGGGCAGCTGGGTGGTGCAGTGGATCAAGCATTGGCCCTGGATTCAGGAGGACCTACCTGAGTTCAAATCCAGCCTCAGACACTTGACACTTACTAGCTGTGTGAGCCTGGGCAAGTCATTTAACCCTCATTTGCCCCGCAAAAAAAAGAGTCTGAAGCCAGATTTGAACTCAGAAAGATGAGTCTTCCTGACTCCTAGTTGCTCTCCATCCATAGATCCATAGCAATTCAATTTAATTCAATTCAGCAAACATTTATCCACTGACTCAATGGGCTAGTTTCTGGAGATACATTAATAGAAATTATATAGACACTGTTCTCAAAGAGCTAAAAATCTAATAGATGGGCAATGAACACGTACACAAATAACCATGATAAAAAGGAGAATACAAGAAAGAAGATATGTGTAAAAGAAAGATATGTGTACAAAGGAGATATTGGGTAAAGCCATGAAAAATGGCTCAAGGAAGCTAGGTGGTAAAATGAATAGTGTACTGATCTTGGAATCAGGAAGACATATTCCAATCCTGCCTCAGACCCTGACCAGCTTTATGACCTAGGACAAGTCACTTAATCTTTCCCAGCCTCAGTTTCCTTATGTGTAAAATGGGGGGAGGGGCAGCCAGCTCTAAATCCACAACCTTATGACTTTAATTGGGGAGGCCTGGAAATACTTATGAATTGGCCTCCATCCTGAACAGATGAAGATGGGACAGAGTAAAAAGTCCATTCCAGGCATCAGTCTAATACCATAAGCAAAAATTCAGAAATGGCGGGATCTGAACAGGAGATGGAGATTAGTATAGTTTGGCTGGAATGTAAATAAAGTGAAAGGTAATAGTCACAAGATAGTATTGGAAAAGGAGGATTAGAAGGACATTGTACAGGGGCAGCTAGGTGGCACAGTGAATAGAGCACAGGCCCTGGATTCAGGAGGACCTGAGTTCAAATCCAGCCTCAGACACTTGACACTTACTAGCTGTGTGACCCTGGGCAAGTCACTTAACCCCAATTACCTCACCAAAAAAAAGAAGGACATTGTACAATGAGGAAACTGAGCCCCAAGAATGTTAAGTGACTTGCCTAAGGTACCACAGAGGGAAAATACATTTAAATATCAGAGAGAGAGAGAGAGAAAACGCCAAGTTTGCTCCCATGCATTCTTTGGATCCCATCATAAATCTACACTTGAGAATCCTCCCCAAACCCCTACACAAACCCAATGGCCAAGTAAAAGGGAAGATTCTCTCCGCCTTAGGCTCACAGGGGCATGAGGAATGTCTCTCTTATCCCTATCTCCTTCACTTAAGAAAGAGGATGTTGGCTATATCTGGAAAAACCATTTTGAATATTGGGACATGTTAAAAAGTTGGATAATCCATTAAAAGGGCATGGCCTTCTTGCTGCAATCTGTAGAAGAACTTTTAATGGATTTAGTCTGTTACATGTTTATTCTTAAGGAAATCTAGCAACTTGCTAAAATCCATATCAGATTAAGTAACTGCCACCCTTTAGAAACAAAACTCCCAAAATAGTCCCTTGGTTGATTATCTCCTGTACTTCTCTCTTAGTTCATGTCATTAACCCTTGGAGAGAACAAACCTATGAGTCATAATGGTCATTCAAACCTTACAAAATTTTGTCTTCCTTGCTTTCCACTTACACGTGGACATCATCCCCATGCCTGAGGATTTGGTTGAATAGTGTGTAGCCCGGATAAAGAGTGGTACTTCCAAAATGGCCAGTAAGGCATCATTTCATGGAGTTGAAACCAGGCAGAGCAGCAGTTGCAAAGGGGAATGAGCTGAGGGGCTAGTCTCTGCCTTCTATGTTTGGCTTGGCATTTCCAGTCGTGTCCAACTCTTCATGACCCCTTGTGGGGTTTTCTTGGCAAAGACGCTGGAGTGGTTTGCCATTTCCTTCTCATTCTACAGATGAGGAAACTGAGACAAAAAGCATCCAGTGACTTGCCCAGGGTCACACAACTAGTGAGTAGCTGAGGCCAGATCTAATTCAGGTTTTTCCTGAGTCTAGGCCTCCATACTCCACCTACTGCATCATGGAGCTGCCCTCTATAAAGGAAGGCACATGTAGGAGCTTGATGTTCCACCCTCTAGCCCTCCAAACAGAGGAAAGAGGAGGCTCAGGGAGGTCATTTCCATTAAGGCTTGAGTAAACAACAGGGTGATAAGTTTAGAATGGATGAGTTTATCCTGGGAGGAACATCTTGTTCCATGGAGTTATAACTAGAGCCATAACTAAGGTGAGAACATGGGGCTTTGCCCCAGGGCTGGAAATAGGAAGGGATGGATGGAAGGAAAGCATGGGAAGGAATGGAAAGAAGGAAGGAAGGAAGGAAGGAAGGAAGGAAGGAAGGAAGGAAGGAAGGAAGGAAGGAAGGAAGGAAGGAAGGAAGGAAGGAAGGGAGGGAGGGAGGGAGGGAGGAAGGAAAGGAGGGAGGGAGGGAGGACTCATTATGTGTCAGGTCCTGTGCTAAATGCTGGGGATATATACACAAGCAAAAAGAAATTGAGGGGGCAGCTAGGTGGCACAGTAGATAGAGCACCGGCCCTGGATTCAGGAGGACCTGAGTTCAAATCCAGCCTCAGACACTTGACACTTACTAGCTGTGTGACCCTGGGCAAGTCACTTAACCCCAATTGCCTCACCAAAAATACAAACAAACAGACAAAATTTACTTGTTTAAAAAGAAAAAAAGAAATTGAGCCTCTGCTCTTGAGGAGTTCGCATTCAACATGGCAGACAACACACAAAATGGAGCTGAAAATGAGTAGGGAAGGAAGGGAGGATGTCCAACCTTTTAACAGTCCAGGAGGATGAAAGTTCCCAGGATGGGGGATATGATCTTGAAGTTCAGAATGTCAGAACAGGCCTGGGAGGGGCATGAAGGTGGGCCAGCTTGGGTCTTTCCACAAAATGGAGAGTTCAGGAGAAACTCACCAAAGGGAAAAGCAGGACGGGCCTTCTGGAGGTGGTCAGGCCTCCTGAACAGTAGGCTCTTCTAGACTGAGGAGACCCCAGGCCCTGAGGGAAGTTCCAGGATGATCCAGCAGAAGTGCTTCCTTCTCTGGCCACCTGAACCCAGGCAGCATCCATGGCTCTGTCCTGGTGAGAATTTCCTTCCTTCCCCTTTCCTCCCCATCAAGATGATAGACCTTGATCCTGGTTTTTCCAGCTTTCAGGTACTCCTCAAATAGGAGTTAATCCTTCAGTGCAGAAACTATATGGATTTTTTCTTCCTAAGTGATCCTTCCCCCCAAACCGTGGCCACATGGGACAAATGCCAAAAAAAAAAAAATTGCTTCTTCTAGCTTTGCTCAGACCTACAGAGTGACAGTCCCCATTTTACAGATGAAGAAGCATAGACTTTAGGGGTCCTTTCCAGCTCTAAGAAGGTGAATGTTTTGCCCAGAGGTCACATCAGTCTAAAGCAGAAGAAGCAGGATCTAGACCCTCCAAAGCCCAGCATGCTTTGCACATTCTGGACAGTTTTTTGGTTTTGTTTTTAAAGGTCACAGAACAACATCTTAGCTTCATACCTGTGTAATTCAGGAGGGAAAACATTCTTTTCCGGGTCCCTTCAGATTCCATAATGGCCTTCTGCCATTATGGGTGAGAGAAAAAAATCATCATCTCTCTTGAGCACCATGACCTCTAGACTCTATCCCGAGGCCCCTGGCCTTCTACTGTACAAGAACAAGGGATCAGAGAGAGCCGCAGGGCCCCATACACAGAAGCAGGCCAAGAGACAAACAAACAGCCACTTGCTCCGATAAGCTTCCTGTTCTCTGATATCAGGACACACCGCCACCCACAATCAGGTACCCTGAAAAAACAAGCTGAGAAATTAGAGAAAAGAAAAGGAGGAGCTGCCAAGAGGCATGAATTGGAGCTGATTCACCCTGTTGGTTGAGTTCCCATATCAGGCTGGTTGGTTAATGATACTGCCCTAGAATATGTTTGTTCAGGAGTCTGGTCAGAACATCTCAAGAAAAGAACAGACGTTCTATTGATCCTAGGAATGGAAGGGAAAGGAAGACAAGCCTCAACTCAAGAGTCTTTTCTGTTTTTTTTTCATTTTCATTTTTATTAGGAACTTAATCATCAAACAAAAACATTTCAATATATAAAGAACAAAAATAATATTGCATGTGAACTTGTGACCTTATTGCATACAGGTTTTATTTTTTAAAGTGTATTAAGTTTTGGGCAGCTAGGTGACACTGGGCTTGGAATCAGGAAGACTCATCTTCCTGAGGTCAAATCCAGCCTCAGACAATTATTAGCTGTGTGACCCTGAGCAAGTTCCTTAACCCTGTTAATCTCAGTTTCCTCATCTGTAAAATGAGCTGTAGAAGGAAATGGCAGAACACTTTGCCAAGAAAACACCAAATGGACTCACAAAGAATCAGACATGACTGCAATAACTGAACCAAATAACAACAACATATTAAATTTAACATAGTAGTTTAAAAAGGCTGCCTATTCATGTCTCCTGAATTTATTTTTGTTAATACAATCTATCTTTGGCCATGCTCAGAGGAAGTAATGACTCAGTACCTTTGGATGAGAGAAACTGACCTGCTAACCAGGCAGTTGGTAAAGCATTTCCAAGGTCTAGGATCCACCCCTGAACTTGAAACAATTTATTTTTCTCTCTCTCTCTTTTTTTTTTTGCAGGGCAATGAGGGTTAAGTGACTTGCCCAGGGTCACACAGCTAGTAAGTGTCATGTGTCTGAGACTGGATTTGAACTCAGGTCCTCCTGAATCCAGGTCTGGTGCTTTATCCACTGCGCCACCTAGCTGCCCTGAAACAATTTCTTTTTCAAAGAACTTATGTTTCACACAAGAAAACTGGCAGCTATGTGACATAGTATATAAAATGCTCAACTTGAAATCAGCATGCTGCCCCATATACTTACTGACTTTATTACCTTCTCATCCTCAGCTTCTTCATCTATAACAGGGAGATAACAGAACCTATATCACAAGGTTGTTGTGAAGATCTAATAGTTGGCTTGAGGTTATCTTCGAACCAGAGAACAGGCCAGGTGAGAGAAAAACCTGCCCTCCCTCAAACCAAAACACCTGGGACCATCTGAAGCTTGGGACAGTGTAGCTTGGAAGTAGGGCCCCACTGTAAGAGGGAGTTAAAAGTCAAGTAAAAGATGGCAAGATAAGCAAGCAAAGAATTAAGCTGGCTTTTAAAAAATTTAATTCTGTTTATTTCTTTTGTTACATTTTAAATTCTGAATGGTCTCCCTCCCTTCCTTGCCCCACATTCAGGCCACCATTTGATGCAGACTTATAAATATATTTAAAACCCTACTATGCATACTTCTATTTATTAGTTTTTTCTGGAAGTGGATAGCATCTTCCTTCATAAATCCTTTGTAGCTGATTTGAGTATTTATAATAGTCAAAATAACTTGGTTGTTCATAATTATTCTTTGACTATTTCTTTTTTTTTTTTTTTTGTGGGGCAATGGGGGTTAAGTGACTTGCCCAGGGTCACACAGCTAGTAAGTGTCAAGTGTCTGAGGCTGGATTTGAACTCAGGTACTCCTGAATCCAGGGCCGGTGCTTTATCCACTGCGCCACCGAGCCGCCCCCAGACTATTTCTTTTTTAAAAAGAATAGCTCACTTAATTATTAAGTTTGATGGTGGTGGTGGTGGTGGTTATTAAGAGCTCACATAGTTTCTTTTTTTTTTTTTTTTTGCTGAGGCAATTGGGATTCAGTGACTTGCCCAGGGTCATGCAGCTAGTAAGTGTCAAGTGTCTGTGGCCAGATTTGAACTCAGGTCCTCCTGAATCCAGGGCCGGTGCTCTATCCACTGCACCACCTAGCTGCCCCCACTCACATAGTTTCTTAAGGCTTACAAAATACTTTCCTCAAAGCAGCCCTAGGGGTCAACTAATTTAAGTATTATGGTGACCTTTTTACACATGCAAAAACAGAGACTTCAAAGAAATTAAGGTACTCACTCTGCTGTCACATATCAGAGGCAGGGTTTGAACCCAAATAAATCTCTGGAGCTCTAAATTCAGGACTTTTTTCCCTCCCACCTACTATCCCTTCTGTATTGGTATATGTTTGGTTTGGGTTTTTAATATTTACAGTGGGCTGGCCAACCACCCAGGACACTCAATATGGTCCCTACCACATAAATTACATCCAACTTCAAAATCTACAATATACCATCAACTGACACCCAAATCTATTGCCTAACTGCATTCAGTGGAAGATTGCCAAAGCTCTGATTTATTTCAATTGGACATCTAAGAACAGAAAAGTTTCCAGGACAAGCAAAGGGAGATGACAACATGGAGTTTTTGTAACTGAGCCAGACATTTCCTGGTAGCTGAAAGAGATTCATTACAAAGCCAGATCCTTCCTGATAATTGCTTTCCCTAACTTTAGGGAAGATGTCCATTACTGTTCTCTGAAGCTTCCCGTCAAGGGAAACAGACCAAACTAGGAAGCCCTCATTTTCCAAGGATGGATGTGTACAGCGGTCCCGAAAAGCAGCAAACAGATATAATAACAAACATGACTCATTAGGCTTGAGAGAGTTCACATTTTCTCATAGAATAGTCTGGATTTAAATTTTGGATTTTTTTTTTCTCTACAATCCATACTCTAAAAAGTAGCAAGGAAAAGTGAAGTAAAGATAACAAGAGAAAAGGATTATTTAATATGTCTCCTAGTCTCCTGTGAAAAAATTTTTTAAAAAGGAGCAGGAAAAATTTGATTTTCTGCCCCTCACATGATTATTATTTAGGACAATCTGCTATCTAGAGAGGCAATGTGCAATAGTGGATAGAGAGTTGACCTTGGAATCAGAAACACTCATGTTCAAGTGCGAGAGTGAGAAAATCCTAAAATTTCTCAATAATCTGGGCAACACTTGAAGGCTGTTAAATTACAGAAAAATTTCCAATGGCATTGGTCTTCTTATCTGGGAATTCTCTATACCAATGTAATCAAATGTCTATTCCCTTTCCCTGTTGTTCAGTCAAATCTGACTCTTCGTGATCCCATTTGGGACTTTCTTTGCAAACATACTGGAGTAGTTTGCATTTCCTTCTCCAGCTCATTTTAACAGATAAGGAAACAATCAAACAGGGTTGCCCATGGTCATACCCTTAGTAAGAGTCTGAGGTCAGTTTTGAACTCAGGAAGAAGAGTCTTCCAGACTCCATCCACTGTACTTACCTGTCTGGCCCTTTGTATCTAACACCTCTGAAGTATTTCATAACCACAAACTTTACCCAAGAGCAGCCTACTGGTTAAGACTAATCTTATTATTAATGGTGAAACACCAGCTTTCAGGATTTTGGTGTGGGAGGAGAGATAACAGGACCTGGCCCAAACACTTGAGGGAAATAACCTCCTATCTTATTTCCCTGTCTGTTAATTATAATTGTTAGCTAGGATTTCTATAGTGCTTTAAAGTTTGCAAATCACTTTACGTATCTTAACTCACCTAATCCTCACAAAAGCCACAAAAGTGGGCACTATTATTATCCCCATTTTACAGATGATGAAACTGAGGCAAACAGACTTAAATGACTTGTCCATGGTAACCCAGCTAGTAAGTATCTGAGGCAGAACTCAAAGTCTCGTCTTCTTGACTCCAAGACTCATGCTTTCTCAAAGACAGAGATTACACCTACCCTTCAAGTATATAAAGAAGAGTCAGCATAAAGGAAGCCAAACACGGAATCATTTTTAAGCTGCTAATGGCAGAAAAAAAATGATTTGGGGTGTATGATAGAGCAACAACTAAGAGAGGGTGACAGGGACTTTTTCCCAGGGTGCCAAAATTTAGAGGATATTGATAGCTCTTATACTTCTTCATTAAATAGAAAGGGTTGAGTATGACCCCTGGCTAGCAAGACTAACAAGAAATGCTTAAAACAAGAAGGTAAAATTAGTTAATAATTGGTTAATTATTAATATAACTAATATTGGTTAATATTAGTTAATAATATCAGAATGTATGCTTCTACCTTCCTACTGCAGTGACTACCCTTCTAGGCAAACTCCTCCTTGGCTTAGCTACCCTACCCAGGCAGAGCCTTTTGTTGCCTCAAGGTTTCCTACTCACAGGACCCAGGTGGTCCTGACTTACCCATACAGGGAAGAGTCCCAGGTTCCCTTCCCACAATGAAGCCTTGGGTCCTGAGGAACCAGATCTTCCTTCCACATTCAGCTGTGCTTTTGCATTAACCCCGAACAACTAATTACAGCTCTGTTAATAGCTAGTATTTATATCCCAGGTTTTCAAGATACTTTATAAACTCCAGGTCACTTGAGCCTCACAACAGCCTATTTATTGAGGACGGTACTGGAGTCATTATTACTTCCATTTTGCAGATGAGTAAACTAGGCTTAAACAAATTAAGCAAATTGCCAGAGTAGTAAATATAAGAGATGGGAATCAGTCTCAGCTTTCCTCACTTCAAATGCAGAACTCTAAGTCAGGTTTATAAGTCCCTAAATTCTCGAATTTAGGTTTGATTCCTTAATTGGTGCTTAATTATCCAGTGATTTCTTATTATTCCTCTAAAATGAAAAAAGGACATCCCTCGGAAAGTAAATTAATCATTAGACAGAAAAAAAAAGAAAGGAAGGAAGAAAGAAAGAAAAAGAAAGGAAGGAAGGGAGGAAGGAAGAAAGGAAGGAAGGAAGGAAGGAAGGAAGGAAGAAAGGAAGGAAGGAAGGAAGGAAGGAAGGAAGGAAGGAAGGAAGGAAGGAAGGAAGGAAGGAAGGAAGGAAGGAAGGAAGGAAGGAAGGAAGGAAGGAAGCATAACAGAAAAGGAAATGGTCCAAATTTGTGGGGGACAGAAAAAAGAATGGGTGATTGTTTTCAACAGAAGTCAATCGATTTTAGGCATAACTATGAGCTCCATATATAATGCACACATCTTGGTGAGCAATTCATTCGCTCTCCTTCATTCATGGAGCTGAGGAAAAAAAAGCATTTATTAGGCCCAGGAGTGACTTGATGGGCTACAATTCATCCCAGAACTTGTGAAGAAATTGTGCCTCAGTTGATCAGAATGTACATGAAAGTTTCTTACATTATCATTAAGAAACAAACGTTGAAGATAAAAGCCAGGTAACAGGTTTGAGAAACAAGAAGAGGGTGTGGACCAACTTCTAGTAGCCACACAACTTCTCAGGAAAGAAAAGAAGGGAATAAATATATAGACTATGGTTTACTCTTTTTTGTTTGGGTTTTTTGGTTTTTTTGCAGGGCAATGAGGGTTAAGTGACTTGCCCAGGGTCACACAGCTAGAAAGTATCAAGTGTCTGAGGCTGGGTTTGAAACGCACATCCTCCTGAATCCGAGGCCAGTGCTTTATCCACTGTGCCACTTAGCTGCCCCCTAGACTAAGGTTTAAAGAAAATGCTTAAGTTGACATTTATTTTAATGAGAAAGCAGATTTTTGTAAAAAATTATTTTAAAAATTTTAAAATAATAAACATTTTTATAGTTTTGAGTTCCAAATTTTATCCCTCCTTTCCTCCCTTCCCTCCCCCTCCTCAAGGCAGTACGTAATCAGATATAGGTTATACATGTGGAATTATGCAAAACATTACCACATCAGTCATTTTGTACAAAAAAAAATAGAATGAAAGAAAGTGAAAAATAGCATACTTTCATCTGTGTTCAATCAATATCAATTCTTTCTTTTGAGGTGGATAGTATGTTTCATCATTAGTCGAAAGGAGATTTCTTAAATAATTAAATTGAATTCCCTTTGAACATAAAAATCATCCAGCCTTAACCCTATTTCCGGCCTTGGTGGGTGAAATGTTGTTGAATTACTCAGCAGGGGGACAAGTGGGAAGTCATTTGCCCTGTGACCATGGATAACTTACTTAACCTTCTTGGCATGTGTAAAGTGAGGATAATGATAACTGAAACTACATACTTTGTAGAGTGGTTCTGAGAAAATGCTATTGTAAACTGCTAAACAACTATATGACAGTGAGCTGGTTGGCCATCAGGAGTGGTAGCAGCAAGCAGATACTGAGCCCACATACACCCACTCCCTGTGTCTTGACTCAAGCCCAGCTCCCACATCCACTTTTAAATGTTTCACTCACCAGCAATCAGGGGCCAGCTGGCAACACCCACTAAGATCTGGTTCAGGGCCATGGTGAGCCTAAGCCTTGGCTGGAGGTGAAGAAGAGAGTGCAGTAGGAAGAGAGTAAGAGTATGGTGAAGCTGGAATGTCAATGTGAATGGAGTATAAACAAAATCCATAGGCTAAAAAACCTAGGGTGACCTATATATGTAATTTTTTTATTATGAACTTAAACAGGAAAAAATAAAAGCATACAATAACATATTCTAGTGGACAGAGAGCAGGCCTTGGAGGCAAGGGGGCACAGGCTCAAGTCTGACACCTGACATAGAAGCTTTGTAACTCTGAGGGAGTTATTTAACCTCTCAGTCCTCTAAGGTAACTCTCTAAGACAGTGAGGTTGCAGAGAAGGTAGATATCTCTGCAATTGAATTCAATCAAATATATTAAGCACCTACTATGAGCCAAGCACTATGTTAAGCCCTTACAATAGTAAAGGGAGTTTCTCTACTTCAGAGTTCCCTATAACAATGAATAGTTTCCATTCCTATTAATTTTACATAAACTTTATTCATTGAGAGAGAAAGAGGAATTATGGATGTAGAGCAGGAGTTGAAAGGTCTCCAGTCTCAACTCTGATACATGACGGCTGTGTGACCCTGCTCTGGTTGATTAACCTCTGTGTGCCCTGGGCTTGAATCTCTCTCTCTCTCTCTCTCTCTCTCTCTCTCTCTCTCTCTCTCTCTCTCTCTCTCTCTCCCTCCCCGTCTCTCTCCCCCTTCTCTCTGTCTGTTTCTCCTGTCTGTCTCTGTTTCTGTCTCTGTCTCTGTCTCTCCTCTATTTTTATTTGTCTTTGTGTGTGTCTGTTTTCTCTCTCTCAGTAATTTCTTATTTTTCTCCAGTTATATATAAAGGCAATTTTAACATTCACTTTTTTAAAATCTGAGTTTCAAATTTTCTCTCTCCGTCCCTCACCACCCCCTCCCTGAAATGATAAGCAATTTGATATGGGTTATACATGTTCAATCATACAAAACATATTACTATATCAGTCATGTTGTAAAATAAAACATAGACCCAAAGGGGGAAAAACACACACACAAAAATACAGAAAGTGAATAATAGTAGCTTTGATCTGCATTCAGACTCCTGACAGTTCTTTCTCTGGAGATGTATATAGCATTTTTTATCATGAGTCCTTTGGAATTGTCTTGGATTGTTGTATTGCTGAGCAGAGCTAAGGAATTCAAAGTTGATCATCATACAATGTTGCTATTGCTACATATGATGTTCCCCTCATTCTGTTCATTTCACCTTACATCAGTTCATGTAAATCTTTCCTGGGCAACTCTCTTAAAACTCTGTTTGAGGCCGGATTTGAACCCAGGTCCTCCTGAATCCAGGGCTGGTGCTTTATCTACTATGTCATCTAGCTGCCCCACCATATGCCAATTTTTTAACACACATTTTGAAGCCGCCTTGCTGAACCAATAGAGTGCTGGACTTGGAGTCAAGGAAGACTTGGGTTCAAATTTCTCCTCTTGGGGCCTCAGACACTTGACACTTACTAGCTATGTGACCCTGGGCAGGTCACTTAACCTTCATTGCCCTGCAAAACAAAACAAAACAAAACAAAAAAACAACAAATCTCTCCTCTGGCACCTATTAGTTGTGTGACCTTTGGTAAATCACATAACTACTCTTTGCTTCAGGCAACTTCCTAGAATATATCTGTTAAGACACAAAAAATTATTTATCTGCTCTTGGTGACCAAAACTCCTGAGTAGGCTGAAGACATCGTGTTTCCTTCTGGTATTAAGAGTATTTGAGTCTATTTACTTTTAAATACCCTACCAGTTCTTGGCTTTCATAGTCTACCCAATGAGGTTATTTAACCCCTTCTACTCAGGAAGGGGGTGGTGGTGTAAACCATAATAGAAAGTTGAAAACTGCACCAATTTGATGCTTAAAATTGAAACAACAAAGCTTCCACTGAAATCTTATTGTGATACCATGTCATGTGACAAAGGCCCTGTGGTTAAAGGCTGTGGCAGCAGAGAAAGCACCTGCTCACGAGGTCCCAAGGAACTGAAAAGATGTTGTTTGCAGGCACCAGAGATGTATGCTGTGCTTGAAGTCCAGAGTCTAGCTTGGCTAAATTCAGAGCTTATTACCAGAAGATTGGTCATCTGGTGAAGAAATTCCTTGGTCACAGCTACCAGAAGACGATCTACTAGGGAGCTGAAGGGTTGCAGTGTGAGTCAGCAGAGTGAGCACTTACACAAATGAAATCAGAGATCTCTTATAGTATTAGACCACACACACACATACACATACAAACACACACACAAACATACTCAATTTTATACTTTCTTGCTCTAGGAATAATAATCAAATCAGAATGACCAATTCATAGGGTATGAACTCCATGACTTTACTTATTATTTCCATGATTGCTTAGAACAAATTCTCTTCCCTGGCTACAATTCCTACACACACACACACACACACACACACACTCACACATGTGTATATTTTTATATAAAGTCTACATATCCACACACAATACATGTGTGTATGTATATGGATACACAGAAATCACATATACACATCTGTATATATGTATATAAATTATGTACTATGTATAAGCATACACAAATCACAAATGCATATGTGTATGTGCATGTATGTATGTATATAGGTCTATGTATGTACACATATTATATTTCCCTCTTAGAATGTATGCTTCTTGCAGGCATGGACTACTCTTATTTTTTTCTTTGTATCTCTACTCTCTAGGACAGTGTTTGGTACAGTGTAGGCACTTGATAAATGACTCCAGATGGAGGCAATATAGCACAGTGAAAAGAAATTTGGCTTTGCAATCAGAGTACCTGAATTCTTTTTTTCTTTCTTTTTGGGGGGGTGGTGGTGTTGCAGGGCAATGGGGGTTAAGTGACTTGCCCAGAGTCACACAGCTAATAAGTGTCAAGTGTCTGAGGCTGGATTTGAACTCAGGTACTCCTGAATCCAGGACTGGTGCTTTATCCACTGTGCCATCTAGCTGCCCCTAGAGCACCTGAATTCTCAACCAGCCTCTATCATTATCCTCTTTGTGACCTTGGATAAGCTTCTCAAACTTCTACGGGCCTCAGTTTCCTCACTTATAAATTGAAAGGGCTAATCTAAATGACTTCTAAAGGTCCTTTTTTAACTCTAGATCTATATGATCTTAGAGCTTCAAACTAGAAGCAAAGACAGATGTGATAAGGGAAATAAATCAATTAGTCTTCTAACACTTTCTTAATACACCAAGAAAATATAAATTAAAAATCCTATTTCTTTGTCCTTCTGCCCTTCTAGTTAAGGAAGCTCTTCATAAAGCTTCTGGTATACTGTCCTTATTAAGAATGGGAATTCATGGGGCAGCTAGGTGGGGCAGTGGATAGAGCACAGGCCCTGGATTCAGGAGGACCTCAGTTCAAATCTAGCCTCAGACACTTGACACTTACTAGCTGTGTGACCCTAGGCAAGTCACTTAACCCCAATTGCCTCACCAAAAAAAAAAAAAAAGAAAGAAAAAAGAAGTAGATCAATCTCAAATTAAGAGGTTCCCCATTGGAACACCCAATTGTGGTTTTTTTTCCCCCCTCATTTGTGGAATTGCTTGAGAATGGTCCCAGTTAACTAGAGAGATCACACATGGTGAACTTAATGGTTCTTTTTTTCCCCCTCCCCACAATGCTTCCATTTGAAAGGAGTGCATAGTTATGTATTGCATGCACTTGGTTGGTTCCAGTTAAGTTTGAAACATTGACTTGAATTCATTATTGTTACCAAGAGCCTTTAGGCAAGAGCAGAGATAAACCTTCTTAATGCAGAAAAACAAAGATTTCATTCCACCAACTCTTGGACCACAAACCCCAGCTGAGTTCCAGAGATAATAAATACTAAACTAATGGGGCCGTGTCAGCATGCCAGTGTGCATGCTGAGCCATTCTCCGATGTAATCTTGTGCGACTTAAGCAAGAAATGAAAAGGCCAAATTTTAAAAAATTTTCATTTTACTTCTTAGATAATGCTTAATGGGGGGTGGAGGTAGGGAGAGAAGCAAGAATTGTGGTTAAAGGCAAAAATGGAAGATGCCACTTATAATTAGTGAATATTTTTATGACACATGACATTAGGATTAAAAATATGCCCCAAATGTTAATTACTGTAAATGTCTTTGTAGCCCACCATATAGACTCATGCTCCCCCATATCTATATTTGAAGCAGCTGGCTGGGTCCCCAGAGGGCAGGTAATTCATTCCTCACAGTTCTAAGGGTAACTGAGGGAATGATGTTTCTACTACTTTCAATCATGAGCCCCCACCAGTTTGCTTTCCATTATCAACCAGTTGAACCACATTAACTTTTAGAAAAGAAATTTACTGAGAAGGCATATCTAAACAGTTAGTAATAAATCCCCCTCCCCCTCCACCAAACTAATGGGGACATGTCCTCTTGCACATACAAAGTCCCTGGGAAAAGTGGATTCAAACTTAATATTACAGTGGTAGAGGTTGCTTGTCATTAAGCAAATCATGTAACTCCTTTTTACCTCCATTTCCTCTTCTGTAAAATGGGGGTGATAATAATACCCACCTCCCAAAGTTGTTGTGGGGGTCAAATGAGATCATTTTTGTAAAGCACTTAGCACAATACCTGGTACACAGTAGGTGCTATATAAATGCTAGCTGTTATTAACTAGTAGTAAGATGTAATGAGATTATCATACCTTATATTGTACAAAATATTCCCCTCAAAATGAGGCAATTCTTCTCTTGTACACACAGGTTCCTTATAAGTTGGTTCAAACTTAAAATACAAAGGTAATGAGACACATATGCAGAGAATAGTTTATGGGTTCCTCCTGACTCCTGAGTTTGGAAGTTCTTCTCTTCCTTCATGGAGTCCTCATGAAATTCCCCTTAGCAGTAGCATACCCCTGTCATTGGCCACTACTGCTCCAGTTGTGGATATTACTGCCTCTCTGAACTCTGCTACCAGCTTGGGTTGCTGATGGGACTTTTTTATGGACCTTAGAATCTGCTGAAATTAAAAAGTCACCCACCACCTCGACCATTCCATCTTGGGGCATTCATTCCCTTATGATCAGGAATGATTGAACACAGGAAATACAATGATGTCACATACTCATAGACACAGTGGCTGGGTGGGAAATAGGACAGCTGCTCTGCCTCTCACCCAGAAACACACAGCAGCTCTTGTCTCATCACCAGAAAGTATAAGAACTGAGGGACTGGGGCAGCTAGGTGGCGTAGTTGATGAGCACTGGCCCTGGATTCAGGAGGACCTGAGTTCAAATTTGGCCTCAGACACTTATCACTTACTAGCTGTGTGACCCTAGGCAAGTCACTTAACCCCAATTGCCTCACCAAAAAAAAAAAAGAAAAGAAAGAAAGAAAGAAACCAAGGGACTGTAGGATCTTCCCCATTACATTCCAATTCAGGTAAAATGAGCAATTGTGATTACATAGAATTATTTTTTTTAAACTTCATTGTGTTTTTTTTTAAGAATTAATTTTTTGAAACAAAACCAATACAATTAGGAAGGAAACAACTGGGGGGGGTGGATTTTTGCATTAAGTTTCTCTGATAAAGTTCTAATTTCTAAGATATGCAAGGATCAGAGTTCAGGAAAGCCTTCATGCAGAAGATAGTGCCTGAGTTACATGTTAAAGGAAGAAACAGATTCTATGAAAGATGGGAGTGGATTCCAGGCATAAGAGATGGCCAATGCAGAGGTGTGGAGATGGGAAATGAAATATCAAGTGAGTAATGGAGAGAAAGACAGTTTGTTTCCATCACAGAATACAGGAGTGGGAGCAATGTCCTAAGTGGTTGAAAATATAGATTTGGGCCGGGCTGTATAGGGCTAAATTATTTTTTCAGAGGCAATGGGAAGCCACTGAATTTGGTGGAGTAGGGGAGTTGTATGCTCCGATACACGCTTAAGGTAAAATGACTTGGCTGACAGTGTACACAATGGATTGAAGTTGTGACAGACTTGAGGTAGGAGACCAATTAGTATGCTGTTGCAATAAACTAGGAAAGAGATGCTAAGGACCTGAATGAACTTGAAAGCACTATTGGCAAGGATTGGCATCTGATAAGATATGTGGGATGAGGGAGAGTAAAGAGTCTGGGATAATACCAAGATTATAATAATGCAGTAACAACAATATTAGACAAACAAACAACTTTGAACGACTAAGAGCTCTAATCAATACAATGATCAAGCACAATTCCAGAAGGCCATTGATAAGACATGCAAGCCAGTTTCCTGACAGAGAAGTGATGGATTCAAGATAAAAAATAAGATATGCTTTTGGACAAGGACAATGTGGGAATTTGCTTGATTGTGTGTGTGTGTGTGTATTTTTTAATGGGGCAATGAGGGTTAAGTGACTTGCCCAGGGTCACACAGCTAGTAAGTGTCAAGTGTCTGAGGCCGGATTTGAACTCAGGTCCTCCTGAATCCAGGGCCAGTGCTTTATCCACTGCATTTTTTTAAAAGGGTTTTTCTTTTTCTTTTTTTTCTCCCAAAGGGATGGTGGAGGTGAGAGGGAGAAAAAAAACAAAACGCTTATTGACTGAAAAAAAGTAAAAAGTTTAAAAAGAGGGAGAGAATGCATATATACAGATAAGTAAATACCAAAAAAAATTACCAAGTAATTTGGGGAAATAGAGAGAACTCTAACAACTAGAAGAATCTGGTTTTACATAGAACAAGGCACCTGAGCTAATTTTTTTAAGGGAGCTGGGGATTTCAAGAGAGGGAGGGGAAACTATTCCAGGATTCTAGTAATGGGGGGGGGAGCAGCCTCAGGAGAATAATAGTTGCAGCACCTACCTCATGGGGTTGCTGTGAGAAAATTCAATATTTATTAAAGATCTACTATGTGTCAGGCACAGTGGAAATTGAAAGTATCATGTAACACCTGACACTTATGAGCTGTGTGACCCTGGGCAAGTCACTTAAGCCTCATTGCCCCATCCCACCCCCCAAGAAAAAAGAAAAAGAAAAAGAAGACAGTATTGTGTAAACCTTAGAGCATTAAATACACGTGAGTTCTCATTTACTTTACTTATTGCAAAGGATAAAATCAGAAAGTCAATTTTGTTTCTCCTTTATTCAGTAACTGTTATTTATGAAGCATATATTTAAGCTAGCAACTTAAACATTAGATATCTTAAATTATATTATTTTACATTATATATTATATTAAATGTTATATTAAGTTAAATTTAGGCATTGATACCATGCTCTGTACACAGCTTTCTGTCCAGTGATGTATGTGACAGATTCATCTTGCTGAGGTTTAGAGCTGGGACCCGAGTGATCATTTGGCCTGCTCCCTCACCTTCTACCTGACAAAACAAGCACTGAGAGATGAATTTATATGTCCATGGTCACTCAATGGTGGAAGTGGGATTCAAACCCACATTTCCAAACCAACTTAAGTTTGGCATTCTATCAACTACCCCTTGCTCCCTCCTGAGAAGCCTGTTCTTGGCAACATTCTTAAAGGTCAAAGGCAGTTGAGATGATAGGTATCCACTGTAAAAATGGGAATGCAACTATAAAACAAATGGGGTTGCAGAGAACAGTCATTCAACAAGTATTTGTTAAGTGCTTACTGTATGCCAAGATGGATAATGAAACATACTTCCCACTTCTTACCGACAAAAATATCTTTTCTCCAAAGTTTCCATCTACTGCTGTGGACCTGCTACAACCAGAAAGTTCATTTTTATCTTGTCATGCCCTTGTAAAAGGCAATCAAAGCTTTTACACACTACAGATGAATGAATGAATGGAGTCTTCTTAATGCAGTTTACAAAAATGTACAGAAACACAGCCAATGGCTTTGAGGAATTGTTCTATCAGAAGAGTAATAATGGACACTGGTTCCTTTTAAGGATTTTAGTCCCTGCAGATCTGGGGTCTAATAAATATTTGCTTCATTAAAGGCTAAAGTGCCCACTGTTGACAGGCCACCACTGTTTAATGTCAGTCAAGTTTACATTTTTTTTAGGAATGCAAACATTTATCTGAACCCGAGAAAAATCTGACAGCACACTTGGTAAAGTTGTGAATTTCAAGTCCCATGAGACTGTTTAAGAGGGACAACACTGGTCATCCTTGGATTTACAAGGTTCAAGAAGGCTTAGATAGTTCGATGTAATAAGAAAACTCTAATATGGAAAAAACTCAGGCTGGATAATGCAAACTCCAAGCTGTTAAATTAGTGACCCGTTTGTATATAGTTATTTGCACATTATCTCCCCAATTAGATCGTGAGTTCCTCTAGTCTTTAGACTGTCTTTCAACTTTTTTCTTTGTATACCCAGTGCATACCACAGTGCCTGGTACATAGTAGTTGCTTAATAAATGTTTTTTGCTTGACTCATGTGTGGTTTTTAGCTAATGTTTTAAAATGGCATTTTCTTTGATGCATAAGGTAGAGCTAAAATTTTCTTTTTGACTTGGCTAAGATTTCATAGGATCAAAGGGATGAGTCCTGGAGAGTACCTTTGATATTACCTAGCTCAAGCCTGCCTCATTTTACAATTATGGTAAATGAGGGGACAGTTAATTCTGGAGTCAGAGGACCTGAATTTATCTTCCAACCGAACCACTTACAACTTGTGTGATTTGGGGCACATCTCTTAACCCACTGTAGGCCTCAGCTTCTTCCCTTTATGGAATGAATGGGCTACAGAGATAATGAATCATACCTCTCACCTTTTCGCAGATATGGGCACTGTATTTGGTTGTTTTTGCCAATTTCCTAATTCTTCACCTCAGTTACTCAAAAGGGGTACCATAGATTCCTCTTTTTTTCTGACCATGTCATCTCCCCTACTGAAAAAAAAATAATAATCCAGTGGCTATTACCCACACAGGATCAAATATAAAACACTGTTCGGATTCATAACATCTTCATGACATCTCCCCCCACCCTGTATGATAGATTATCTTACACATCTTATGACATCTCCGTTTCCCCACCGTGTACTGTGGTACTGTGACACTTGCCTCTTTGCTGTGCCTTGAACAAGATACTATCTCCCAACTCCCCTTTGCATAGAATGCCCCCCCCCTCCTAATGTCTACCTGTTGACTTCCTTCAAGTCCCAGCTAAAAGCTTACTTTCTACAGGAAGCTTTTTCTGATCCTTCAATGTTAGTGCCTCCCCTCTGTTTATTATTTACAATTTATCCTGTATGTAGCTTATTTATACATTGTTACTGTTGTTCATTTGTGTCTAACTCTTTGTGACTCCATTTGGGGTTTTCTTGTTAAAAGATACTTGGCATTTCCTTCTACAGCTTAATTCACAGATGAAGAAACTGAGGCAAAGAGGGTTAAGTGACTTGCCCAGGGTCCCACAACTAGTGTATGAGGCCAGATTTGAACTCAGGTCTTTCTGGCTCCAGGATGACACTATCCACTGCACCATCTAGCTATGTTGTTTGTATATAGTTGTTTTCTGTGTTGTGTCCCCAATTAGACTATGATCTCCTTGAAAGGAGGGACTGTCTTTTAACTTTTTTTTGTATTCCCAGTGCTTAGCACAGTGCCCAGAACATAGTAGGTCCTTAAACAATATTTGTTAAATGATGATTCTATTTACCCGAGTCATTCAAAGGAGTAAAATGAATGCGTTCCAAAGATACCATGGCCAGTTCCATTTTCCAATATGGAAGGTCAACATGACATAATATTTTTGAAAGCAATTAACCAGGAAAATATAACCTTCTGCTGAGGTAGAGAGAAGGGAGACCAGAGGAAAGAGACAAAGAAAACATAGGGATAGTTTATAGCTTCTGATAATAAAATAGACTTATATGCATCTATACACTGTAGAAGTTAAACTGAGGGCTGGGGGAGAGGAAGAAGAATTTGATGGAAGCCCAAGATAAAGGGGTTGGGTTACAATTTAGAATGTAGGATCTTGCAAGAATGTCTTAAGGAGTACACTAAGGGAGTGTGCTCTTATGTAAGGGGCTTGGGCATTATCTCAACAGATAGACTGAAGGGTGCTTGTTCCCATGTTAGACATGTATGGCATTACTAAGAAGATTAATTTGAGTTCTGGCAAGTGAGGGAGGCTGATTAGTCCGCGCAGGTGTATGAAAGGAACTGACACAATTAGGTAAAAGGTTATATAAACTGTTCACTCCGGAAACAAAGAATGGATTCTTACATTCCCAGACCCCTACTTGTTTCTCCCAAAATATGACATTGAAGAATTTCCTTCCCAGTAGGTCTCTGTGAATTTTAAGAACTTATTCAGACAGTCTTAACAAGTAAACAAGGCAATCCCTAAAATGCCGGTGTCATAGTGAAACATATGTGTAGACTTCCCGGTTTATTCAAGAAGTCCTGCTGTGAATATAATCAGCTTTTATCAACTGGATGTTTTTGGTTAAAAAAAAATTCCTCAAGCATAACATGCCCCATATAAATTTAAGAAAAAAAAACTAAGCCACACACCACAATTTCAGTACAAGATATATAAAATTTTATTATATTAACACTATCCTTTTATTTCACAAAGTAGCCCCTGATGGCAAGGGTTTTCATGATCTTTCTGGAAGAAATGAAATTAACCAGTGTTCGAAACTAAAATGAAAATTTAGCTCTTGAATGACACTTCAACTTTTTACATGCATGAAATTATAATATTTAAAGCAAACTTTGATACAGTTAATGAGTCTCTAGTGATGAATGGATTTATGCAGTAAGAATGACAAAGAAGATGTCTACAGAACACCAGCACATCCACATAATTATCCAGATGTTTTTACACAACAGCAACCATCTGGACATACTGAATGGACTGATTTTTTTTTTTCCCATGGAAGATGCTTTTGGCTTCATGTAGACATAATCAGTAGCAGAAGCCTCTGGCTCAAATTTTGTAGAATAATGCAATTACCAGAATCCTGAATAGAGCAGCCAAATTTTTCAAGAAAGCAAAGGAGATTATTTTTTTTAAAAATCCATTGAGTATTCAGAACAGTAGTTATGTAACTTTTGTGGTACTGTAAAGCAATCATTTTAACATCACAGATACTACCAGATTATATTTTCTACATGTTTCTTATATACTGTGAATAGTAGGTCTATATAAATGCGTGAGTGCAGCATTAATACTGACAGGAGAGCAAGTCCATGATAGAAAGGATATTTATTTCAAGTTTGAAGCACACTTGCAGCTTCATTCACTGGACAAGTGTTACAGTTTTCTTCCCTTTCCCTCCCCCTCAAGAATTGTGGCACAGTGGAGATAGTGCCAGCCCTGGAATCAGAAAGACCTGAGTTCGAATCTAGCCGCGGACACAACTAATTGTGCCACCATGGGCAAGTCACTAAACCTTCATTTGCCTCAGATCCCTCATCTGTATGCTAGAAATAATAAAAGCACCTTCCAGGGTTGTTGTGAGGAACAAACAAGATAATTTTCAAGTACTTAGCATGGTGCCTGACAAATAGTAAGTATACTATATTATCAGAATTATAAGATTCTTCTCCCAACGTAGTTCCACCTTAACATCATTTAGATTCAGTAAGAATCCTTCAATTGGTAAAATCCCAAGTCTTTGCTTATTCTCTATGGCTAATTGAGATACTTTTGGAGGTGCTTAGAAACATATGGGCAAGAAGCAAATAACACCTGCATACCTTATCATATGACCTGAATTATTTAGGTTACCCAGGATTCCAAATGGTTTTGATTGGGCAGTGCAAACAGCCAGATTGGCCAAGTGGATGCAAACATTCCATTTTCTGTTTGGAGATGACATCTCTGACCAAGTAAATCTTTCTCTCTCATAGGCCGTAATACTGTCACTTGGTTTTTTTCTTATCTGCTATTAACAACTGATCACTCATTCAATCCTTACTGGACACCATGCAAGTCCCAAAGAGTTGATATGCTGCAAAACTGCCTAATTTGTTCTCTGGGGAGTAATCTACATGCCGAAGAATCCGGCCAAAAATTTTCTCCAAGACAAAGAGTCTCTCATCATGGTTTCCCACAACTCACAGGATTTTTTAGGCTTTAAAAAAATCATTGTGTTTTAGTTCAAGTCTCCAAATTCAGATATGACTGAGGAAAATTCAGTGGAACACACACAGTGGGGACACTGGGAAAGAGAAATGTGAACCTTTGTTCATTTGCCTCCTTCTCTCCCTGAGCTACACCTTGGTCATTGGCTATTCGGGAAGTATGTGGCTTCCAGCTTAATGGAAAGGAGAAAGTCAAATATTTGACTAGCTCTTACCCTGAGTTTCATGAGTCTGCTTCCTCAATCAAGGGGCGGGAATTCCAATGGTACCCCCCCTAAAAGGGACAAATATTACTCCTACTAAGGAATAATTCAAATTGTTAAAGTAGGCAAAGTAATAAACTAGAACAGTAAAACTTCAAAATCCATTTCCAGGACATAAGAATAAATTTTGGGGAAATAATATTCCACTTAACCTAAAAAAAAAAATTGTATTGTAAAATTTTCTCATTTAGAAAAGTATAATTAAAATAATTTTAGCATATCCAAATTTATTTCCAAAATAACCCAGGAAAGTTAATAAACCTATGTTCATCAAATATGTGACCAATAACATTATTGGGATATTCAAAAGCACCTGGGATAGTGCATAGAGGGGCAGCTTTGGGCTCAAGAAGAGCCTACTTCTAATACATACTGTCTAGCCTGATACATACCTACTAACCAAGTAACTCAACCTCTCCTTACTCCAAGCAGCTTTCAAGGACTATGTTGCTTAACAGCTGTCGATTCCCATTGGTTAAAGGTTCTTAACCAAGGTTCACTATACTAATGAAATCATAGGTTTAGGATGTTATTAAAAGTTTAAGATGGGGGGCAGCTAAGTAGCGCAGTGGATAGAGGACCGGCTCTGGATTCAGGAGGATCTGAGTTCAAATCCGGCCTCAGACACTTGACACTTACTAGCTGTGTGACCCTGGGCAAGTCACTTACCCTCATTGTCCTGAAAAAAACAAACGACAACAACAACAACAAAAAAGTTTAAGATGCCTATACATTTTGCATTGTGGATCCTGACTTGATGGGATTTTATGTCCTCATATGAATTCCACTATTAATAAATTCTATTTTTTAAACTGACGGACTAGACTAAGTATCACCATGTGGCATTTTCAAATTTAGTCCTCTTCTGCATTATTGGATAACATTGCTAATGGGACACTAAGAACATATCCCTTGATGAAATCGACGCACTATCAAACAAGATCACAAATATCCTAGGCCTTGACTTTGAAATGCTTTGTGTCAAGTACATACAAGAGGACCATGATCATTGACAGCTTATTCTCCATACTGTGTGAGGAAAGTGCTTGTTTTATTCCATAAATCAAAAATAAAATAAAAATTTGTTTAAAATAGCCCAGCTGACATGGTCCATTATACCTGCAAGGTCTTTGCCCACTGATTTGTTCCAGAGTAATGAGTATGGATGATTCCATGGTATTTTACTGCATCATTTACAACAAAACAGTGTAAATCCAAATGGCTTCGTCTCAAAAATACAGATTAAGGGGCAGCTAGGTGGGTCAGTGGATAGAGCACTGGCCCTGGATTCAGGAGGACCTGAGTTCAAATCCAGCCTCAGACACTTGACACTTACTAGCTGTGTGACCCTGGGTAAGTCACTTAACCCCCATTGCCTCTCACACACACAAAAAATTAAAAATACAGATTAATTTGGATGTCAAAGTCTTGCCCCAGTGAGTTAGGTTTTCCCTAAAAAGGTGAATATTTTGCTTGAGTTGTCCTTCAACTCACTATATTTTTTCAACAGCTTCTGAGTATGGCTCTTTGACAGCACTGGCTATTTATTGTATTGAGTAAACTTGGATGAATTTATTCAGATTAGTTTAAAAAATGCTAACAATTGCCCCGCGCCCCCCAAAAAATGCTAACAAGAGTCAATGTTTAATAACCAATTAGTCTTTTAAAATCTATATCTATATCTATAACCCATCCCTTATAAAGATAATTCCAGGGCAACAAGATGATCAAACATCTCATAAAATTAAAACTTATCAAGGGGTAGTGGATGGAGACCTGGGTTCATGTCCTGCTTCTGGCACACACTGGCTCTCATGCAACTTGTCAGTGTTCTAAGCAAATCTCTCGGACCCTGTCCAAGTCATTCAACCTCTCTGTTTCCCAGCAACCCTGTCAGCTTGTAAATCGGAATGAAGGTGCTGACTTGCATTGGGGAAGGGAGTTTCCTTATCTTGGGGTTTCACAGATGAGGAAATCCGTGGTCCAGTTCCTGCATCATAAAATTATGCACTGATGCCTTTCAAAAGAAAATGGGGATCAGGTCTTAGAAAGTCAGGTTGTAGGTAATTCGAAAGATCACTGAGCTAGCTATCAGAGCAGTCTTAAAAAGTATATGTGAACGTAGGTGCTTTGAATCCTGTTTGAACACACCACACTCAGAGGAATGAATCCGCGTTCTTGAGAAGCAGTCATTTTTGACTGTGGTGATACTTTTTTTTTTTTTACATTGGTGCTATGACTAATACCTATTTTCTGCTAGGGAATCAGTGTCTATATTTGATAGAAGCAGATTTCTAAGTTCTACAAACAGGCTAAAGAAAACATTAATATAAAATATTACTTGAGAAGAATCTCTCAGCTGCTAAAATTCAAAAGCTTTACTCAAAATGGACCATTCAGCTGCTTGGTCCTCTTCTCTTTTCTCCCCAGTGACATCGCTCTCCTGAGTTAATAAAATATGCTGGCTCAATTTTTAAAATTTACTATTATAATTATGATTATTCCTTATAAGCAGAACCTATATGGAGAAAAAATAATGGGAAAAAATGATGAATGGGCTTAGTTTGTGAAAACAGATGGATCCTGTCTCCCCCTCCAATAGCTTGGAAGGGCAGGCAGTGTATCATGTTGGTAGACAAGTCACTGTCATTACTGTAAACATTTCAGATAGCAAATTTGGTAGAATATTTAACAATTAATTTTAAAATACCAGTAGCCAGGCAGTATGAAACTGCATGCTTCGAAATTTCACCCAACATAGGGACGGACCAAGTGGAAAATCTGGAAGAATCACATGTGCCTCTGGAACTTGGTTAAATTTTATTTATTTAGGTGAGTTTATTAGTTGTAACTTTAAAGAACCACCACAAGTACCACCACTAAAAACCAAAACAAAACCCTGAAGCTGCTGCTAATTTCATACTGTATTTCTCCGTCATGGAGGATTCATACGATGTGGGTGAGTGGGTTATGTATGCATTTGTGCTTTCTTGCCATCTCTAATTGGGGTAGCCAGAGGAAGAATTCAGGAAGCCAAAGACAGTGAGTGGTGACTTTTGGAAGTTAGTGGCTTAGCCTGATTTACAACACTATGATACATGTGCTCGAAATAGCCAATCTTTTGGCTAGTAAGTGGTCTAAATCACAACCTCTAATCTATGAATTATCCAGTATTAATTTACTACTCAATAGAAGAAAAACTCCTGGAGGGCAGGAACCATTTCAGTTTGGTCTTTGTATATTGAGTTTCTAGGCACAGAGCCTAGAAATAAGATTAAGGGGAAACTAAACAAGTAAAAAGAAAATCAGCTACACCAATCAGCATATATTCCCTCCCTCAAAACCATCCCTTCTTCTATTGTTAGTACAAAGGATAGGAAAGGTGGGAGATTGAGGATGGGCTTTAAATGAGGTAGCCAGAACCTCAGTCTAGACCTGTAATGTGCATTCTGGGATATATCTATAGAAGGTAGAAATGTTGAGAAAAATCAGTAGAGAATTTCTGTATTGATGCTAAAGGTTCCAAGAGATCCAAATTTTAGGCTATTTCGAAAGAGTATGAGAATACACCCCTTCCTAAAGTGTTCAAAAATGTGTATTTGGAGTAAAAGAGCATTCTACTACTATAGAATTCAAGTTAACAGTATATTCACAACTTGTAAATCTTTAAAAGAAAAAAAATTCTTATTTGTTCCTAAAATTCCAAAATAACGAATACAAGTGCTTCAAATTTGGGGGTGGGAAATCTCAAGTTAAAGAAGGACAAGAGATACACCATAAAGCATCTTATCTCAATTGTAAGTAATAGACAACATGGAATGAAACTGACATTAGTCTTAGTGACAGTTATGCTCATGTAATACCATAATTCTTTAAGTTCAGATAAACATTTTCATTTTTATTTTAAGGCAAAAAGATGTTAACAATATGCATTTTATTATAAACTGAAATTGTGTATAGGCTTGAACAATGAACTTCCTTTTTTTTCTTTTTACAAACACGTTCTCTTACCTTTCTCTTTACAAACATGTTCTAATAAACCTTCTCCAAACAATAAAAAATAGTACCTACAGACTTCATCAGAACATTTACATAAACATTACCTTTGTATGTTTTTGCAGAAGTTAAAGCGTTTTCTTTAAATTCTCAATATACAGACCCAAGATGGTAAATTTATACTAACTATGGAGCACAATTCAAGTACTTTTCTAAAGACAAAGAATTATATCTAGCTGAACTCTACGACATGAGATTGACTGTAATTTCATTAACAGTTTTCCTTTAAAAAGATGACTGCAATACATAACAGAGCTAGCCTATTATTCTAATCTCTTAGAATAAGTAAAAACAAACCCCCATGAACAATGGTATACCAAGATTTTTGTCAGAGTGTACCATCAATACACAAAAATGTTATACATCACTAATAAGGCATCTGCACTTTACAGCTGTTCAAACAGCAAGTGACTCCCAAAATATATTTGGATTCATGTAAACAAAGATTTATGCTTTTCTTTTTCTTTCTTTCCTTCCTTCCTTCTTTTTTTAAGGGAGGGAGGGAGATGCAACACCAGAGGTGAAGATATACTCTTAGCCATTTTGGACCACATATATTATCTGAATATATAAAACTAGAGAATTTCATAGCCCCTTATCAACTCTTTCAATAACTGAAAAATGTTGCTTATTCATGAAATGAGGTGGATACCTTATTTTTTTTATTGATATTGAAAAAGAAAAATATTATGAAAATAAACATCCATCAGTTTCCAAGAAATAAATACACACTTAGTTATTTTAATGTATTGCAGCATGGGAAATATTGCCCTAGCATTGACCTCAACATTCAATCAGTAGTTTATAAATCACTCTCCTCACTGAGGCTGGGATCTTCTACCTTGTCAGCTGCCCAACCACTTTCAAAAGGGTTTTGTTTTCCTGCTTTAGTTGTTCATTTTCATCTTCTGTGTCATCTAGGTCCTTAGGGAAGAAAGGAAAACATTTATCAAATTAAAGAGACTCTGAGAAAGAGATGATGATCCTTTATTAAAGCGATACTAGCATTTTAACAGTTTGACGACAAAATAATATTGTGGGAGAAGAGAAGGCTCCCCAGCATCACTAGAAAAACAACATTTATACTACGTCTCATCTCATCTCATCTCTTCTCCCCCAACCCCTTTTTGGTATAAGGAAGAATGTAGAAGAGTGAAAAGAGCACTCACTACCTTTGGAAACATTGGGTCTGGGTTCAGATCCTGCTTCTGAAGCTATTACCTGTGTGACTTTGGTCAATCTGGCTGAAATCTTCTCATCTATAAAACGAGAGGGTTAGACTAGGATTCTGGTGCCATCATCCAGCTCTGAACATATGATCCAAATAAGGTTCAGATTATGGCCCTGCCACTTACTCCTATATGACCTTGATCAGGTCACAGAAACTTTTTGTGACTTAGTTTCTTCTTCTATAAAATGGGGATTATAATACTTGTACTAACTACCTCATAGAGCGGTTGTGAGTAAAGTGTTTTGTAAACCTTACAATACTTTATAAATGGGAATTATTATGAGCACTGTAAGAAAACCTACCACTCTCTTCAGCTGAATATTTCAGACAGAGCCCTCACTTATAAATACCAGAAAATCCATTGGGGACCATCAACAGAAATTAACAATTTAAATAATCATACAAGGGGGCAACTAGGTGGCACAGTGGATAGATCACTGGCCCTGGATTCAGGAGGACCTGAGTTCAAACTTGGCCGCAGACCCTTGACACTGACTAGCTGTGTGACCCTGGGCAAGTCACTTAACCCCAATTGCCTCATTAAAAAAAAAGCCTAATAAATAATGGTACAAGGAAAAGCATAGATTAATCTGTCAGTTTAAATCAGTGAGAATGGAAATACAATAATCTTGAGTTAGATATATCTTTTAAGATAGCAGCATTCTAAGAAGTTTGGACAATGTTGAGATAGCAGTGCAAAAGAATTTTTAAAAACTTTAAAGGCATTTTGCACAGACTTTCACTCATTAAAATTATGTAAAATGTAAGACTTTGGTAGCTAGATTTGCAGTCAAAAATGCCACGAAAATCCCAACTGCTATTGGTTATTTCCCAAGATTCAAATTACTGAATAAGTAAATGACTTGCTGGTAAGTTAACCATATCATGAAATTATACATTCCAGGAATCATCATGACTGGATTGTAAAGTCCTTGAAGACAGGTGGTTAATCATTTTACTTTTTGATATCCCACAGCACTGAGCATGCTGCTGACACAGAGGAGGCCCCCTCAAAATATTGACTGAATTTTAATCTTGTGGACAACTGAAAGATCCAGGTATGCTGAAAGGTGGGGAATTAGCATAAAGCTAGGGAGGAGGTTGGGCTGGTGTAGGGGTGGCGAGCAAATCATTTTAAAGCATGAAAAGAAAACTAAAAGGGGAGGGTTGGGGGTACAGGGAGTATACTTAGTAGAAGGATGGCACAAGAAAGAATCTGAGGTTATCTGCCATGCCCCTCATTTTAGCTGAGCAAACTGAGGCCCACAGAAGTGAGATGATTTGCTCAAGGCCCCACAGAATAGCAGTTTTGAGCTCTGGTTCCCAAAGACCATGATGGGGGATGGGGTGAGGTAGGGCACAGTCCTCACTCATATCCAACACAGTACCAAGCGCTGTCATTTGGATCAATCATTAAATGAGAAAATATCCCATTGTTATTTTTCAAATATTAAAACCTTGGTTCGGATCCCGTCTCAGACACCTACTGGCTGTGTTGTTGATGGTGGTGGTAGTTGTGTCAGACTCTGTGACACTATTTGGGGTTTTCTTGGCAAAGATACAGGGGTGGTTTGCCATTTCCTTCTCCAGCTCATTGTATAGATGAGGAAACTGAGGCAAACAGGGTTAAATGACTCTCCCAGGGTCACACAGCCTAAACAAATACATTAAATAAAAATTTAAAAAACAAAAAAATAGCTAGTGTCTGAGGTGGGATTTGAATTTCGGAACACCAGATCCAGCACTCTTTCCACTATGCCACATAACAACAACAACAACAACAACAACAACAACAACAACAACAACAACATACATCCCAGCAGTGGTTAAATGACCTGCCCAAGATCACACAAGTAGATAGCTGCAGAATCTGAGATACTCCAAATTCAGGGCCCTTCCCACTGTGCCACATTGCCACCCCAGAAATCAGAGTCAGCAGCAAATTAAATTAGATATGTTGTCACATGGCAATCATCAGCGGTCTGATTTCCCCATAAGCAAAACATAAACTCATTAATATAATAAAGTTATATCTATGTCTTCATGTATTTTCTCATAATTAGAAGGACACACTATACAACTGAGATGTCTACAGTACTTACCCTATTTAATAAATCAATTTCTTCTTTGAGTTGTCCAATTACTTCTTCTTTTTCCTGAATCAGTTTCTGGAGTTTTAAGTTTTCTTGTCTCTCTTTCATTACCTCCTGGTAGACACAGTTATAAAAAAACAAGTATTATTTGGACAAAAGTGGATTTACATACTAAAAGAATGTTTGTGGTCTTCTTAAAAAACACATACTTGTCACATCTGTTCAAGTCACTTAGAAATATTCAGCATTCCTATTTAGAGGTCCCCCAAGGTAGCTTACTTAAAATTGCCTTTTATTAAGTTAGGTGTGTGAGAGATTTCACCCACAGGAGGAAATGAGAATGAGGGGAATGCAGAAGCTAAAAAGGAAGATTAAATCAAGGCTTAGCCAAGTCTCTAACAAATGCTAATCGATTTCTCAATAGTGTATTTACTCTCTTTATCCTACTAGCCTAGATATCTCCATTATTAATTGCCCCCAGAATCATTTTACTCACTCTCTAGTTGTTTTATAAGTCTACTATGGGATTTCCATTTGGAAGGAAATCATTATTTAGGAAAAACTGAAACTGTAAGAAACTTGGAAAATAACAATTCCAAGTACATGCTAGTTGTCGAAGCTTGAGAATTTACTTTCATATTAAATCACAGTCTTCTGAAATGAAAATAATTTTACCCTAGTCCAAAATTAAATTTCTATTTGGGCAAATCTTCTGGTACCACAGGGGAAAATTTGGTTTCCCCTGATTAGAACAGATTTCATATGCTTGGCCACTGGTTGAAAAGTTATTTTCAAGGACATGGGTAACAACATTGACACTAGGATCAAATTGAACAGTTGAATGGGAATGGAAACTTGATCCTGTCAGTGATGAAAGAAATCTCTGAACTGTTTTTGGAGACCCTTCAAGCCCAGACAGAATTTTCTAGTAGGAAGTTTTCTGAAGGCAGAGACCAAAATCTGCTTAAGCACTGGGTGCAAATACTATAATTAACAGATTTATGTGTGTGCAATATATAATGTATATATGTGTGTATAAATACACACACACACACACACACACACACACACACATATAAATAATAGGGAAGGACAGAGTTGGGCTCTCTCTATCTCTCTATCCAAGATACAACTAGTGAACAATACATCCTGCCATGCAGGCAAGTTCAAGGACACTATAATCAGAATCTACCCTAAAAATAATGGATTTCATTTCTAAAATTCATCAGCAACAGGAGGGTGACAAGGGAAGGAAACAAGAAAATAAAACCTAGTCGCTACGTAAACCTAGATATCAAATTAACAAAACCACAGGACAACAGTGAGACTTAACTATAGTGACTAAGAGGGTTCAAATGTTAAAGCTAATTTTGCTAACTACTTCCCCCCACCCCATCCTCTTATCCCCAATTCTCTCTAAGGTTTAGTTCCTGTTTTTCTTTTAAAGGACAAAAACCCCTATGGTATTTATTGGGTTTTTAGTATGTCTTTTAGTTTTCTGAGCAGAGGATAGGGTCATGCTAAAATATTAGACCATTTAAAATAATCTTGAGGGCATACCTTTTCAAGATCTTCAATTTTCCTTTCCAATATGATTGAATTAGCAGAAGCAGCTGAATCCCTGCTGTACCTAGACCCTGTCCTGTCTGTTCGAGGTTGTCGACCTGAGACGTCATCTTCAGGAGTAATACTTAGGCTGTGGAGTGAATCAATAATAAACTTTAGGAAGACCTTGAATGCAAAGAGACAGAGCGATTTCTAGCCATAGTAAAATAATCAAGAGACACAAAAAACAACAACCCAGCTATCAATAAAGACTATTGCCATTTATATGTCCTGAAGATGTCACAATTGTTGGGAAACAGGATTTATACAGGAAAATAATGATAGGATATAAACAAAGAGAGTCTAGAAAATGAGCATAAAGAGCTCATTCATTAATATACATTTGACAACCATTTCTGTATTCTTTTTTTTTGGGGGGGGGGGGGAGAAGAGGCAATTGGGCTTAATTGACTTGCCCAGAGTCACACAGCTAGTTAAGTGTCAAGTGTCTGAAGTCGGATTTGAACTCAAGTCCTCCTGATTCCAGGGCCGGTGCTCTATCCACTACACCACCTAGCTGCCCCTCGACAACCATTTCTTAAGCATTAAATGTGTATAGCACTATGGCAGGCAGAGATTTAAGTTCAGATGAATCATTATCCTTGTCTTTACTAGGCAGCTTAGGCAGGGGAGTTACCTCAGTTATTCTCATTATCATCTTCTTCCTCTCATTATTATAAATTATTAGAGATAGCTAAGTGACCCTAGTGAAATGAGCAATGCATCTGGAATATGGAAGATCTGAGGTCAAATCCAGCATCAGACTTTTACTAGCTGTGTGACCCTGGGTGAGTCACTGAATCTCTAATTCACTTTCCTCAACAATAAAATGGGGATAATAATAGCACCTACCTCCTCAGAGCTGTTGTAAGAATGAAATGAGTGTACACACACACACACACACACACACACACACACACACGCACGGAAATTAAGACTCTCCCACATCTATCACATATTTACTTTTATTCTAATATCAAAGACCTCCGTGTCATCCTGATTTATCAAGAAATGGGTTCCTAGACATTATTAATTTAGTTGGGAAAGCATCTCATTAAGCCAAAGAAACTGCAAGTAAATCTACCCATTCATAGCAAGATACTGAAGGACTCTTCATGGGCAAAGTTCTCATTCGTTCTCCTCCCTCTCCCTCTCCCTCTCCCTCTCCCTCTCCCTCTCCCTCTCCCTCTCCCTCTCCCTCTCCTTCTCTCTCTCTCTCTCTCTCTGGTTTTGAAGGCAATGGGCTGAAGGACTCTTCAACAAGAGTGTCCCAAAATTTCTTTGTGCCATTTTAAGCTACTTAAGCTTAAAGCTTTAGCATGAAAACTCCTAGGTACACCGTGTTATAAACTTATCAATGCCACTCAGAAAAGTGCTTTTAAAAAAAAAACAAAACTTAAAGAATTCCTTTTGCTGTTGCCATTATTTGTTCACATCACGAGATATTTAATCTGACCCTACCTCATTTTTTCTCTCCTTCCCATAATTCTTCTAGACAAAAGTAAGATTTTTCCAAGAGTAAACAGCAGACAAAAGTGCAAAGGAGCTGCTAGAGAGGGAACAAGAAAGCTAATATTCCTATTGTCTATTCAATAAGAAAAGTGATCTCTTCCTTAAAGAAATAAAGGGCCAAGAAGGTCATGATTAGAATGTAAGTTCTTTGTTGGCAAGGAAGGTTTCATTTCTGCCACTGGATCCAGGTGGGCTCACTGCCTAGCACAAAGCTGGTGCTTAATAAAATGTTGGACTTAGGGGCACCTAGGTGGTGCAGTGGATAGAGCACAGGCCCTGGAGTCAGGAGGACCTGAGTTCAAATCTGGCCTCAGAGACTTAACACTTACTAGCTGTGTGACCCTGGGCAAGTCACTTAACCCCAATTGCCTCAAAAATAAAATAAAATAAAATGTTGGACTGTATGGAAATGCTTTATATATCTTTTCTCTTCTCTGTCTCTCTCTCTTCCTCCTCCTCCTCCTCCATCTTTCTCTTACTCACTCACTCATTCACTCACTCCCTCACTTCCTTCTACCACTTGTCCACTTGTCTTCTGTGGTGAAGCAGCATGGTACTCTGAGAGAGGGAGAAACAGGAAGCATGTCGAACCATTACCACCAACCTCTACACAGCTACCAAGTAAGAATCACCATTAATAATAATGGCTAGCTTTTATATAGTGCTTTAAGCACTTTACAAATATCTCACTTCATCTTCACAACAGACCTTGGACATAAGTGCTATTATTAGCCCCACTGAATAGATGGGGAAACTGAGGCACACAGTGGTTAAGGAACTTGAGCAGCTGTTATCAGTGAATATAAATTAGAAAAGATGCATTGCTCTCTGCTTTGCTGCTGTACCCTAAGAACCAATTTACATCAGATTTGCAGTTAAAACTTCCCCAATGCGCCCCATTAAAATGTTGAGTTCTTTGTGAGCAAAGACTTGTCCCCAATTTTGTATTTATATCCCCAGCTCTTAGTAGTGTGTTCTGACCATGGTAAGCATTTAAGACATGCTTTTTTCATTCATTCCTTCAAGAGCTTGACCTAGTAAATAACAGATAAGTGGAGTTGGAAATTTCAAGAATATTCCCCTGCTTCTAAAAAGTCCATTTTCCATATTTCCCTCCAAGACTGTACAGGGGAACGTGTAACAACTGAGTGTCTGGCAAATGTAGGCATGACACACTTTTAAGTCTAAACTGCATTATTAACATTTTCTTCATCACTCTCTTAAGTCAATCATCAACAAAACAATAAATCAAGCCCCATTAGTAGGATCTGCCAATTTCTAAGGTGTAAACCCTTCCATAGAAAATTTAACAATCAATGACTGGCCTCTGTTTATTTGTTTTGGAGACAATGAGTGGTCTGCCATTTCCTTCTCCAGCTCATTTTACAGATAGGAAACTGAGGCAAACAGGGTTAAATGACCTGCCCAGGGCGGCACAGCTAGTAAGTGTCTGAAGCCAAACTTGAACTCAGGTTCTCCTGGCTCCAGGGCCAGTGCTCTTTCCATTGTGCCACCTAGCTGCTCTTAGCACACCATTGCTCCCCTCCATGGTTGGCAGAGATACTGGGTGCAAGTGTGGGGGTAGGGGAAGGGGAGATACAGGACAGGGAGAAGATGACACCTAAGGGGGTGGAACATCACAAATACTATCAAGAGGGGGCAGCTAGGTGGCACAGTGGATAAAGCACCAGCCCTGAATTCAAGAGGACCTGAGTTTAAATCCGGCCTCAGACACCTGATACTTACTAGCTGTGTGACCCTGGGCAAGTCACTTAACCCTCACTGTCCCACAAACAAAACAAAACAAAACAAAAAACCCCAAATACAAATACTATCAATAACCAATTGGTGTGTTGGTCAGATCTGCCAAAATGTTTTTCCTTCCCCACTCCCCTCCCCCCATTTTTTTTTTCATTAAAAGGTAACTCCTCTATGGGTAGAAGAGATGTATTTGAAAATTAAGATGATTTAAGAAATATATATCAAGAAAATATTTTTCAATATAAAAAAGTCCATTCTTCTTTAACAAGGACTCATGGGTAAAAAGCACTGTATTAAATTTAAAATAGCATAAAAAACAAACAAACAAAAAAGAAAAGAAAAGGAAAAAAACCCAAACCAACCAACCCTGATCTCCCTGAATGGCTCTGTCATTTGCGGAAGGATTATAAATAAGCAATTAGTTAAAAACTAAAAACTTTACAGAAGGTCCTACCAATCTTAAAGTGTTAATAAATATGGTGTCTATCAAAAGCAGGATAATTGAGCACAGTCCCTCTTCAGAGCGTGCTACAATTATGGAGGATACTATTGACATAATTGCAGGAATTCTGTACTTTGATCTTGTTAAAGGCTAGCAGTGTTTGTTCTACAAATAGCAGCATTTTCCAGCTTATTTGTCCACCCGGATATGCATAATACAAAACAAGAGAATGAAAAGATGTTCCACTCACTCTACAACAGTTTGCCGTGTTTTGATTAAGAGGACTTTATCACCAATGTCCATAAGATTCCAAAAGGAATCCCCCCTTAAGCCATTGGCTAAGAAAATGTTAAAAGGAAAAAAAAAAAAAAAGAACAAGTGGCATCAAAGAAAAACACTTTTGGCTGGAAATTTTATTCCTCTGAGAACCTTTCACATCTTTTGTGCAAAGATCTAAGCAGCTATGGGGAGGTATTATTGTAGGGATGGAGGAATAGTGTTATCTTAAAAAATATCAAGTTTGGAAGAAAGCAAGCTAGGATGCTCAAATGAGGACACGGAGAGAGGAATTTTCCACTAAGGAGAATACAAGAAAGCTCAGCATTTTCAGAGACACACTGGTGGTAAGATGAAGACCTGGGATCTGGGAGAACTAAGTTCAAAACCCTGTCTCTGGCGACTGTTAACCATGATCATGGGGGAGTCACTTTGCCCCTTGGAGCCTTGAGTGTTCCCACCTGTAAATGCCTCATGGGACTTTTGTAAGGAAAGTCTTCCCCAAATGGTAAAGCACTTATATGTAAATTTGGTAGGATGTGATTATTACCAACAATAACAGCTTGTGGACAAAGTCCTTGTTCGTGAAAGTGGCCATTGAAAACTAAGGAAAATTGGATAAAATATGAAATGCCTAGCCAATCGTTATATCAATACAACTTGGTTCTCCTGCCTCAACCCTCACAAGTGGCATTTCGTCTCATGTTATCATGCCTTTAGACAGGCACTACAATGTGTTCTTCCCCATCCTTTTTGTTGTTCAGTCATTTTTCAGTTGTGTTTGACTCTTCCTGACCCCATTTGGGGTTTTCTTGGCAGAGATACTGGAATTGTTTGCCATTTCCTTTTCTAGCTCATTTTACAGATGAGGAAACTGAGACTAAGAGGGTGAAGTGATTTGCCCTGGGTCACAAAGCTAATAAGTGTCTGAGGGCAGATTTGAACTCAGGAAGATGAGTCTTCCTAACTCCAAGCCCAGCACTCTATGCACTATGTCGCCACATGGCTGCCTTCCTCATCCTGTTTCATCTCTTAAAATCCCTGTTTCCTTCAAAGATCAGCTTAAGCATCACTTCCTCAGTTGGTAGTGTCTCCATCTTGGAATTACTTTGTATATTCTTTGTGTACGTACACACACACACACACACACACACACACACACACACACACACACACACACAGTTGCCTTCAATAGAATATAAGCTTCTTGAGGACAGGTGGCTATTTTATACCTCCCTCCCTCCAAGGAGGACCTGCCTTGAATACATATTAAATTCCTCATAAATGTTTGTCTGATTAAGCCCCTGCCCTTTGATCTATTAAGGTCTTTTTGTTTTGCCTGACATAGACTTCTGCTAACTTAGGGAAGATGATAAGATTATAGATTTAGAGCTAGATCTTGGAGTCCAAACTTATTTTACAGATAAGGAATATCAGGCACAGAGAAGTGACTTACCCGGGTGTGAGAATTGGTTTGGCACCCCCTACTGGAGAGATACTGTAGGGAAGCTCCGCCATAAGGAGAAAGTATGTGATTTAGAGACCATGTGACTTTAGTGTCCAGAAGTAATATCTATAGAACCACCTGTGGGACTTGTCAATCAGAGCTACCAGCCAATTAGCTTGGAGCTATGTGTGGGTGGACAGCCCCATTTCCAGTTGGAGAGGAGGTTTTCTGGGAGAGGAAGGAGTGAGCAAGCTCTTTTTCACCCAGGACCTCAGTTTGGGTGGAGCTGTGATACTGGTTCCCTGAGATAGATAGATGAAGGAATCTTGGCCTCTTTCTCTCTCCTCACCAAATTCTTATGCTCCTTAACAAATACTTAAAAGTCTAAACTCTTGCTAAAGCTTATAACTTATGGCAACCACTCATTAGATTTTTAGACAGCCTAGCTAGAATTTTAGCCCATTACAGATAGCAACTTTACAGATGCTGGCTCACCAATCTGTAAGGGCCAAATTTATTATGGGGAGAGTTAACTGGGTGGCCCACTGTAATACTGGGGTTCAGAAAATAATGAGAGACCTCTAGGTCCAAAGTTTCCTCCCTTCTAAACTGCCTTTTTTAGTTATTTCTCCCAGACTAATAAGAAAGAAGATTAACAGCCTCTTTTCCACAAACAAACCAGGTTTTATTAATGGGAACAAAATTTACAACAAAGGTGAAGTTAATAAAGCCAGGGATAATGAGAAAGGGAATAGGGGAAGAGAAAATGAATAAGGTCCCCGGCTCTAGCAAAGACTGACTCAAACCCCAAACTTGCTTCCAGCTCAGCTAGCTTGAAGAGCTAGCCTTGCTTCCACTCACCACCCCCTGGGGTCCATAGTTTCAATGAGAGTCAGCTGTAAAGTCCCTCTCCAATATGCTCTGAAGCTCACTCACACAGCTCCTCTCTCCCCGCTTTGTTCCTCTCCCACAGGAAGGGAGGTTCTTAGCCATGCTGAGTCTCCAATTGGTTCAACATACCCCCTGGGCTGTCCCCATTATAATTTGGCCAGGCCCATGTGGGCATGGGGAACTACTAGAGGAGGCTTAGATACTTAGTTGTTCTTTTCTATAATCCCTTCAAGTACACACCCATCTTCTCTTAGGCTTTTTCAAGATTATATCCTTTCAGTCTGATCATAATGAAGCAAAGATGGGGTGATGGAAACCCCAAATCACAATTAATTTCTTACATTGGTCACACAATTAGGAAGTGTCTGAGAAGGGATTTGAATTCAGATCTTCCTGATTCCAAGTCCAGCCCTCTATCCATTCATTAAGTCACCTAGCTGCCTCATACCACCCCACTAGCTGAGGTTAATTATACTACATAAATAAATTTGTTATTTCTCTGAGCAAATCTAGTTGAAATAGAAATGCCAGTTTAAAGAACTAAAGAGTTATAATACAAAAAAGAAAATCATTTACCTATTACCTTACTAAAGATAGCATTTCCTTTTACCTAACAAAGATACCATATACTTTCTTTAAAACAATGCAAACTACAGGTGCAGAATGGATGGATGATGAATGGAATATGTCCTGTTTACATGCAGATTCTGGCAAATCAATGTAGCATGCAGACTATTCAGCTCTTCTTTTGTCTTGGAGGTGGACATAACCAGTCCACCTCCTTTTCTCCAATGATATTTATTGCTATGCTTTTTGTGTACATTGCCAGCTTGCTTACCCCCACCATGCATATTTCCATTTTGTGAATCCTAAGAAATTGTGATATTCAAATCAATCTATCAATTATTCATCAAGTACCTGTTGGATGCTAAATGCTAGGGATGCAAGTACAAAGAGTGAAACAATTCCTGTTTCCAATGAGTTTACATTATAATAGGAGAAATAACAAGTACACATGTTTAGAGAGATATACAATAAACAACTAATAAATACAAATGTATACAAAGTAGTAAAGTACAAGGTAGTTGGGGAGGGCAGACACTAAGACTTGGGGGGATTAGGAAAGGTTTCATGCATAATTTGCACCCATGTGGCAGCAATGGAGATTGTGCTTAAAAAATCAAGTTTCTGTTTTAGGCAAAATGTCATCTGTCCAATTTCCCAAATGTAATCCAGCCTACTCTTCTTCCTACTCAGTTCACTTCCCATCTGCTGTTTCTAAAATATATGTACTAAGGAGCATTATGGATTTTTTTGTTTGTTTGTTTTTTGGCAGGGCAATGGGGGTTAAGTGACTTGCCCAGGGTCACACAGCTAGTAAGTGTCAAGTGTCTGAGGCCGGATTTGAACTCCGGTCCTCCTGACTCCAGGGCTGGTGTTTATCCACTGCGCCACCTAGCCGCCCCTATTATGGATTTTTTAGCCCCAAATATTTTATAATCTGTATAATAGGTGGTCTTTATTTACTTGTTCTCCTCCCCAATCCCTACCCTAGATAAATGGGGAATGTCTTGCTCTTCTGTATTTGTATATCCAGCACTTAGCACAATGCATGGCATATACAAAATATCTAAGAAAAATTCTCCCCTCTGTTTCTCTGTGTATATCACTTTGTGTGCATCTCTGCCTACCTATCTACCTACCCACAAGATCAACCACAAAAAGAAGCACCCAGAGTATCTCATCACCAAAAGGAACCCCTTTTCAATTGGGAGCCTGCACTATATACCCTCTATGACTGGAAAACACCTGTTTTGATCATTCACCTCAGTTTTGTGCCTTACTTGATATTAATCTCTTCAAAGACAGACACACAGACAGACACACACATATACCACTGGGGGTGGGGGGGACCGTAAGGCAATATCTTATTGATCTGCTCCTCGTCTACAGATTATTGTTCACAAAAGTCTGTCAAGTCTTTTCTCAAACCTTCAAACGTGCCCTTGATAGAGGTGAATAGTATTCTCCATGATTTCACAGAGTTGGGGTGATAAGATATATCGGTTGGTAGTTATTGTTGGGTTGTTTTGGTTTTTGCACTGTCTCTTTTCAGTCATATCAGTGAGCAACATGAAACAATTCTATGATTATTTCTAAGTACTGTTATCCCTGCCCTTCACCCAAGACTGAGAAACAATCTCTTAATATCTTTAAAAATCATATTGCCAGGGCAGCTAAGTGGCACAGTGGATAAAGCACTGCTAGATTCGGGAGGACCTGAGTTCCAATCTGGCCTCAGACACTTGACACTTACTAGCTGTATGACCCTGGGCAAGTCACTTAACCCTCATTGCCCTGCAAAAAAAAAACAAACAAATAAATCATATTGCCTTGAGCACAGACCTTCTCTCTAAATATACTTGGTCAGGTCCACCTGTCTGTTATTTTCTTAGATCCCTCTTGTACTTCATCAATGCAGCACAATAAAGATGAAGATGTTGGAACCCAAATATAGTGTCTTTGTTAGTCAATGATGGTGAAAAGTTTGTTTTCTTAGTAAGCATTCTAATAAATTCATTTTCCCTCCACTGCTTCTATTATTTGAGAAGCTACACATAATCTTCTAACATTATCCTGTTAAGATGTTCTAAATTGGTAATGGCCTTGAATGCTATCTCTTTCTTTTCTTGGCAAGGAACTTGAATTTTGAATAAATAAATTGGTTTTTCAGTTCTTTTTAACATCCTCATCGTAGCGATTTACATTAATTCAGCATCAACAGGAAATTATTCTGGGCAACTTTGGGGTATTTTCTTCAAATATTTCCCATGTTTTGGATTCAACATTTCATGTGAAGAGGCCTGGTTCATTTTCTCCTATTTTGGTGTTGATGTTAACCTTAGTTTCTAGAAAACTGATGGTCCGATCCAGTTGTTTCCTATTAAAATCTGGTCAGTTTCACTTTACATGAGGAAATTTGGCTTCTGCCATGTTTGTTTCCTCCAAACTATTCTGTGTGTGTATGTGTGTGTGGCGGGGCGGGTGGTGTCGACTCGCACAATCAGGGTTAAGTGACTTCTCCAGGGTCATACAGCTAGTAAATGTCAAGAGTCTGAGGCCAGTTTTGAACTTAGGTTCTTCTGATTCCAAAGCTGGTGCTTTATCCACTGCTCCACCTAATTGCCCCTCCTCCAAACGACTCTTAAAGCAACTGCTCAAGATACAGGAGTGAAACTTCTAGACTGCCTATAAGCCTTTAGCCTCTTTCATTTCTTATGCCTGAGCTAGTTCTTGCAGTGCATTTTTTCCATTGCTCATCTTCTCTTGCCCACTCTTGCACTACAACCATTAAGCAATGAAGCCTATGTTGATTTCACTTGGAGGGTCTTGCTAACATTTTTCATAGAAACTGCTCTTGTTCCTCATCCTCTCCAACAGATGCTGGTGACCAGGCTGCAAAATATCTTCCTGGTAATCTTTTTGCTTGTTGTCAGTCTAAATAATGCAAAGCAAGATGACTGAGTATCCCATGAAAGGTTTCTTGTTGCCTTTGAATATACAATAAAACCAACTTCTTTATCTGCCCATTCAAGGAAAACTTGTAGACCAGCCTTCTTCCATCTAATAGCAATTTTCTGTCTTCTGATTTAATATTATTCTAAGACTATAACTTATTGGGATTGAACAAGGATCTCAGATTGGGGTACCATTTTCATCTTTCCATGGGCTAAAAATTGTGCACTTGCTAGCACCCCTTATCCCCAGCCCCTTCAATCAAGTAATTTATAGTCTAGCTGGGGGAAAACAAATAGCATATGTGTATGAACACGCAATGCACACACGCACACACACACACACACACACACACCTATCACTGCCAATGTAGAATTAGAAGACACAATGCTAAAGATCATTTTATATTTTTGTTTTATGGGTTGTCACCGCCAAAGAATTCATCATCTCCTGATAATGAGCTTCCCCATGCTTAGCTAGGCTGGTTCTTGGAAAGCAGCCACAAGCTGAACCAAGGATTGTATTCTAAGTCTTTCCAGCATGATAGAACCTGACAAGACTTGCAGTCTGCTGGAACAGATTCTGAGAACCAAGGGTCAATGGTAAACTTATACTGAACATAATTACATAATTTAATCTTGCTCTGAGCTGTCAGAAGTATCTTAATATCCTGTGGTCATTATTATAATTACTGCTTATTTTCAAGTACCAGAGTCAAATTACTTATTTAATGTTCAACAAACTGGTTACTAAGCACCTACTATGTGTAAGGACCATGTGCTAGGTTCCAGAAAATATTTAAAGTTTCTATAACATAGGATCCCAACACATAGAAATTATAACTTAGTACTTGGATATAAGATGGTAAAGAGCTATGAGATATGAGGTTAAAAAAAAGGGGGGGGAGGGTGGTAAAGTGCTAAGAGATCCAAATGGAGAAAAGTCATTGGAGACTGGGGAAATTCAAAAATACTTTTTGGAGGAAGCAGTAAATAGAGTACAATCTGTATAGATACTAAGACTTGCACAAGAATTGCTTTTATTTCAATAGATTAGCTTGTTTGTCTATGTTTCCAACTCAATAAATTTTTCCCCCTCAGGAAAAAAAAATCAAGTTGGTTGAGATTTCTGGTTGTTTGGAAAAAGGTAAAAGAATCTACTGTATTTCATATAATTTAAAGCTTCCAAATTAAATAGCATATTTAGCTTTCCAAGTGATATGGTAGACATTGGTTTAACTTGCTAAATTCCCAGCTATTTCTCCCTTACTTTGTGATTTCCATTGATTATACAACCTTACTTTCTTGCCTATTATCAAAGAAAAAAGACCTGAGTGTTATCACTGATTCTCAATCAATCAATAAGCATGTAAGTGCCTACTGTGTGAAAGATATCTATGGACTATGCTATTTATTAAGTACCTACTACATACAGGATATAACTCTATAGCTATCTATCTATCTATCTATCTATCTATCTATCTATCTATCTATCTATCTATCTATCTACATATCTCTATCAATATATCCATGTCTATCCATATGAATCTGTATATGTATATATGTATACATACACATATACACACATATCTATATATCTCTGGCACCTCAATAAGCAATGGAGATTCAAAAACAAGGTGAAAATAGTCCCTACACTCAAGGAACTTACAGTTTAGTTGGGGAAAACAAGAAGAAATGTATGTGTGAAGGCAGCTAGGTGGCACAATGGATAAGGCACCAGCCCTAGATTCAGGAAAACCTGAGTACAAATCTGACCTCAGACACTTGACACTTACCAGCTGTGTGACCCTGGACAAGTCACCTGACCCTCATTGCCTCGCAAAAGAAAGAAAGAAATATACATATTTGCATGTGTGTATATAAAAATAAAATATATTTAAGATAAATAAGTGACGTTTGGGGAGCAGCTGGTGACACACTATATAGCATACCAGGCCTGGGTCAGGAAGACCTGAGTTCAAATCCAGCCTTGGACACTTACTGTGTGACCTTGGGCAAATCTCTTAACCCTATTTGCCTCAGTTTCCTCACCTGTAAAATGAGCTAGAGAAGGAAATGGCATTATCTTGGTCAAGGAAACCTCAAATAGAACCATTAAAAGTCAGACACCACTGAAAAATGACTAAACAATCACAAAAGGTGATTTGAGGGGAAATATATTTGCAACCGTAGGGGGAGAGATGATAAAAAGCCTCGTGGAGAACATGGTAGGTGAGCTGAGGTTTTAAAGAAACTAGGGAATGCAGACACGGTGGTAGCCATAGAGGCAGAAGATAGAGTGATATGAGAAGCAACAAGAAGACAGATCACTCAGTCTGAGTTCCAGTGAAAATGAGCAACGTGTAAGAAGGGATCCCCTTTTCTTCTGTTCCACCCCTCAAAACCCAAATCCCATAAATTTGAATTTCCTAATACCTCCCCCACATCTCATCCTCCCCAGTTGTACTGCTACCACCCTAACTTCGGCCCTTCTCACCTATGACATAGATTCCTCTAGGAGGCTTCCAGAAGGTCGCCCATAAGCAACCAAAATAATTTTCCTTTAGTCACAGATCTGATGGTGTCATTCCTTCATTCGAAAATAGTTATTAACTTGCCCATAAAATAGCTAAAAAAAGGGCTCAAGAAGCATGGTCTTGAGAATATTAGATTTACATTGCCTCACCAATTGGCAGACCTGTTTTGGCTTGGACTTCTCATCTCTGAAGAATTCTGGTAATTTCCAAGGCTTGGTTCTGATTGACAAAACCTGAAAGATTTTTGAGTGATTCTCCAAACACAATGTGTAACCCAACAAGTATGACTGGTTTTTTAAACAATAGTTGTAAAGATACTTCCCTTAGGGGGGAAAATTATCATAGTGGTGAAGCAATGTCTTAATCTTTACATTTAAAAAAAAAAAACCCACTCATTTTCGTCTTTAAGGCAGTTGGACAAATGGGATCCACTTCCTGTCCCCTTTCTTTCCAAAACCCAATGACACCAAAACTTAGAAAACACGCCAAATTTATCTTGATCAGATTAAATAACTAGACCAGGTTCTTAGCCCTTTCAGAAGGAGTTTCTTGGTATAAGCCAGTTAACAAGGATTTTCTAAATTGATCTACAAGAACAAACAACAGTCTAAGTTGGGAATACTTGAGATCCTCCCTCACATTTAACATTGCCTAATGTCCAAAGTTCTCAATTGATCTCTCGTTTATGTCCATCCATCTCTCCCTCCCTCCGTTTCCACACCCCCCCCCCATCTCTCTCTCCCAGCTGAGCTCACAACCAATTGGAAATGATATCCCATCTTCAAAAGTCTAATCTGACAGCACTGTTGCCAACCAAATTTCCCAATTTTCTTCTAAATTCAAAGTTTTATTCCTTAGGTTAATCTTTACTTAATTTTACTCCTTAGCCACTGATTATAATCTGTTTCTAGTTCACTCATTTTTCAAGCCTTTTTGGTTCTCTGACAGAATGGACTACTAAACAGTAAAATCTTCAACTATAAAGAAACTGTTAGCCCAAATGAGTTAAGTCTCATAACAAGAGGGAATGTGGCTCACATGAGGGAGCAGAATGTAATACTCTCTTGGTCAGGGAACCTGCCACGTCTCTTTACTTATGCCCATTACTTCAGTGAATTTGCTTGACCAAATTCACACAGCTTACCTCTACCATAGTCCACTGCACAGCATTACCTCTTTCTGACCAGCAAAATAACACTTTTAAGCTTCTGGGTTATCAGCAGACACAGCTTTGGCACACTTGTGAACCTCCATTAATTTTAAAGACTGTCCACATCCAGCAAAAATGCGTGCCCTGTACCTGTTTAAGAAAACTACCTTGCAGGGGGCAGCTGGATGGCACAGTAGATAAAGCACCTTCCCTGGATTCAGGAGGACCTGAGTTCAAATGCAGCCTCAGACACTTGACACTTGCTAGCTGTGTGACCCTGGGCAAGTCACTTAACTCTCATAGCTCGAAAGAAAGAAAGAAAGAAAGAAAGAAAGAAAGAAAGAAAGAAAGAAAGAAAGAAAGAAAGAAAGAAAGAAAGAAAGAAAGAAAGAAAGAGAGAAAGAAAGAGAGAAAGAAAGAGAGAAAGAAAGAGAGAGAGAAAGAAAGAGAGAAAGAAAGAGAGAAAGAAAGAGAGAAAGAGAGAGAGAAAGAAAGAGAGAAAGAAAGAGAGAAAGAAAGAGAGAAAGAAAGAGAGAAAGAAAGAAAGAGAGAAAGAGAGAAAGAAAGAAAGAAAGAAAGAAAGAAAGAAAGAAAGAAAGAAAGAAAGAAAACTACATTCCCTAATAATAGCTATTACTTTTTGATTGGGAATTACAAATTCAATTGGATTCAACATTTATTATATGTCTAAAATATTCTAGCCACTCTTCTATCATAAAGAACTGCTAAGTCCTAAACCTGAGTAGAACCAACTCTCCTCCCTCTTCCCACTGGGGACAGAACCTGTTGCCTGGCATTATATACTCTATCCATTGTGTGATGTTCAAGGAAAGCCACATAACACTCCTAGCACTGTCAGATGCATTGCCTGAAACAGATGTATGCCATGTCAAGCCAGGGCCAGCTGACAATCAGCAAGCTAAAGGTCCTTCCTCAGTCTTGAGAGTATCAAGATGTCTTCTTTAAAACACTGTTGGTGCATGTATAACCTATATCTGATTGCTTACTGCCTCAGGGAGGGGGAAGAGGGGGGTGGGAAGGAGGGATAAAATTTGGAATTCAAAACTTTAAATAAAAATGTTTATTATTAAAAAAAAAACATTGTTAGCAGAAGGAAAATTACCTTTCTTTTTAACTAAGAGCCATATAACTATGCAATTAACTTGCTCCCTATTCTGGACAGCCTACTAATTAACTAGATCAGGGATAGCAACATTTATAGGGATTATTGGGAAAGAGCTAAGAAGGCATTAACATGACCCTCCAGCTTCTGGTAGTAGGAAAGTTAGAATTATGCCACAGTTGGGGGTGGCTAGATGGCACAGTGGATAAAGCATTGGCCCTGGATTCAGGAGGTTCTGAGTTCAAATCTGGCCTCAGACACTTGACACTTACTAGCTGTGTGTGTGACCCTGGGCAAGTCACTTAACCTCACTTAAAAAAAAAAAAGAATTATGCCACAATTCTAGTTGTCTGAACAGAACATAAACATTGGGTATTAGGACCTATTGTCTTTGGTATCCAACCTGACAGACCAAACACAGAACTGTAATGAAGGGTATGGCAGGAGGATTATCTACCAAGGTCCTAGTCAAGTAGGCTAGGGTAGTTCTTTTCTTTAAAGAGTAATGAAATTATCCTTGAGGCAAGTAGCTCAACTACTAAAGGCTCTGACTATGACTTACTGATCTGCTCCCTCAGGCTTGAGTGATGTGAGTCTTCATGGGCAACATAGGAAGACAGGGAAGCTGTGCTCAACTGAATCATAACTGAATCCTCACTGAATTACCTATCCTCTGTTGTGGCTAAATAAATCTCCTTTGTTAATGGTTTGATCTTCTACAAGAGTGTCCTTTTCTTTCTAAGCTTGAACTTAAGGTATCAGACCAGCCTGGTACAAATACAGAAAGAATACAGCCTTCCAAAAAGGTATGATTACCAGATTATACTCTACATTGGCTTTTTATTTAATGCTCTAGCAGGTTTTTTATTACAAACTTATTATAGCAAATATTCCTATATACAAAGAAAAAAAGACCATTATGAAATTATGAACTTCTATTATGTACAATTCTTTCCTTCAAAGTGTTTGTACCTACCCTTTTGAATTTTTCTTCTTCAAATACTGATCTCCTTCTTCCAAATACATACTGTAGTAAATTGCCTCTAGTAATTTTTTTAATTCACAAATGGAATACTTGCTGTTCTTTACTGAAATGTACTTGCCATGATTTTAAAAAATCTTTTAATTTTAAAGTTATATTTAAATTAAATTTAATTAATTTTTAAAAATTAACTGAAGACAATTAAGGAAACTCCTGATTACGTTATAAAACAAACCTAAATTTCTGACAACCTGTTGTGGGCTTTTTTTGGAGGCTGGGGGATTGTTTGTACTTGCAGCTATGCTGAAACAGATGTGGAATTACTTATACCACAAAGTTAAATTATACATTCAATTCCAAATTCAAATATTAAGAAAAACTTTGTGTCTTCTTTTAAGCCTAAGTATCATAAATATGGTTAAGTAACCATTTGGTTAGGAAAATTGCACATACATTAAAAAAAAAAACTAACTGTATCAAACATTGTTGAATGTTTACTCCATCTTAAACTTTTTAAAAGTCATTGAAGGTTTGAGGGGGAAAGTGTAAAATCTTGAATATGGAATTATTTGATGTTCCAGCTTTATATGTCTGATTCACATATGACGATTATGAATATTTACATGAGTGGTTCTCAAACTTTTTGCTCTTGATCCAATAGCTTACGAGGAATCATAGCCCATCGAGCCATTTAGGTTGTTAATATTCACTCTAAGATATCTGGGAGATTCATGAATGTTCAGTTTCCCTTCCATGAAAGTTGCTATATTTCGGTTGTTCTTGCAAGTCTCACCTGTTTTGAGGCTAGTTTGATTTTTCAAGTACCACAGTACCCTACTACATGTTCTAGATAACTAAAATATATATAGATTTTTTTGACCTATTTTGTTGATATCCTTGTTTTTCTTTTTTGTTTTTCTCTTTTTTTGCAAGGCAATGAGGGTTCAGTGACTTGCCTAGGGTCACACAGCTAGTAAGTGTCAAGTGTCTGAGACTGGATTTGAACTCAGATCTTCCTGAATCCAGGGTCAGTGCTTTATTCACTGTGCCACCTAGCTGCCCTGATATCTTTGTTTGTTATAGCTTTACATAGCCTTCCTTCTTGCACCCCACCAGATAATAATTTTTTATGACAAAGAACAAAAAGGGGTGGAGAATAAATCAGTAAAACTTATTAACATGCTGATAAAATCTGACATTATATGTATATATATGCACAAAAATACACACATATAATGTTCAGCCACATCCCCAAGATAAATAAGCAAAATTATTTACAAATTTTCCTTTGTCCAAAATTGTATAGTTTATCTAACAAAACTCATAGAACACAGCAATGACACATCCCACCCTTTGGGAATCACTGGTTTCAATTAACTACTATGATGTTCAAAAAGAAGTCATGGGGGGAAGCTAGGTGGCACAGTGGATAAAGCACTGTCCCTGGATTCAGGAGGACCTGAGTTCAAATCCAACCTCAGACACTTGACACTTACTAGCTGTGTGACCCTGGGCAAGTCACTTAACCCCCATTGTCCTGCCCCCCCCCAAATCTTGACTTGTCTAAAATCTTTTGTTAATACTTCATAATGGTCAAAGCGGCCCATATTTCTGAAATGCACTAAGATTCACAAAGCACTTTGCTCCGAATTCTGTGACATCAACAGCCAAGTATGATTACCGACATTTTACTCAAGCTTAGAGAGGTCAAGTTACTTGTATAAGGTCACAGAACTAGTACATTTTGGCCAGAGTTAAGGTGTACTGTTCACAGGAACAATTCCTATTGTCACTAAAGTACACTGGGGCTTCTCTGCCATAGGATTAGAATCTGACACCTCCATAAAAATGATAGCCAGCTCCTAGTAACAATCTTCCCTGATTCCTTATGTGACTGGCAGGCAGTAAAGCCCTAGATCTTTGTAGATTAGTATGATCTGCCAGGCTAAGTGGCATAGTGAATAGAGCACACAAGGTTGGAGTCAGAGAGGCTCAATTTCATGAGTTCAAATCTGGCCTCAGATACTTAGTAGCAATGTGACCCTAGGCAAATCCCTTGATTCTGCCTCAGTTTCCTCATCTGTAAAATGAACTGGAGAAGGGAATGGCAAACCACTCCATTATCTCTGCCAAGAAAACCCCAGGTAGAGTCACAAATAGTTGGACACAATTAAAATGACTAAACAACAAGAAAGAAGAGGGTCAAAGACTGAAAAAAAAAAGACTGAATCATCTGCCTGTTAGTTCTCTGCCTAAATTAGAACTATCACATTAAAAATCTCATTTAAGACCACCTGACTTTTGGACAAATAACAAAACACTCATACCTTTACAAAAGTTATTTCTAGATATCTGCCACAAGAGCCTTGATTTTCTGTAGACATTTTCAACTGTACAGTTTTTATGTACCTTTTTTTTTAGTGGGGCAATGAGGGTTAAGTGACATGCCCAGGGTCATACAGCTAGTAAGTGTCAAGTGTCTGAATCCAGATTTGAACTCAGGTCCTCCTGAATCCACAGCTGTTGCTTTATCCACTGTGCCACCTAGCTATCCCCTTTCACATACCTTTTACCCTTTAGCCTATTCCCTGAGTTTATCTGACACCCTTTTCAAAAAACATGTCTTCCCAAGTTAACTTTACAACTTGCTAAAACATGGCAAAGCAAGAAATTTCAACAGATCAACAATTCCTAATACTTAAAAGAGAAGGAATCATTAAAATGAGATCATAAGATTCCCCCCACCATTGTTAACATTATTAGGTTCCATTCAAATTCAGTGGGGAAAAATTATTTTTTAATAGCAAAAGGATAAAAAAGGAGAAGAAAAATTGAAGGTGGGGAAAACAGAAAATGAATGATGACCAATTTTATGTCCCAGCTCACAAAATGACAAGAATTAAAAAAAAAAAACACAAATAAAAACAGCTCAGAAAACATAAAAAAACATAAAGTGGCAGAGTGAAAGCATTTTCTCAATTAAAGAAGCATAACATTATGGTAAAAATTGTTTCTGGAGAGAAGAAATAGAGAATTCAATTAATCATAAATTGCATCTGTCACTTCTGAAAAGGTTGTAACCGAGCGATGGCCACAGCTATAGAACATATAAGATTAGCAGACTCAGTAACTGAAGTTAATATCCACCCAAGGGGCAGCTAGGTGGCGCAGTGGATAAAGCAATGGCCTTGGATTCAGGAGGACCTGAGTTCAAATCCGGCTTTAGACACTTGACACTAGCTGTGTGACCCTGGGCAAGTCACTTAACCCCCATTACTGTGCAAAAAAAAAAAAAAAAAAGAATACTCACCCAAGAACAATTGAGATGAAAAGAAGTAATGTAAAGATAATTTGTTTTGCTATTTGATTAAAAAAAAAAAGTCCTCAGGCAGCTAGGTGGCACAGTAGATAAAGCACCAGCCCTGGATTCAGGAGGACCTGAGTTCAAATCTGGCCTCAAACACTTGACACTTACTAGCTGTGTGAACCCCTGGACAAGTCACTTAACCCTCATTGCCCAGCAAAAAAAAAAAAAAAAAGGAAAAGGAAAAAGGAAAGGAAAGGAAAAAAGTCCTTGAATTTGGTAGCTTAAATCCAAATGTGGTAAAAGAATCGCTAATGTCATTACGGTGAATTCTCAGTTATTTTGAGATAATCTAGTTGTGTGCATCAGATCTAACAACTATAGGGTAAGTACCATTAGGGCAGGGATTTTGTCTTATCTAAACCTTTTCTTTCCCCAGTGTAGTCACAGTGCTTTTAGCAAATGTCTGTCAACTTGAATGACTAAGTAACAATAGCGTTTTGTCAGTATCTCTCTCCCACTGAATCTGGCCTCAGACACTTACTGGTTGTAAGACACTGGGCAAGACATTTAATCTTTCTGGGTCTCTGTTTCCTTATCTGTAAAATGGCGTTAATAAAAAGCAACTATAAGATTATTATTAGAGGGGTCAAATAAAATAACGTATGTAAAACTTTTGCAAATCTTAGAAGCACTATATGGCTGTGCATCATTATTATTTTGATATTACTGTTTATCTTAGTTATAGTTTTAAACTTCCAATGAAGTCATCTTATTATGTTCAAGTGCTTTATAAGCCTAAAAGCACTGTACAAATGGGAGTCATTATTTGGTATCATAGCAGTTGCTTTCTTCCTTTTTAAAATTATAACTTCAGGTTTGGGGTTTTTTTTTTTGGTGGGGCAATAAGGGTTAAGTGACTTGCCCAAGGTCACACAGCTAATAAGTGTCAAGAGTCTGAGGTCGGATTTGAACTCAGGTCCTCCTGAATCCAGGGCTGGTGCTTTATCTACTGAGCCACCTAGTTGCCCCCATAACTTCAGTTTTTGGGGGGGATAGCTAGGTGGCACAGTGGCCCTTGAGTTCAAATCTCACCTCAGACACTTCTTAGCTATGTGACCCTGGGAGAGTCACTTAACCCCAATTGCCTTAAACATCCAGGGACATCTCCAGTCATCCATATATATCTTGCCACCGGACCTAGATGGCTCTGGAGGAGAGAGTGAGACTGGTGACCTTGCACAGCCCTCCCTTGCTTAAAACTCAATTCGTTGCAAATCATGACCCACCCCATGTTAAGGATCTCTTTGAGAACAAAAGAAAAACAACAAGATAACTTCAGTTTTAAATTTCTACTCAACTCCTACTCTCATGCCCCATATTGGCTAGGAAGTGATCATGGTAGGTGTCAAAGGCTGTGTGTGTTATGAAGGTACAAGCTGTGGCAGGTTCTACCAAGTTGGAAAGGCTCTGACACCAGCCTCATAAACAGACTGAGCATTGGTCTTGAAAGGACTAGTTCAGATAATTTTGGAGAGGCTCAGAACCACTCTAGTTGCAGGATGATGAATTTTCAGTCACAGGAACTCTCAAAGACCATCTAAGATGTGAAGGGGTTATCCTTTGCATCTGCAAGATCCTCCTCCACATATGGAAGTTTTAAAGTTACCTGTTTATATAACTTATCTTTCCTACCTGACTGTGGGCTACTAAAGAGCAGGAATATTCATCTTGGTAAACTCTCCCCCACCCCCTGCTCTGACTTAGCACCGTGACACTTCCATATGGTAGGTACTTGGTAAATGTTTGCTGAATTTAATTATCATGGCTCTCTTTTACTGCCAGGAATCCTAACAATTCCCATTTATATAGCACTTTCCAGTTATAAAGTGCTTTCACATACATTCTCAGTAAATACAACGCTATGAGGTCATTAGCACAAACGACTATTTTAGTCTCCTCTTCCTCATAGGACAAAGGCTAACAGGATCGATCTATCTTTTTTTTTTTTGAAGCATACGAATAACTATAAGGAGATAATTCCACTGAAAGACATACGAAATGAACTCCCACATCCCAGACCTTTCAGCTACTTTGCTCTTGAGTGGCAAACAGAGTTGTAATGCTAATAAATACTTCCTATGAAAGATGTAGACCACACATCCCAGGAATGACTTAGCTGTGATTCCCTGATTCACATTGAAAGAGGTCAGCTGGAGACATCGTTATTAGCCCACAGCAGTACATCTCTAAACCTGGAAGTGTTCTATCAATGTGAGTTGTTGTGAGAGTTGACACAGGCAAATATGTTATATTTCAATATAATGCTGAGGAATGGGGATTGGGAGTGGGGAGAAGGCTTAAAAAAGAAAAGCAGACATATCAATACAATATAGCATAGTAGAGACAGCAATTAAATAACTAAAACATGGTACTGGACCAGTATTGATGGGAATATATACATATATAATATATATTATAAAATCACATTATATGAAAAGCTTCTTACCTTTTATATCTACCTGAAACAGTCCTAGATGTATCCTGTTGTAAACAAAAAAGAATAAGAAATTTTAGGAAATTTTGTTCCAATATACAATTGGCAAATATCAATACAATAAGATTGAAAAGATAAATTGGGGAGGAATATCTAATATTGAAATGGAAAATCTGATAACATCGATCATTACTTTTGTTTTATTTACTTACTTATTTTGAGAGTGTGTCTCCCTTTTTTACTAGGCTAGAAGTACCAGGACCACTCAGAGCCTTGATTTCACTGCTGATCAATACAGAAGCTTTGACTTTTTTGATTATGCCCTGGACCAGTTGACCCCTTCTAAAGGGACCTGGTCAACCTGCTCCCCGACTCCCATCACACAGGTGTCAGACTTAGAGAGAATAGCTGACTGATCAGCTTAGCAGAACTGAAGTTCAAAACTCTCAAGTTCAAGTGATTTCCCCTACTTCAGCTCCCCCAGGAGAAGGGATTAAAGGTGAATCCCACCACAATTAGCCAATCATTATATTTAGACATATAAACACTACAAGTAAACTTTGGAATATCATGTTATATGTCTCCAAGCAATTAGAAGACACACAAAAAATCCAGACCCAAAACACCCAATGCCCTTTGTAAATAAGCTTCTAAGAATTCTTCAGTTGAGCAGAATTATTAGCACAAATGAAAGCTCAATTTTGTAATTAAAAATGAAAACTGTATAATGTGGGCAGATGATTTTTTTTTTTTGCGGGGCAATGGGGGTTAAGTGACTTGCCCAGGGTCACACAGCTAGTAAGTGTCAAGTGTCTGAGGCCAGATTTGAACTCAGGTACTCCTGAATCCAAGGCCAGTGCTTTATCCACTGCGCCACCTATCCGCCCTGGGCAGATGATTTTGCAGATGTCTTTTTGGGGGGAGGCAGTAAATGGGTGGGACTGGGTTTGTGTAAGCAAATTCCTACTAAAGCAAAGAGGCACATACTTTCCAACTAAAGAGCACTAGAATGGTACAGGGCACACTTTGAGGTTAAATGACTTGTTTTGTGCCCATATGTGCCTAAGACTAGACTGAAACCGAGGCCTCCCTAACCCCAAGGTTGGCTTTGTACCCACTGCACCACACCAACTTTCCTATATATATCCACATCTGTCAACTTCATAAAATGGGTAAGAAACAACTTCCTGTTGCCATAACTATACTGTGTTAATCCTAAATCTGACGCACTCCACCCAAACAGCTTCAACAAATAGAAATCAGTCAACATTCTGGTAGCATATTTACCACCTGACCAACTTAGTCATTCCTTGGTTTCTTGGTCCTAACTCTCAAACTCACTCAGTCCTTTATTTTTGCTCAACAGAATGGCTGTTTATTTTTCAATTTGACTCTGAAATGTCCTTATTCTAGATAATCACTAAAACTTTAAAAGGAATAGTGTACAACCCTAGTAAGATTGCCATCTGGGTTAATAAAAAATAAATAGATGGGTAGATCAGCTTAAGGATAAAAAAGTCGGGGCAGCTAGGTGGTGCAATGGATAGAGCACTGGCCCTGGATTCAGGAGGACCTGAGTTCAAATCCATCCCCAGACACTTAACACTTACTAGCTGTGTGACCCTGGGCAAGTCACTTAACCCCAATTGCCCCCCCCACACACACACAAAGGAAACCCCCCTCTTCCAATTAAAAAACAAAAAGGATAAAAAAGCCAATGGGTTATTATAGAGCACAGAATTACTATCATAATCATTATTATTACTATTATTGTTGTTACTGTTTTAACATAAGTTCATATTTATATTAGTATGTGTGTATGTATACATATATTATGCATTTAATATAAATATATACATGAGTGATCCTTACCCAACAGGTTTCTAATTAACTTTACCAAAGATTCAACAAAGCATGACTCTATAATGAAGGGGTTTTTTCCACTTTATTTTTAATTTATGAAATAACACAAGCATTTCCATAACAGAGTAGCGATAAAAAAGGTGATTGTACATGAAACTGCAAATCTATTATGTACAACTTGTTATTCCTTTTAAATATATAAAGTTGTCATGTATCTTTCTTTTTTTCCCTTTTTTCTCCCCTCCCCCTCATCTTAGAGATGTCTACCATTAGACACGAATATATACATATATTTAAAATCATTCTATACATACTTCTATTTATCAGTTCTTTTTTCTGGATTTGGATAATGTCTTCCTTCATAGGTCCTTTGTAGTTCATTTGGGTATTTATACTTAGTTGCCCAATTAAATTTGTTTTCAAAACAATACTTCTGTTACTGCATATAACTTCCTCTTGGTTTTGCTCATTTAGCTCTTCATTATTTCGGGCAAGTCTATCCATGTTCTTCTACAATCAACGAGCTCATCATTTCTTATAGCACAGTAGTATTGAGTTGTAAAAATATTTTTTGGTCAGATAGCAGAATTTATTCAGAAAAGGCTTCAGAGTGCATCAATTTCCTCTCCTCAGTTGACAAGAGAGGAAACGGAGGCCCAGAGAATTGAAGCCACTTGCCCACCCCATAGTCTCCTATCTCATCAATTCTAAGTTTCAATTAACTTCTCTAAAATATGGGAATATTATAACTTGTACCATCTCCCTATGGTTATTAAGAGGTAGTCATTTCACAAGCCCTAAAGAGCTGTTCTATGTCCCAGTACTTTGGGCATCACTTCACAGATATGAGTCCTCTCATTCACCCCTTCTTCATAATGCCCATTTCTTATTTATGAACGTCTTTATAAGGAGTTTATAAGGAGAAGCTAGAGCCTCTGTGGATGTATGCAAAACCCTAGAAAAACAATGGTAGAAGAAAGTGGCCCCCAATAAACTCAAGCTGACTGACAGATATGCCATCTAGCTTGCAAACAAAACATGTCCTGCATAGCTGCATGAGTGTGACCAACTACACAAGTGGGTGACTAAGTCTTGACCCCCATCCACAAGGGGAGGCCTTGCTTGGGAAGGCAAAGATGACTTTGGTTATGCTTTGACAGTTGGAGCTGAGATATTTTAAGACTCAATGGGTGATCAGCTGTTCCTGTATCCAGAAAAGCTACTAAAACCCAGTATTTCAACATTTAACAAATTCTTATCTGTGTCCACCGGGGAGGCTACCAAAATGAAGACAGATAGGAGATTCCTGAATGTTTCAATGAACCTTTTGGAGGCAGAAGCCATTCCAGTTTTGTAGGGGGACAAGTTTGGGACAATAGGACAGATAATCCAAGATCCCAGGCTCAGGATCATTAAGGGTAGAAGCCTTTCTAGGGAGCAAGTGATCTTATCTGTATATACTTCTTTCTTTTCTTTTCTTTTCTTTTTTTTTTTTTTGGTGAGGCAACTGGGGTTAAGTGACTTGCCTCAGGGTCACACAGTGTTAAGCATCTGAGGCCAGATTTGAACTCAGGTACTCCTGAATCCAGGGCTGGTGCCTTATCCACTGCGCCATTTAGCTGCCCCCCCCCCCTTTTTTGTGTGAATAAATTATAAGCCTTAGCAAGAGTTTAGACTTTTTTTTTTTTTGGTGGGGCAATGGGGGTTAAGTGACTTTCCCAGAGTCACACAGCTAATAAGTGTCAAGTGTCTGAGGTCGGATTTGAACTCAGGTACTCCTGAGTCCAGAGCCGGTGCTTTACCACTGCGCCACCTAGCTGCCCCCTACTTATTTCTTAATAAGAATCCATGGGGTTTTAATCTTGGGCATCACACAGCTATAAAGGAAAAGACAAAAAAAAAGCTCCCCAATTAATTAACAATTAATATATAACTTTTAGTCCTGAGGTTCCTAAAAATACTAATGAGAACTAGGCCTCAACAAGTAAAATAAATATTTTCCAAATTTTTCTATAGCTTTTCTCTGTAAGAGATTTGAGGGAGGAGGGAAGGGAAGAGGAATAAAAATACTAAAAACCAAAACAAACCTAGTCATGTTCTACTTTGGCAAGGGTGAGAGGGGAGGAGGAGGAGGAGGAAAGAAAGAAGGGAAGAGGGGCAGCTAGGTGGGGCAGTGGATAAAGCACCAGCCCTGGATTCAGGAGGACCTGAATTTAAATCCAGTCTCAGACACTTGACACTTACTAGCTGTGTGACCCTGGGCAAGTCACTTAACCCTCATTGGCCCACCACAAAAAAAAAAGAAGGGAGGGGCCAGCTAGGTGGCCCAGTGGATAAAGCACCGGCCCTGGATTCAGGAGTACCTGAGATCAAATCTGGCCTCAGACGCTAGACACTTACTAGCTGTGTGACTCTGGGCAAGTCACTTAACCCCCATTGCCCTGCAAAAAAAAAAAAAGAAGGGAGGATAGAAAGTCAACCTTAAGCATAATAACTATATCGTTTGTAATGTGTGTATATACATATATACACACACATATACATATACATCTACATATGCCTGTTAATATCTCACTTAACCTTCAGAATTCTAAGGGGTTCAAGTGACTTGCCCAAGGTCAACAAAACAAACAGCAGAACCAAGCCCTGCCCAAATGTTTTCCACTACTGCACATTGTCTGGTACACTCACTGCTATGGAATGTTTAGAGAGAGAGAGAAAAAAAAAGATAAGAGACCAGTTATTTTTCATTTGTAAATAAGGAAAGAATGAATTTTATCTACAGAAAAACACCAGGCATAAGTATGGCAAGACATTGTACTGACAACTAAAGATACTAGGAAAAACATTCAAATTGGGAATGCTGGCTATTAAAGAATTAATACTAGAAGGGCTGGAATTTAAGACTATATCAAAGGACCGAGTTTAGATACAATGCATTTTTTAAAATCCATATAGTTAAGAAAACAGATCAGATGAAAATATTTACCTCAAAGTAAAATTATAAAATGTTGGCATCAATTAACACGCCTGCTTTCTGTAGTGTTAAAGGTATCCAAATATTTCAGCAGGGCTAGCCTATTATTTTTATAGTTTGTTTTTCTTTTGGAAGTCTAGTAATTTTTCCTTTAATTTACAGTCCAGTCAGTTGCAACACTATCAAGATCCCTAAAATTTCTATTTTAAAGAAGCACTAAACCAAACTGAGGAAGAAAAAAAAAGTTTTAAAAAATCTTAGTGATGCTTATAGCCTATCCTAAAACACAAAAGAAATTTATTAATGACATCTTCTAAATCAAAAGCTAAAATAAGGGTTCCTGCAACCTTTAAAAATATAAAGAAAATACTAGATCAATAAGACCACAGTTCTTTTGAACTGTGAGAATTGCCTGAATTTGAGAAACAATGTATTAGATAGCCTGGTGTCCACCACCAACCCCCAGCAGCTAATGCCTCCCCTTCCTCCCACTGCCATTCCATCAACAGAAGTTTCTTCTGAGCAAAAACTGTTTCCTTTGGTCTTCATACTCCCTAAAACCTAGCAATAGTTCCTGAACGTGGTATGTGCTTAACAAATGCTTACTGATTATACTAAGTATAGCAAAAAACCAAGTGTTGTAACAAACAAGCTTCCTTCCTTCCTTCATTTATTCAGTCAGTCAGTCAGTCATTCGTTCAGTCATTTGTTCATTCCTTTGTTCATTTTGATGATCAGAATTTTACTAAGGTTTCTTTAATGAAACAAGCTCCAGGTAATCTTCATTGAGTAATGAATGAGATTGAAGATTTGGGCTTTCCTGGTGCCCTAAGAAAAGAACTGCTTCTGCAGCTCTCACTCCACCCATAACTTGCAAAGGAAGTTTTTCTAAGCCAAAAAAGTCCACAAAAACTCACGGGCCAACTTGGTGACAAGCCCACCTTTTAGGTAGGCTAACCAAGTTGATCCTTGGGACAATAGGCAACTAAGTCTGTCCTCAAGGGGATATGTATTAACCATTGCAGTCTGGTATTCCCCGCTGTAGCTTACATTCCACTTGGACAGCCTAGGCTCACCTGCATGACAGAGGGAGCTACCAAAGCAGGACTTTAGTGAACCATGAAGAAATAAGCAAGAGAAAAAAAAAACCCAACACCTGACCTAGGGAAGGATGTTTGCATTCACTCAAAGCTGAAATGGGATTCTGCTAGAATTCTAGGTCCCCACAAAAGGACCTAGAAGGAAAGGGGCAGAAGTGTCTCTCAAACCAATATTTACTGGTTTAGAAATGGGGAAGTTGCTGAGACTTCAGCTAGGATGTAGGAAAGGGTGGCTTTTGGTAATGATTACTATCTTGGAAGATGGAATATCTTCTCCCTTTAGAATCCCATAATGCTTACAAGCTTTTAGACTTCCCAAAAATGCTCCTAAGAACTCCAAACATGCTATCAATAACTGTCAACTACCAGACTCTCTGCTAACAAAGGTAGAGTATGATATTTGACTTCCTGACTTTTATTTTCTTTCTTTCAACTCTTAAAAACTGGGCTATGAAAAATCTCTTCTTACTTACATTATAATTATCTGCATAGCATCTAAACCTTGATGCCATGAACAAAAGACAATTTTGAGGGAAGAAATAAGTAGCCAAAGAAAACTTCAAGAGTTGCTAGTCTTGTGAGTTTAGAACAAAATAAAAATCCAAAGAGAAAAAATATACCGGGGCAGCTAGGTGGCGCAGTGGATAAAGCACCAGCCTTGGATTCAGGAGGACCTGAATTCAAATCCAGCTTCAGACACTTGACACTTACTAGCTGTGTGACCCTGGGCAAGACACTTAACCCTCATTGCCCCAAAAGGAAAAAAAAAAATAAAGTTTTTTACACACACACACACACACACACACACACACACACACCAGAAATCACTCAAGGTGTTTTTTTTTAAGTATTTGCTGGCTCACCCTCTGGTCAGCTCTACTTCTGCACTGGCTGCCTGGCTCTCACAATACCTATACTCCTTCCCTTTACCCCCTCCAGCTTTCCTTCAGTTTTTGTCTTCCTTTATTAGAAATGAAAGGACCTGATTGTTTCAGTATTGTTGGTACTTAGCACAGTGCCTCGCACATAACATTTTTTTTTTTTTGGAGCGGGGCAATTGGGGTTAAGTGACTTGCCCAGGGTCACACAGCTAGTGCACATAACATTTAATAAACAGTCTCTCTCAATCTAAGCTCCTACTGGTAGTGAGTATGCTCTTAATAGAAAATTCAGAAAGAAAAAGGAAAGAAAAAAATATTTCAAGATTGCCTTTTCCAAATCAAATGTACGCTGTGCAGTTTTTAAAGAACAGTTTGCTTTAAACATATAATTCTAAAGGAGCGGTCATGGAAGTTGGATCTCTAATTTTTCTCCTTAGCCAGTTCCAAAATGCTAAATCTAAACTTCATATGGGATCAAAGTCAGAGCCAAAAAGGATGTTGGAAGTCATTTAAGTACAACCTGCTCATTTTGTAGAGGAAACTGAGGCCCAGAAAGGTTCATTGCCTTGCTCTAGGTCTCAAAGGTAGTAAAGTGGAAGAGGCTAGATTTGAATGCAGGTCTATACTCTAAATTCAGCAGTATTTATATTTCATTTTATTTAGCAGTATTTCTAATGCAACAAAACCAAAATTGAGCACCTGCATTCATTGGGTATTTCCCCTAAGACCAAAGAGATCAAATGTAAGGTATTTATGTCACCCAGAAAAAAAAAGGTGAAAGTGGATCTGGGGGTATGACTGGAAAGGCTCTGAAAAAAGGAAGAGATTTCTAGCTCATGGGCAGAATTACCAGGGCTTTCATAGTGCATTTTAGCTTGACTCTTCCATATCCTCATTTGGATGGAGAGAAATAGAAGTCATCTGGAAAGAGAAGAGACAATAACTTTTCACATATTCCAACTGCAGCCCAAGGAGCTTCATTTTTCTTTCTCAAGGAGAAGAAGAATCACACTGGGTAGATTGTTAGATTTAAGACAATTACAGAAGGGTTGGCCTACCTCTATAAATTCCTATGTTCCAGGTCACTGAACATTTTGTATGGGAAGCAAGCTACTGCTTGTCACCCATTTGGGCAGTGTGGTATAATGTTAACAGCCTTGGTCTTTAAGTCAGAAGATCTAAGTTCACAAAACCTCCGATGCTTTCTTAAATCTGTGCAACCACAGGCAAGTCACTCAACCTAGCTGAGCCTCAGTTTTCCCACCTATAAAATAGAGACAAAAATATTTGTACCTCACAGCTTTCTTGTGAGGTAAGGTGCTTTGTAAATATGAAAGTGCTAAAAAAAAAAAAGAAGAAGAAGAAGGAGGTTACTCCCCACAGATTATAAAAGTACAAAACATTCAGCATATTTTCCCAAAGCCACTGTGTAAATGGCAAATGTCCCTTGGGGTGATCCAATCCAAATCTAGGGATTGACCTTTCTCTACCCTGTCATGCATCACTCAAATCCTTGCTACTGGGGAACTGGCTTATACTTCAAATTTGGGTTACATCGAGGTTCAATGAGAAGTAGAAGCCATGAAATTTAACAAAAAGAGCCTCAGGCAGAGTTCAGACTGTAGAAATAGTCTAGTACAAGTAACAGAGCTAAAGATGAAAGAGCCTGAACATCTTGCATACCAAATGTTTAAAACAGATCTAGTGTTATCCAAATGCCATTTTTGTGGTAAACCACTACCAAAAACCTTCCACATATACAGAAAAGCTAGTTTTCAATTATATTTTTTTAAAAAGCTTAATGAGTAAATGAAAATGTTTAGCCAGTGGTATTTAGATGCAACCCTGGAAAGAAAACTGAAGTTTAATGTTTATGTGCTAAAAGTACATTTTATTGAACACAGATGATGAAATCGTGTGATATTTCACATGAGCTATTTCCTATAAAAGCTTTTCCCCCCTCCTGAAGTGTGCTTATCAGATACTTTAGTGACCAACCCAAAAGTTCTAAATTTATAAAATCTGTACTCATACATCTGTATGAACTGGTCCTTTAGTTGGAGGGGGGGAAGATCCTGTTTACTTCAGGGAGAGGTAATGCACAGCACATATACATCACATAATACAACACACCTATGTAAACAAATATAAATAACTATATTTCTATATAATTGGTTTCCTTGGCAACCTATGTATTTTAACTTAAACATTTAAAAACATTATTCAGAGAAATGGGTCCAGAGGCTTTAACTAGAATGACTGCCCAAGGAATTCACAACACAAAAGAAGTTAAGAACTCCTTCTGTAAATTGTATTCTTCTTTTTTTTTTTTTTGCAGGGCAATGGGGGTTAAGTGACTTGCCCAGGATCACACAGCTAGTAAGTGTCAAGTGTCTGAGGCCAGATTTGAACTCAGGTACTCCTGAATTCAGGGCCAGTGCTTTATCCACTGAGCCACCTAGCTGCCCCCCTGTAAATTGTATTCTTAAAACAGCTTGCCACTGGAAGTGTTTAAGTACAATGCCAGCCTCCATTATTGTAAGGGTCTAAAACCACTTTGTCTTTCTCATATTCTGGGGCAGCTAGGTGGAGAGGATATTAGATATGAAGTCAGAAATACACGAGTTCAAATTCTGCATCTAATATTAGTGATTCTTGGCAAGTCACTTAACTTCTCAGCATCAGTTTACACATGTGTAAAATGGGAACAATGATATTACCTACACTTTAAAGGGTTGTGAGGATCCCATGAAATAATATACATAAGGCACTTTCCAAAATTTAAAGCATTACATAAATGCAAGCTATTATTATTATTATTATTACTCTAAATCGGCTATTTTACACCCCCACTACAATGGCAGAAATGTTTTCAATGTTCTAAAACTTAGCACTAGTCTTTACGCCATCCTTCAAAATCTCTACACAATATGGGTTTCACCTATCTTTTCCAGTCTTTATACAATAATCTTTTCTATTCCATCTTTTACTGCTATGTATTTGCCTAAGTCAACCCCCATTCCTGAAATGCATTCTCCCTGGGACACTGCCAGTCGCCTTGAGCTTTGTTTTGCCACTGGACTCCCCGATGTCTCTGGAGGAGAAAAGTAAGACTGATGACTTTGTGCAGTTTTGTCCCACTAATATCCAATTCACTTGCAAGTCATCACCCTCATGATGTCATTGATCCTCTTCGAGAATGAAGGACACACAACAACAAATCCCTCATCTTCTCAAAATACTTTTATTCCTTCTAAGTTCACCTTAAATGTCATCTCCTTGGCTCTCTTTTCTTCCATCCCTTGCTAGCATTTTCTCTCTTCCTCAATCCCCAATTATTTTGTCTGCACCTCTATGAACATGTTACGGGCAGTTAGGTGGCACAGTGGATAAAGCATTGGCCCTGAAGTTGGGAGGACCTGAGTTTAAATCTCACCTGATACTTACTAGCTGTGTGACCCTGGACAAGTCACTTAACCCCAACAGCTGGGACCACCTCCAGTCATCCTGACTGATATCTGGCCACTGGACCAAAATGACTCTGGAGGAAAAGAGTGGGGTTGGTGACCTTGCAAAGCCCTCCCTCACTTAAATCCAATTCAGTGCAAGTCATGACATCACCCAATGTCATAGTCCTCTTCAAGGACAAAGGACAAACAGCAATGAAAGTGTTGAATTTCCCACTCCAATTTACCATCCACTCTCCAATAGATGATAAACTCCATGAGGTCAAGAATCGTCATTTTTTTTTTGTCTTTGCATACTAAAGGTCTTATGGTGCTTTGTGCACAGCAGGTGCTTAATAAATGTGTGGAATTGAAACTAGTTCACACTAATCTCACTGATTGAAAGGTAAACAAGATACAATAAACGAAATAGCAACAGCCCACACTGGCACCAAGTGGTACCATGGATTAATAACTGGGTAATTAACAGGCCAAGAATGAAAACCAAAGCCACAGAGAAATTTCTGAGGCTGTAATAGCAGGAAGTGGGGTATCTTCACTAATGAAACTTCCTAACTTGGTAAAGCTTCACTAACAGAGATCTACCACTAGCCTTTTAACAAATAAACCAGATACTGATAGACTTTGGTTTTTGCCAACACTAAAGTAGGGAGGCATCATACTCATTTAAAAAAAAAAATGAACTAACATCACATTCTTGAGGTCAGTATTCGGAAGGTCTCCAGTTAAGTTTGCTAATGGGAAACCATGTAATACATCAATTTCCTGCATTCCTAGCAATTTTTTGAACAATTAGTCATTTGAAACTTTAATACAAGAAAGTCTTAAGTATTTCTACATAGCTTGCTTGGCATATCTGATACATTCAAGAATTCTGTTATTAGTGATATTGTTCCTTAGAAAAAACTGACATTGAGTGTAAAATCACAATGTTTATGCTTCATAATGTTTAAGCAATTAGGATGAAAACAATGGTGCTACTATTTCCAGTTCTGAATTACTGACTTATCCTAATAGTTTAGATGCTAATTTGAACACTCTAAGGCTTGTTCTTTGTTTATGTATTAGGATACATTCTTTTTCTTACATAAGAAAAATTCTGTGAAGAAACGCTATACGATTTCACTGTAATTCTAGTGAATCAAATTACATATTGAACAGTGGAGGGTTCTAAAAATTGGGACAATGGCGCCACTCTGAATAAGGCTCGTGTTTAAACTCTGGGGGCATTTTAAAATGTTATAATGTTGGATTAATTCAAAAGCCAGTTTAAATATTCTGACTCTATTGCTTTTGGTGTATTTTTAGAATGCATTCTATCTATAATATTTTGGATATAGAAGCTAAAAATAATCATGTCCATAAAATTATACTACGTAGGGGGCAACGAGGTAGTACAGTGGATAGAGCACCGGCCCTGGAGTCAGGAGGACCTGAGTTCAAATCTGACCTCAGACACTTAACATTTACTACCTGTGTGACCCTGGGCAAGTCACTTAACCCCAATTGCCTCACCAAAAAAAAAAAAAATTATACTATGTAGCATGAGTTCTAGATTTTCCAGTGGCATCCTCCTCAGATGGCCTTTCATTATGTGTTGATGTCTTTGCATTCAGCAGAACATAAGTGAAGACATGTCCTATATCAAAGCTGGAAAGAATTCAACTCCTGTCTTGGCAAAGGACCAGGCCAGCTGGCTTTTACCAGAAGGCTAGCCACCAGGTGATATGTATGTATGTGTGTGTGTGTGTGTGTGTGTGTGTGTGTGTGTGTGTGTGTGTATTTGGCCACAACTCACAAAAACCACCACAGGATTGCATTCTGTACCTTTTGAGTAAGTGATCCTCTAAAATACTGCTTCAGTATATTAATATTTTAACTCACCAGAATTGATAAAGTAAGGCATTTGTTTGTTTTAGCTAGCTCAGAGTCTCAAAGGTCCTCCGCTGGCTGGTACCACACCACCTTTCTAGCCTTATCTCTCTATGCCTTCTCTCTCCACACTCCAGGGTTCAGCCAAACTGGACATTATTATTATTATCTGTCTTCTGAGTTTGTACTGTGTTTACCTGCCTTGGTGCCCTTGCTGAGACTGTTATCTGATGCTGTGAATGTCTTCCCTTCCCCTCTCTACCTGCTACATTCCTCCCCATCCACTAAGCACAAATATACACTCATCATTTTGACTTCTATAGTCCTTTAATATGTGGCTGTAGCTCAGGTTTCCTGCATTATTCTCCTCTATGCACTTCACAGTTTAGCAAAGCTGACTGACTTGTAGCTTTCCATATAGCACATTCCATCTCCCATCTCCATATGCTTGCAGCGATTTCTCCACCATGCCAGGACATATTCCTTCTTCATCTTCACTTCATAATCTCTGTCTTCCTTCAAAGAATCATTTAAATACCACCTTCAACAGGAAGTCTGTCCTGATGCCACCAGTTGCTAGTGCTCCTCCCCCAAATTACTTGATATTAGTAAAGTAATATTACTTTATATCCATCTGAGTTTTACCCAAGATAATGTTAGCTACCTGAGGGCAAGAATAATTTCCTTTTCTTTTGTCATTGTAGCCTCAGTGCCTAAGAGAATGCCTGGCATTGAGAAGGCACTTAATAGATGCTTGTTAAACTGTTTGGGTCAAATGACATCTCCTCTGAAGGCAGCCTTGCCTGTTCTCCCTTAATCAATATAAACACAAAGAGTTTAAATAACATGCTCAAAGGTATAGCTGAGCCAGGATTAAATCCCAGGTCCTCTGACTTTTTGTACTAAAAGCTTCTTGACTTGGGTGGAGATAGATACTTTTGTCTAGACAGCCCAAGGCTGGGGGTGGTCTGACTATAGAGACAGTTTCTCTGTTCAAGGGTGACATGATGTCACTCTCAGCCCCTCATTGTAATATAGCTTATCTCCTACTGGGTTATCCAATCAGAGTTAATTGTCACCCCTCAGGAACACCTACTCTTTGAAGGATATGTAAACTGTGAGCCTGCCATGGTCTGAAAGAAATGGCTGATGCCCATCCTTTTATTAATAACCTGCTGGCCATATTAATAAAATGATTTAATTAACAAGAAACTATGTCTCTTGAACTTTTTTAATTGCCACAGTTTTATTGGCTTAAAGATAAGAGGTCTTTGCTGGGGCGGCTAGGTGGCACAATGGATAAAGCACCGGCCCTGGATTCAGGAGTATCCGGCCTCAGACACTTGACACTTACTAGCTGTGTGACCCTGGGCAAGTCACTTAACGCCCATTGCCCCGCAAAAAAAAAAAAAAAAAAAAAAAAGCTTTATTAAGAGGTCTTTGCTGGTCCCCCCACTGCCTACCCCCAGTGTCTTCCCTTTGAGATGACCTTCTGGTTACACAAATACAAAACCACACCTGTAATAGGATCAGACAAATATAAATCCAGTAGAATCTTGCCTATACAAAGCTGTTTGCATGTTGTCTCCCCTATTAGAATATGAACCCTAAGAAGGCAAGGACCATGTCTCTCCCTTTCTTTGCATCTTTAGCACTTAGCAGTGTCTGGCATACAGTTAGTGCTTAACTGTCAGTGACAATTACAGCATCTACTAAAAAACATTCTTGACTAAAGAAATGAAAATTCATAATTTAATTTTTAAAGATAAACTTTATCTTTTAAGGAAGGTCTTTTATATAAAGAATAAATAAATAAATAAAATTGTTTATATAAAACAATTGAAGAAAAAAATGATAAACTAAGTGTAACCCACTCACCAGCATCATAATTCTTAAAGGACTCCATTAAGATAAATTAAAAAGTCACACTTGAAAATTATTGGTCCTCTAGATTTGGTGAGGGCACCCATACCACAGGTCACCACAGGCACAGAGACAGTACTACTACTACTTCTTGCTTCAGGAGATGGTTTCCATGTATTGCCATAGCTACCAACTTCATTACTGCCACCTGACTTACAGTAAGCAGCCACTGTGAACTGAGCGTGATGAGAGAGATGATGGGTGTGCTTCAAAGTTGACTTGGCCAATGTCATATGGGTCATATGGTATAAATGCAGTTTTACACACAGTAGGTGCTTTAAAAATACTCATTGACTTGATTCACTTCATCATTTTTAATTGTCACAAGGAAAGGTTCATTCTTGGGTGGAGGAAGGAGGTAGGAAAGGACTAATGTAAAACCTCTCCCCCAAAAAGGCATCAGTAAAACTCTTTTTAAACAAAGATTCAGAAAAAAAAAAAAAAAGAAGAAATAAAACCTTCCAGTGCAGTAAGCCAAAGTGTTACACAATTGCTTTTAAGATATAATTTTCCTTAATGAAACCTTCCCTTGCAATGAATGGGATGGTGTATGTTTCAGAGCAAAGGGTGCAGGAAGGGAGGCAAGGTATGGCGAGCTGAGAAAATGCTCTCCAAGCCCATTCTGCTTTGTATATGTGTAAAAAGATCATTCTACTTCATCACAGCTTAGAAATGGTCAAGGAGGAAAATCCTTCAGATATTGTCTTTACAGGTGCATTGGCAGCTCACAGTCTGTAAAGTGCAAACAAATACAAAACCACACCTGTAATAGGATCAGACAAATATAAATCCAGTAGAATGCAATGGGAAATAACACAGAATTGTGCCAAATAAGTTCTATGCTAACAGCTCCATGTAAATCATAGTAACATCACTAAAAATTTATGAATTCTCTCTTGCAGATATATGAACAAGGCCAATGAAAAATATTCATCTTCCCTAAGTATTTGCAACAAATACATGGATCCTCTCTACCTGGTGTTCAACACAACTTAGTTTTGAACTGTATTCGTGATACTCTACCTCTACAGCATTAACTCGTATTACATCTTTAACATGCTCAATGCTCCAGCCAACCCTCCAGCACACATTGTCACACCTCTATGCCTTTGTTTAGAAATTCCCTTCCTCCTCTTCTATCCTGAAGGGTTACGTTCCACTTTATTCTTTACTAATCAACTCAAATCTCCCTTCCTCTGGAAAGTATTCCTTGATTCTCCCCTGGCTGGCACCAACCTTCCCTGCAAGATCTCAGTCACATCCTAATGGCCTTGACCATATTTTATACACAGCAATATGTTGCTGCACTATTTCTCTCCCCATTTTACTAAAGTTCATCAAGAAAGAGGGTCTGTGCTACTTACTCTTTGCCTGCTTTGAGTTTCTTCACTCTAGCAAAATGCTCTGCAAATAGCTGGCACTTCACCTAATATATTGTGTTGTTTTGTATTGTACTGTATTATATTGTGCTGTGTTGTGTTACTTAACACTTTCATACCAGTGAATCTTATGCTCTACTGACTCCCATTATAGACCACGTTATAAAATAGCTACTTGGGGTAGCTAGGTGGCGCAGTGGAAAAAGCACTGGCCCTGGATTCAGGAGGACCTGAGTTCAAATCCAGCCTCAGACACTTGGCGCTTACTAGCTGTATGACCCTGGGCAAGTCACTTAACCCTCACTGCCCCTCAAAAAAACAAACAAATAAAATAGCTACTTATGCCACAAATTGGGTCCTACTCCATATCAAATCATAACCTTCCCCCTAGCAACTTCCACTTTTAAATACAACCCCTACAACCAGGGATGATATGTTTCACTAAAATAGTTGATTAGCATTAATTAATATTATTATTAATCATTAATGATAATGATGATGATTATTATTGTGTTTGTTTGTTTGTTTTTGCAGGGCAATGGGGGTTAAGTGACTTGTCCAGGGTCACACAGCTAGTAAGTGTCAAGTGTCTGAGGCCAGATTTGAACTCAGGTACTCCTGAATCCAGGGCTGGTGCTTTATCTACTGCACCACCTAGCTGCCCCCTATTATTATTATTATTATTATTATTATTATTATTATTATTATTATTATTATTATTATTAACATCAAGCACCTGCTCTGCACCGGGCCCAGTGCTAGGTGCTAGGGACATGAAGATATAAGTTCCTGACCTCAAGGAGCTTCCATCAGCAGGCAGTGTGGCATGATGGGAAGAACGCTAGACTGGCAGTTAAAGAGACCTGGGTTCCCATCTCGCCACCGAAACAGGCCAAGTATTTGACTTGATCATCTCCCTTCCAGCTCTAAATTTGTTATCCTATAATCCTACTGATGGAAACAAAATGTGCACAAATAAGTATCAGGAGGACACATACAGAGAAATGCAAAGGGATTTGGTGGGTGGGTCATTAATCATAGAATCAGGGAAGGCTTCTGAGCCTAGAAAGGAGACAAGGGGGTTCTATTGCACGGATCTGATTCCTGAGATGGAAGGCAGCCTGTAAAAAGAAAGGTACAGGGGCTGGAGATAAGTTTCAGAATAGTGGGAACTGCAAGCATGGAGCAATTGGGAACGGGGAAGGGAGAGGGCATAACAGGCAAACAACCTAAGCAAGCAGGTTAGAGGCTGCCTGTGAGGGGGTTAAATGCCAGTTTTTACTTTATTCTGTCCTGAAAAGAGTAAAATCCCAAAGTGAATGTAGGAATAGGAAGAATTCCCCTCTCAGAAGAAACTGTCACAGGGAAATAGGTGGTGGGGGTCCTTAGGTATTCCTCTTTAAAGAATTACACCCTCTCACATACAATCTAATTAGAATGAAATAGTCTTATTTGGGTGCTTAGCGAAAGTGACCAAGAGGAAAGTCAGACTTTCTCGTTGATCAGGAAGGAAGCCAAAGCCTTTATAGTGGATGGAGGCGTTGGGGGGTGGGGGGAGGAGGGAGGATGAATGGGGTGACCACCTGACTATGGGAAGTTCCCTTTGAGGGTGGGGAAAGCTTGAGTGAGGGGTGGTGGTCCTGACTTCTGGAGTTATCCTTGTCCCTTGGCAGCAGCCATGTTTAATGGGCTTATCTCCCTTACTTCTTAGGTGTGTCAGTCCTTTAGCTAGTAGGCTGCTTTAAACTTTAATAGTTCCAACCCCCATGTCAAAACTAAAAAAATATCCTTGCTACTCAAATGTCCTTTTAAAAGTCATGAGAACAGAACTATGCCATAACAGTAGGCAATCTAGACGCATGAGTGACAAGGATTAAAAACTAAGCAAGGTTTAAGGGAGATCAATTAGTGTGTTAAAAGAAGGCACAGCTTCTATAATCCCACTACTATTTCCAAATACAACACTCCCTTTGGGCAATGCCTAAAAGAAGCAGGGGCAGGGGAGCAGAATGGATGGGGCAAGCAGCACACTTGGTTCTGAACTCCACTTGGTATATCTCCTTTCTTTCTTTTTCTTTTCTTTTTTTGCAGGGCAATAAGAGTTAAGTGATTTGCCCAAGGTCACACAGCTAGTAAGTGTCAAGTGTCTGAGGCTGGATTTGATCTCAGGTCCTTCTGAATCAGGGGCCAGTGCTTTATCCACTGGGTGCTTAGTGAAACTGACCAAGAGGGAAGTCTCATATATATATATATATATATATACACACACACACACACATACACACACGTATATGTATATACTATATATATATATGTATATGTATATACTATTTCCTAGTGAGGAGACCATAGAAGTCACTTTCATCTGTAGAATGGGGATACAGATATTTGCATCACACCTATCTCACAGGGTTGTGGTGGTGACAGATGAATGCTTTGGAAAATTGAAAATCTTATACAACATAAGTTCTTAGTATTAACATGAGATCCTTCTTTTTTAAAAAAAATGCTAACATTAAGAAAATAATTATTAATAATCAATTTCTTGGGGGACCCAGGGATCAGTTTCTTAGTCCTTTTTCCACTACCCTCCAGAAAGTCCAGTTCTCCTTGATCTGGGACAAACCCAAGGGAACAAAAGAAATGGAGCTAGACTCTTTTGTCTAGCTCAGGGCAGGACTGATGGGATCAAACCACACCTAAATAATATACTTAGCCTTAGCCCTTCATCTAGGGTCTTTTATATTCTTCTCCCTTATGTCACCTGTAAAGTGCATTTTAATGTAGACCACTTTTAAGTCCAGTAAAACAATAAGATTGAATGATGCTAACCAATTAGCTTTTTTTTGGGGGGGGGGGTGCAGGGCAATGAGGGTTAAATGACTTGCACAGGTTCACACAACCAGTAAGTATCAAGTGTCTGAGGCTGCATTTGAACTCAGGTCCTCCTGAATCTAGGGCCAGTGCTTTATCTGCTGTGCCACCTAGCTGCCCCCACCAATTAGCTTTACTCAATGTATAATAACCTGCCTCGATGGAAAAAGGATAAAAACTCTTGGAAAAGCTCTCTTTTGGCAAGTGCTCTTGGCTCTGGGTTCTCCCTCTTAGGACAGGGTAGGGATGGCAGCCTGAAACCATGAGAAGTTAGGGAGACACCCAGTCAATCCTTTAATGGCATATAATATCAATAAATTAAAACATGCCTACCCCAAACTGGTATAGTAATAGCAGCTCATTATAAAATCTCCCCACAAAAAACAGGCAGGACTTTTGTAGAAATAACTAAGAGTTTAGTCAAACCCCTCAACCAGGTTCTCTGGCTAACAGGTAAAGGATTTCAGTTCGGTGAATTAGATATGAAGCCCATCTCTCCTATTTATGACTTGTGACATAATGATTGGAATGACGCCACCTGCTGGAGAGTTACTGTAGGAAAGCTCCACCATGAGGAGAAGGCATCTGAGGGCAAACCATGCGGCCTAGAAGGTCAGGTCCTTGGTGTCAGGAAGTGACGTTTGCTTGTGGGTACTGTCTATCAAAGCTACTAGTCAATTAGCTTGGAGCTGTGTGCGTGTGGATGGGATGTTCTGGTTCCACAGGAGGCTTGTGGGATGAAGAAGGGGCGAGGCTCGCGCTATCACACTATCTCTCTCTCTTTCTCTCTCTCTCTCAGAGAGCAGAGCTAAAATGAGTGCTCCCTGAGATAGATAGATGTAGGCATCTTGGCCTCTTTCTCTCTCTTCACCAAATTCTTATTCTCCTTAATAAATGCTTAAAAGTATAAACTCTGGCTAAAGCTTATAATTTATTGGCAACCACTCATTAGATATTTTAGACAGTGACCTTGATTGATGAAGTCACTTGACATCTCTAGATCTCCATTCTCATCTTTCCAATGAGGATATTAGCAAATTCCTTGCTTGTCATGTAATCTTCCATCCAGTGACACTGACCCCCCCATGCTGTTTCTTCTCTAGACTGCAGGCATTTTTCATCTGTCCCCCAAGCCTCTTCATCACCTACTGGCTCCCTTCCAAGTTCCAACTACAATCCCATTTTCTACAGAAAACTTCTGATCACTGCCTTCCCTCTTTGAATCATTTCCTCTTTTTCCCGTATATAGCTTGTTTATACATATGTTTGCTTGTTGTTTCCACTGTTAGATTCTAAGCTCCTTGAAGGCAGGCACTGGTTTTTGTTTCTTTCTATATCCCCAGTGCTTAACGAGGTGCCTGGGATATAGTAGGTGCTTAATAAATGCTTATTGACTGACTCTAAGCAACCATGAGTATAAGCTTAAGGAAAATGTAGGTTTCAATTGTAATATAAGATTTATCTTATTCTTGGAAATTGTATGCTTGTGTAGAAGTGATTTTATGACAGGTTCATGCTAAGATCTAAGAATTCCCTTATGCACAGTGGTAGGTGGGGACCAGGAGACAAAAAAACAAGACAGGAACTCTCTCCTTCTATGAGAAAGGATACAAATCTGTTAAGCACAAAGTACTTAAGCAATTTCCTAGGAGAGAGAGCTCTATCAGAGGGATCAGGCATGGCTTCAGGGAAGAGGTGGCACCTGGGATAGGTTCTAAGGATTCTATAAGGCAGAAGTGAGTTCTACACATGGAGGTGGGGGGCCCTTACTCAAAGGTCCAGGGTTAGGCAATGAAAGGTCATGTACAGAAAACAGAGAGGACAAAGTGACAACAGGTATGAATTTGTGTGAAGAACAAGAGTATGAAGTAAGACTGGAAAGGTAAGTGAGACATCTCTCCAGTATTATCCAGGACAAATTCTAAACAGCCAATACCAATTCTTCTGGTGATTCTTCCCATCCCAAATGCCACGTTTTTTCAAGAAAGCAAATGAGCAAAAAAGCAAAAACAAAACAAAACAACAACAACAAAAAAAAACAGTGGCAGCTAGGTAGCACAGTGGATAAATCACCAAAGCCCCGGACCTGGAGTCAGGAAAAGCTGAGTTCAAATCCTGCTTCAGACACAAAAGAGCAGGGCAAATAATGACCAGTAAAAATAAACTGGCTTTAAAGATGAAAAAGAAAATATTCTCTAAATTTGTCCCATCCCCCCATTCTCTTCCCTCTGGGTTCAGAAGTGTCCCAGGTTGGGGGGGGGGGAAGTATTCAGGTGGAATAATTTGCCTGTTTGTTGTGTCTGATGAATCAAACTATTTATATAAAGTATATTTAATAATCAAGATGAAAAACACAGCCTTCAACGGGCACTGAGGTAGGTCATTATTACAGAACTTGCGTGATGTATTCAAATGTGTCTTGGAAATTTTATGGAGCTTGTAGAAGCTCACCACTTCTATTCAATTAATACTTCTCTCATGCAATGATGATCTGTTCTGTATTAGTTATTTGCAAACAGGTTATAGCCACTTCCATGAGATCCAGGCTCAAGCCTTGATGATATATTTTTTTAATCTCCCAATATACCTAGCATAGGTCTCAGAATAAAGGAAGTGATTGATAAATGATCATTGAACTGATTTGAATTCTCCATCCAGATAAAAAGCACAGAATTTAAGAGGTTAAGAAGAAACCGAAACCCAAGTTAAGGGGAACACAGAGATTACCTTATTGTCTTAAAAGAATTCAAGGCATCTAGCCCAAGGGAAGGAGGATCCTAAAGTTACAGGAAGAACTGGCTTTTGCAAGTGAGGAATGGGGGAGAATTGTAGAGATGTTACATGTAAGCAAAGTCCTTATTTTTTTTAAAGATTTCATAAGATAAAGGTCACAGTTTTACATCAATACACAACATAATTCTACAAGTGGTTATTAAAAGAACAACTTTATTAAGATCAAGCCAGGTGATAAGACTATGAAGCTTATATCCTTAAGACACTGAAAAGTTCCTATGAACAACAACAACAAGTTCCTATATGTACAAAATTATTTATAGCACCTCTTTGTGTAGTGGCAAAGAACTGAAAAGTAAGGAAATGCCCATCAATTGGGGAACAGCTGAACAAATTATGTCATATGAATATACAATTGAATACCATATAAATACTATATATAAAAGGGAAGATTTTCAGAGAAACTTTGGAAGACTTGTATGAACTGATTCAGTGCTTTCCCCAAGCAGTGCTTCCCAAACTGAGGGTTATATGGTTGTTATTTTGATCTTTATTTTTTATTTAGCAGTGACAAAGTGAGCATGTGACTATATAAAAGTGTCAAGCTTATCTTCTTTACAATGAATAATATCTCCTGCACAAATTCATTATTTTTCAAATATATGTGGATAAAAGCAATGATAGAATGAAAATTTCATTAAATTTTTAAAAATTAATTATATGTTCAAGGCTCCACTGCTGCCCCTGTTCTATGTGACTTTTATTAACCATTTAGATGTAAAGTTTTGAACATAGTGGAGTGTTGTTGTTTTAAAGCACCAGACAGCCAACAATTCAGCTAGGTGGCAATTAATGTTTTGTTTTTTAAATCTAAAAGTTTTGATGAACTGTGCACTAGAATGAATTTATGAAAGGGTAAAACCCATCAGCCCAAGCTTCTTCATGAAACAAAGGCCCTGCTTACTTTTTTGTAAATCTTCTAGAAAAACACTAGTGGAACACGTCACCAAAGATTCAAGATTGTAGGTCCCAACCAATGGGCAACAGTAAGGAGCCTGGTGAGCATGATTTGGAACTATTAAATGTAAAGCAGTAAAAAGGATATTGGGCGGGGGCGGGGCGGGGGGGCAGGGCCCCGTGAGATGGCACAGTGGCTAGAGCACCGGCCCTGGAGTCAGGAGTACCTGAGTTGAAATCCGACCTCAGACACTTAACACTTACTAGCTGTGTGACCCTGGGCAAGTCACTTAACCCCAATTGCCTCACTAAAAAAAAAAAAAAAAGGATATAGGGAGGGAGAGTAGAAAAGGAGGTTAATGAGTCATGTACTGGGAACAAAGGATAAGCAATGGACAGAATCCCCATACGTGTCCCTGCCTTGTCAAGAACTCTAGCAGAAGGTCACCAGCATACTGAGTGGTTCCCCCACGGGCAAGAATCAACTAAGATGAAAAACTATGTTTGGGTGGTTCTAAAATTGCTTAATAGAATAGGTAGGGCAGTGAGGTGGCGCAGTGCATAAAGCACTGGCCTTGGATTCAGGGGGACCTGAGTTCAAATCTGGCCTCAGATGCTTGATACTTACTACCTGTGTGACCCTGGGCAAGTCATTTAACCCTCATTGTCCGCCCCCCCCCAAAATATTTTTTTTAATAAAATAAAATGAATAGGTGATGTTAGATCAAATCTGACAGCAGAATTCCTAAGAGATTAATGGAAATTTGTTTTTTGTCATTTTTGTTTGTTTGTCTGTGCTGGTCAATGTGCCACCTCACTGCCGACTTGGAAATTTGGGAAGTGACTAAAGTTAGATCTGTTGATATGTTCATAATTTTAAAATCCTTACCTGCAATAGGGATGAACCACCAGGGTCTGACGTTGCAGCTTCATTCTGTAAAGTATTCTGTTGTGTGATAGCATCTTCTCTTTTCCTTTCTTTTTGGCCTGCTTCATCATCTTCATATTCATCTAGACACTTAAAAAAAAAAAAAAGACTTATTGCTATTTGCAACTGATAGAAGACTCTGGTGGTAGGTTACAATATTTACATGAAGTTATTAGTAACATTTGCCCACTGTTAGCATGCAAACCTATCAGATGGGTTCTTGAAGAATTGAATTTCAAGTTAATTTTAATAAATTAAGCCACTTTTAAAATGCAACCAACATGGTTGCAGACAGTGAACCAGTTCCCAATAGTGAACCCTTCCATCAAACAAAGGGAAAACCAAAGATCCTTGGGCAGGTAAATGAAATCTTCTTGAGCCTCGATTTCCTCACCAGTAAAATGAGGGGATTGATCTAAATGATCTAAATTCTATTCTAGCTCCAAATTTTAGGATTCTTTTGCAATGCTAATAACCTAAATTGACCTACTTGAAGTTCTTCCTCCAGGACATTCTAGGCACAAGACATCCACCCCTCCCCCATGCCTGAAGAGCATTCCCTCCTCAAGTCACCTCCTATAATCCTCAAACTTTCTACAAAGCTTAACTCCATTGAAGTCTTCCCTGAAGTCCCCCCATTACTAGTGTTTTCCTCTCTCCTTCAAGCTAAAATGATTTTGTATACAACTTACATTTTGTATATTCTTCCTCCTTTGCCTCCTCAAAAAAGAATGTCAGTTCTCTAACATTAGCCATGAGCATCATGGACAGCGACACTGAAGTTGTTCTCCACAGGCCCTGGCCTGAGGTCAACATTTACCAGCCATGACACATGGAGCCTTACAACTTTTGAGGACACAGTGTGGTACTGAATTAAGAGTACTGGAGCAGGGTCAGCCAATTATTGTTTGATCATAGCCAAGTCACTTAAACTCTCTGGGTCCCAGTTTCCTCATCTACAGAACACAAGTTTTGGAATAAATGCCCTCCAAGGTGCCCCTTCATAGAATGGGAGAGAGAATGAAAATTTCCCTTTTTTTTCTGTCACTGTTCCTCAGCATTTCCAGAGTCCTTGGCCACTTTGCTCCTCTAGTCACCAAACCAAGTTTATTCTCCCATCCTTACACCTTTAAGAACTAACTACCTTTTACCTCCAGATCTGTCCCACAGGTCTCTCTCAGAGTCATAATCAAAACAGAGGGACCATAGCTTACTCCAGAAATGTGCACTTCCTATCTTTCCAGAGATCCCCCTCTCCTAGCCCCAGGCGACTAGGACAACAGCATACCTTCTCCCTCAGCATCAGTTGCATTCTCTTGATTTGTACATTGCTATCCAACCGGCAAAACATTGTTTTTCTAATGAGAAGCATTTTAAACAAGGCCTATCTATAAATAAAATTTTTCCTTCACTCAACTTTGATTTTCTTTAATACATTGTTAGAAGAAAAGTAGACTTTCTCATATGACCAAGAGATCAAGAAAAGGAGAAAAATAATACCTCTCCTGTACCCATCTAGCCATTTCTTATTGCTACATCCATTTTCCAGACGTCAGTTTTTTCAGGTGTAAAAGGAAATTGAACTAGATGATCTCGAAGGTACTTCTCAGCTCTAACATTAAAAGATTTTTGAATCAGAGTTAAAGGTCCTATGCTATTTCTGTGGGGAATAGAGAAGAGGTGACATGACAAGGAAAAATTGGGGAAAAAAAATCTCTTTTTGAATGGGATAAAAGCCTGAGACTCAAACAGAAGAGGCAAATGACATAAAATAAAGATTCCTTTCCAGAAATGAGGATACTTAAAAGAAGGGGAGTCAAAGACATCCAAAAAAGGGGAAAAGGGGATCTATTTGTAGAAAAATATTCATAGCAGCTCTTCTGGTGGTGGCTAAGAATCAGAAATAAAAGGAATGCCCATCAACTGGGGAATGGCTAAACAAGCTATGGTATATGATTGTAATGGAATATTATTGTGCTATAGAGACAAGCAGGATGATTTCAGAAAAACTTGGAAAGACTTACATGAACAAACACAGCAAAGTGAACAGAACCAGAAGAACGTTGTACAGAGTAACAGCAACATTGTACAATGAAGAACTGTGAAGGACTTAGCTATTCTCAGCAATACAGTGATCCAAGACAATCCCAAAGGACTAATAATGAAGCATGTTATCTACCTCCAGGGAAAGAACTGATATGGTTTAAATACAAACTGAAGCATGCTATTTTTTCACTTTCTTTCATTTTTTTCTTTTCTTTGAATCTTCTTATACAAAATGACTAATATGGAAATGTTTTACATAGTTGCACATATATAGCCTATATCTGATTGCTTACTATCTCAGGGAAGGGGGAGGGAAAGGAGGGATAGAATTCGGAACTCAAAGCTTTAAATAAAAATGGAAGGAAAGAAAGAAAAAGAGAGATAGAGGGAAGGAAGGAAGGGAGAGAAAGAAAGAAACAAAGAAAGAAAGAAAGAAAGAGAAGAAGGAAGAAAGGTAATGCTGGTCCTCAACAGAAGCTGTGCCCTTCTTCATATAAGGAAAGATGTTTGTTATTCTGCCTGACCAACATTCCTTACTTTCAACTTCATGGACCAGAAATATGGGAAAGAGGTACCAACGAATTCAAGTTCAAATTGTTCTCAATCCAATTAGGAAGCAAGTCAGGTTTTTATATAGCATACAATCACAAAATGTGCCGAAGTCCTCCCTCCATTAAATTAAATAATATCCCCATGACGTAGTTTTTCTGCCTCAGAGGCATGGCCTGCATCTCGCATCTCAGATGAAGTCTGGAAGGATGATAAATAATATTTTGGAAAGTAAAATAACTGAACCAAAAAGGAAGTTAAAAAAGAAACCACTGGTTTTCAATGCTAACAAAATAAAGATTCCAACTAATAGAACTACTGACCTCCAAAGTTTCTCAAATAAGGGAATACATGTTGTTCAAAAATATGAAAACATTGTGATTGAGACTCCTGTTACAGATGTGACCAAGTTATAAAAAAGTAACCTAAGAAAATGAAAACTATGTGTGACTTCAAACAAATGCCAATTTAATCAAGACAAAAGAAAATTCTGCCCTGAATGTATTTGTTCAGAAGAATCCAAACTGCTGAAATAAAGTAAGATCAAATAGAACAAGAGATTGCATCAATCAAACAACAAACAACCTCTATCAAGCTCCTACCAGGCACCAGGCACTATGCAAGGTGCTGGGAGACAAATATAAACAAAAAACAAAATAATGATCTCTACTCAGAAGAAGCATACGGTCAAAGGGGGTGGGGGTGGGAATAAATGTAAGTGTATCATACATACATACATACATACATACATACATACATACATAGAAAAAGTAGTTAAACATAGCAAAGGTGCCAAAGAATTCTAACTCTTGCTAAAGTCAAATGATAAGTTAGATGAATTAGAAATGGGGGCAGCTAGGTGGTACAGTGGCCCTGGAGTCAGGAGTACCTGAGTTCAAATCCGGCCTCAGACACTTAACACTTACTAGCTATGTGACCCTGGACAAGTCACTTAACCCCAATTGCCTCACTAAAAAAAAAAAGAAAAGAAAAGAAATGGTAAAAGCAAATAAGAGGATTGTTTGAGCAATGAATCTGCAACTATATATGAAGTACACAGTATAGTACCTGGGGCAGCTAGGTGGTACAGTGGACAGAACACCAGGTTTGGAGCTAGGAAGACTTAGCTTCTTGAGTTCAAATCAGACCTGCCGTGTCTAAGCTGTGTTGCCCTGGGGGCAAGTCAATTAACCCTCAGTCTCCTCATCTGTAAATGAGCAGGAGAAGGAAATGGCAAACCACTCCAGTATCTTTGCCAAGAAAACCCCAAATGGGGTCATGAAGAGTTGGACATGAGTGAAGAACAATAAAGTAAGCACCTATCACTATGGTCCTTATCTTCAAGCAATTTAGAGTCTAACAGGACAACTTATAACCTGACCCTTTGAGGAAGATGTGTCACTTTTGAACATGGCTAGGTTGGTCCTTGGGCATGCATTCCATCTCAGTGTCCATTTAAAATGAAGATTTGGTAAATGGTTTAATTACTGTCCTCTAACTGATGATATCAAGCCTCAGATAATTTCAATCAGTCATGTTGATGCTCTGCATTCCAGTGGCTTCATTAGCCTGGTTTGGTATGCTTCATAAAATATTTTATAGTGACAGAGACATAACAGACACAATTGAATCCCCTCTTAATAGACACTAGATTGCTAATCCCGTACAACCAAGGAAGTGATACCAACCCCATACAATTCTTGTTCAAATTTTGCTCCTAGATGTGTGGCAATTCAGAAATCTCAAGTATTTTCCATCTAAACCCACTTTTACCCAAATATGGAAGACATTCTGTGCGACATTTGCACATCTGATCTTAATATAAGGAATCCACAGAAATTCCTTAGGTTTTCTAGCTTCTCAAACATTTGAGGCTAAAGAATGAACATGTTCCTATAGCCCTCCGCCCCACCATGGAAAATAGGGCCGGAATTTTTATGTGAATCACAGTGATGGAACACCATCAGCCTCACCACTACTAATTATAATAGCAACAGAAAAAAAAAAGGTCAGGAGATATAAATCCCTATAAGGGGAGAAAACTGAGTGGAGAGGCCTTAGAATTATTAATGACCCATTTTATTTTGACAGAGACTTCTGAAACTTTACAGGAAAAGGGATAGAATATGTAAGTAAAAATTATGTGGCATGTGGTAAAATAATTACCAATTGTGATTCTGAGTTAGTAAATAAATGGTCACCATGCCTCTCCAATTGGAGATTACAGTCACCATGGAGAGCACTGAAGACATTCTGAGGTGCCTACCTCCTTGGCAGTATACATTTCAGTTTCCTCTCTAAAATATTATCAGTATTTCCTCTTCTCTTTCCAACTTAAAAAAAAATCACTCTTAATTTTGTGGGGGGAAGGAGGCAAGAGTTATGCAGTGTCTGGAACTGTGATTTCATGCCTGCCACTTGTTCCATGAAAGCATAGCAACAATTTATCTATAACTTACAACTTTAAAAGTGTTGCCTGAGGATGCTAAGAAATTCAAGTAATTTTATCCATGATTCCACAGTTACAAGCAGGATTCAAACACAGATCTTCCATCCAGTTCTTTATTCACCAGATCAGGGTCTCTTTCTCTTTCACCCCTTCACTCTCCACTACTAACACTCTAGCTGAAGTTCACCACCACCTTCTTGGTTGTTCACAGCTAACAGCTCCATTTATGACCCATCTGCTTGTCTTCATTAGCCAGGAATATCATTCAGAAATTTAGTGGGTCAAACAAGGTACCAACTTATTAAGACAATCCTTATAGGGAGAATGGCAATTAAATAATGCACAAACCTTGCCTACAATTTGCCAGGTTCAAGTCAAGGATTATAATTCAGTCCAATAAACATCTATTAAATGCTCTTACATACAAAACACTGTGCTTGGTGCTTGGGGTTTTTGTCCTCAAAGGATTTCTATTCCACTGGTGGCATACAACAAGTACAAGATAACAAAGACAAGATGATTGGAGGAGGGGGAGATGCATGAATCAAGGAGAGGGAGGGGAAAGTGACTTCTAGTTAGGTAACATGAGAAACTCTTAACTGCAACACAATAAAGGAAGATATTTCAGAAACAACTATTTTGTAGCCTATGTATGTGGCTCATTCAAAGTAAAGACTGAAACACAGAGGGGCGAGAAAAGCCTCTTATATAAATTTCAGAATTACTCCTTCTCATGCTTTAATTCAATACAGATATCATAAGCACCTCCTGTACGCTGTCAGTGTGTTTTGTGTTGGGGATATAAAGGAAAATGAGACCGTTCCTGCTCTCAAGGGGCTTGCATTCTTTTGGAGGGTTTCATTATGTAGAGAGGAAGGAGCATGTTCTCACCCAAAAGAAATAGAAAGCACTTAATGGGAGGAGGGTGAGAAGAGTCAAGTGCCAAGCACAGGATAAGCAGGGAAGTGGGGGCTCCAAGAAGCAGCCCATGGGTGAGAAAAGACAACACTTCAGGCACAGAGATGACAAGTACACATTATCTAGTTTCACTAGACAGATGGATGGATAGACGGATAGATGGATGGATGGATGGATGGATGGATGGATGGATGGATGGATGGATGGATGGATGGATGGATGGATGAATAGATAGATGGGATAGATATATAGATATAGGGGAATCATGAGTAATAAAGCCTAAAAAGATGGGATGGGAGCCAATGATGAAACAGAAGAGATTGCAGTTTATCCTAGGGTCAATAGGGAATGAGACAGAATCAGAATTACTTCATTCTATCAGTCATATTCCCATTTTACATATAATATTTCACCAGACTGGCTAGAAGGATACATTTTTCCCCCAAAATCAGCAGCATCCACCATCTTCTTCCTCATTATACTTTGGCTGTAATCTTGCATTTTCAAAAGAGAAGATCCTACTACTTAAATGGAGAAGTGATTCATTCAATTCATTTCACATCTATCATTCAAGGATCAGCCTAGTTAATTAAAGTCAGAGAGTTTTACCACCTGGTCAATTTAAGAATAATGAATTTTCAGTTACAGCAGCTCCTGAATATCATCTACCAAGGTGTATACCAAAGTATACCCTTCATTAAAACAAACAAACAAACAAAAAAAAACCCCACAGGTCAGACTAAGCTCATTTCCTTTGACTGGACGCAAAGAGCTGCCATCTTGATATTCATTTACACCAACATAATAATTTATTCCAATACATAAAGTGTTTTTGGAAAAAGTGATTAAACCATGGATACTTTAAGTATAGAGGTATATTCTTTATAAATTCCTAACTACTCCAAAGAACAAGAATAACTACTTCTAATGGTCCTTCCTCATCATCTATGGACAAAAACTTACCCAAAATATAATTTACGCACAGATGTCTGAGGAAAATCCACCTTAACTCATGAACTGGCCCTTTAAGGTACTGAATATGCTTTGAAACTTCATGTTGACAGAAGGTATATACTGTGTTTTCTGAGAACAACCTAACCTCAATTTCACTCATCTAATCTTCATGTAAAAATATTTTGGATAATGTTCACATGTGTTTAGAAACTTGGTCACTTGTTGACTTAGGACTGGGGGTTAGAATTATAGTGCTCTCCTCTATATTATTGTGGTTCTTTGCTGTTTATTTTGATTGATTTTGAAATTAACTAGTTTCAGATTACAGATGCATATACAAGTCATTACAATCAAGTGTAACACATCTTGGCTTCTAGAAAGCCAGACTATGAATAACCTCTGAAAAACAAAGCCAAACTATTTGACTACAGAACCAAATGGTATTATAATGAAAATTTAGGTAAAAATTCCCATTCATCTTTCGTGGGGAGGCTGGGGTGATCAATCTTTCAAGAACTATTTATTAGGTGCCAACTCTATGCTAGACATGGGGGTACAGACAAAACTTAAGAGTCTCTTGGGGGCAGGTAGGTGGCACAGTGGATAAAGCACTGGCCCTGCATTCAGGAGGACCTGAATTCAAATCCAGCCTCAGAAACTTGACTGTGTGACCCTGGGCAAGTCACTTAACTGTCATTGCCCCGCAAAAAGAAAAAAAGAAAGAAAGAATAATTCTTAAGAATCTTATAATCTTCAAAAGAGGTACCTCTGAGAAAAACTGAACAAAGTTTGCTTCTGTTTTATTTTCTAAGGAGAATAATGTTTGAACTTGGAAGGACAAAAATAATCAGAAAGGACTGAAAACCCAAGGTGAGTAAGAAGAGAAGTCAGACAGACCAAGCTGTCCTCTATGAGCTCGAATCTCTCAACTCCAAATCCTAGGACACCAGAATGAACTGGCAACTGGATTTGCTCAGCTGTTCTCTTGATCTTTGAAAGATCTTAGAAAAGGTGAAAGGTCTGCAGAAATGGAGAAGGAAAAACCTGTCCTGGTTTCCATTAAAGAAAAAAGAAAAGGTAAACTGTAAACTGAAACCTAATGAACTTCACTTCTATCCTTTACAAAATTAAAAACAAAAACAACCCATCAACAATGGGTTGGTCTATTAGCAATTAGAAAGGGAAATGATCATTAAAAGTCAACTGGGGGGGGGGCGGCAGCTAGGTGGCGAAGTGGATAGAGCACCGGCCCTGTAGTCAGGAGTACCTGAGTTCAAATCCAGCCTCAGACACAACACTTACTAGCTGTGTGACCCTGGGCAAGTCACTTAACCTCAATTGCCTCACTTAAAAAAAAAAAAGTCAAGTTGGGGGGAGTGGGGGCAGCTAGGTGGTACAGTGGAAAAAGCACCAGCCCCTGGATTCAGGAGTACCTGAGTTCAAATCTGGCCTCAGACACTTGACACTTACTAGCTATATGACCCTGGGCAAATCACTTAACCCCATTGCCCCGTCAAAAAAAAAAAAAAAGTCAACTGGTTTCATCAAGAATAAAACATGTCAGTCTAACCTCATTTCCTTTGTTAGGGTAATCCCAGTGGTAGAACATGTGAATACTGCAGCTATAATTACTTAGATGTTAGCAAAGTACTTGAAAGATTCTTGTTATTCTTAATATCCTTATGGACAAAATTGAGAGCTTGAGGCTAGATGAGATAGTACTTAAGTGGATTTGAAACTAGTTGAATGACTGGACATAATGAGTTGCCATTAATGAGCTGTCATTTAAGAGATCTATTGTCTAGTGTCCCAGGGACCCATCTGCCTCTGGCCTCTTGCCCCATGAGATTCATCAGTGGACCTGGAAGGCATAGATGGCATATTTGTCAAATTTGTGGTATATTAAATAGAGATCTAAAAAGATCTTGAGAGGCCAAAAAGATTTTAAGAAATGAGCAAAATTAGACATCATAAAGGTTACTATGAATTTATATATTAGAAATTTGATCAAGTCACTTCACAAATACAGTGTGCACATAGCAGACATCAACAAATAATAACAGCTCATCATAGCTGGCATTGGATTAACTCTTACAATGTGCTAGACACAGTTTAATGCTTGACAAGTATCACCTCGATACTATCTCCTTTAATCCTTACAATAACTCTGGGAGGTAGGTGTTAGTATCATTAGCCCCATTTTACAGATGAGTAAACTGAGGCAGGCACTGGTTAAATGACAGCGAGGAACACAAATCATCTGAGGCTCGATTTGGAGGCTGCTGACTCCAAGCTCGGTGCTTCATCCACCGCATCAGCACATTCTCCAGAAAAAGATTTCCGGAGCATAATAGATTACAAACTCAATGAGTCAATGGTGTGACACTGCAGTAAAAAAAACAAAAAACAAAAAAACCCCAACCGCTAATGTTTTGCTAGGTTACATTAAAAAAAAAAAAGATAGTATCCAGAACAAAGAAACTATTGTTTCCCAATACTCTGCCTTAAACCAATTACATCATAAGTTTTAGGAACAACTTACACAGGCTAGAGTGAATGCATAAGAGGGTGACCAGGAAGGAGGCAAGACTCCAGAACACTCCATAAAATGATTGGTTTCTATCTTACAGAAGAAAAAAAAAATTGAGGGAGAGATGATGGCAATCTTCAAGAATATGAGGAATTATAATTTGGATAGAAAAAGTAGACTTTAGCACAGGATTCAGGAGGACCTGAGTTCAAATCTGGCCTCAGACACTTGACACTTACTAGCTGTGTGACTCTGGGCAAGTCACTTAACCCTCACTGCCCCACAAAACCAAACCAAAACAAACATATATATTGAGTGAATGGGGCAGCTAGGTGGTGCAGTGGATAAAGCACTGGCCCTGGATTCAGGAAGACCTGAGTTCAAATCCAGCCTCAGACACTTGACAATTACTATTACTAGCTGTGTGACCCTGGCCAAGTCACTTAACCCTCATTGCCCGACCCCCCCCCCCCCAAGACATAGCACTGGGATTCATCACCATATATCAGTGATTCATTAAGAAACCTGCTGCAGGATTTTTATCAGGCAAAACAACAGATATGCTACTCCAAGGCATTACTTAATCTTTTTTTTTTGGTGAGGCAATGGGGGTTAAGTGACTTGCGCAGAGTCACAGAGCTAGTAAGTATTGAGAGTCTGAGAATGGATTTGAACTCAGATGCTCCTGAATCCAGGACTGGTGCTCTATCCACTGTACCACCTAGCTTCCCTGGTATTAATTAATCCTTAAAACTACCTTTTATGATACATTATCTTCATTTTACAAAATTTATTTTTAAGGAACTGGTGAGAACACAAAAACTAAGCATTTCAAGATTTTTTTTTAAAAAGGTCCTATCTAATTTTTAAAGATCCTGAAATGTAACCTTCACCTGGATAACGATCTCCAAACTTAGAGGGTAAGTAAGAACAGTTAAAGGATCTGAACCTTTAAAAATGCAGAAAGTCTCCACATCGACATTACCCCATTCCTATCTGATAGGAGTTTAATCATGCATTATATCCAACCATACCCCCTTCTTCCTCCATGATTCCATCAGATCTTTGCACTAAGCAGTATCAGATTCCCTAAACAGCAATATGTGTGATGGAGGAAGGGAAGGTCCTTCCACTGATTGAGCAGATATTCCAAAAACCTCCCAAGGCACTCCGGAGCACTCCTTAACTACAGAAGCCCAGTCAAGTTTCAGTCTACGAAGCCATTAAAGAGATCACAGACTTTTTAGGCAAAAAGACTTAAATCCTTTCTGAATTTTCATCTCTATTTAGTTTAAGATGTAGAAAGTGGTGGGGTGGGGCTGGGGGGTGGTTAGGGCAAGTAAAATACTAATGTGGAAAGGCTGGGCAAATCCTGCATTCCAATGACAGGTGTTTTCTGTGTGATATTAAAACTCAAACAATCACATAAGAAGTGTTAAATTTAATCTGGCCCCAGACATTTGACACTTACTAGCTGTGTAACCCTGGGCAAGTCACTTAACCCTCATTGTCCCTCCCCCCCCAAAAAAAAGAAGCGTTAAATTCAATTATTATAATTCAATTATTTATTCTTTAAATCTTCACCAACTTCAACATAAAACAAATCCCTTATTGTTATCCCTCATAGAAAGTAGGAGGGGAAGGGGATAAGGAGGGAGGGGTAAAAGAAGGGAAGGCAGATTGGGGGAGGGGGCAGTCAGAAGCTAATCCCTTTTGAGGAGGGATAGGGTGAAAGAAGATAGAAAAGAGTAAATATCATGGGGAGGGGAATAGGATGGAGAGAAACTGTTAACAATAGTAACTGTGAAAAAGAGAAAAGGAAAAAAAATTGTACAAAAAATATTTATGGCAACTCTTTACAGTGGCTAAGAATTGGAGGTTGAAGGAATGTCCATCAATTGGGGAATGACTATACAAGCTGTGGTATATGATTGTAATGGAATATTATTGTGCTATAAGAAATGACAAATAAGATGATTTCAGAAAAACCTGGAAAGACTCATATGAACTGATGTATAGTGAAGTGAGTAGAACCAAGAGGACATTGTGCACAGTGACAGCATTATCACTCTATGAGCAATTGTGAATGACTTAACTACTACTCTCAACGATACAATGATCCAAGACAACCCCAAAGGACAAATGATGAAGAAACTGGCATCTCTAATGTTACTTCTACTGTACCTGTAATTATGGCATTTGTGGTCCAATTTTATCTATCCTACTAGATGCATTAGGGGAGCTAGATGACACAGTGGATAGAGCTCTGGGCCTATAGTTAAGAAGACTCATCTTCCTGAGTTACAAATCTGGTATTGGACAATACCTTGTGTGACTCTGGGCAAGTCACTTCACCCTGTTTGCCTCAATTTCCTTATCTGTGAAATGAACTGGAGAAGGAAATGGCAAACTGTTCCATTATTTCTGCCAAGAAAACTCCAAATGGGGTCATCAAGAGCCAGACTGAACGACAAATTAGATGCATTATAAACTCCTCGATGGATAGAGACTTTCACATTTGGATCCCTAGCATTAAGCCTACAGGTGAAAATGGGATTATGGGAATAAAAGGATTAAGAACTAGAAGGGACTTTGAGGATCTTCTATCCAGGGATTCTTAACCTTTTGGGGATCACGAACCCTTTTGCAGTCTGGTGAACTCAATGGAGGAGGCCTTATCAGAGTAATACTTTTATACATATGAAATAAAAGGATTACAATGGAAAACAACCATGTCAAAATACATTTCCCAGATTCCAGATGAACAATCCCTAAAGTAGTCAAATCCTTTCATTTGAGAGATGAGAAAACTGTCGCTCAGGAAGGTAAACCTGATGAAGGCCACCCACAAAATAATTAGCAAAGTTCTTACTGGAATCTAGACCCAAATCCAGTCTTCTTTCCAGTGCACCAATACTTGAAAGCTAATCTAACAAAGTAAATATCATTTCTTAGCTGCTCATTTTAATTAAGTCGGAGATTAGCCAATTTTCAGCTTTAGCTAGTGGTATCAAATCCTTATGGCACAGAGACAACAAGAATTCACTTCTTGGTTGACATCACCGCCAACGTATAATATCATAACTTTGGAACAGATCCATTTGGATATTTTGCCATTTCATCTTTATCATGCTTTAATTTTCACACTGAGTCAGAGCAGTAGCTGTGTTTCTTTTTCCTCATTTGTTGGCTTTCCCTTCTGGGTCATTATCTGTGGGCCATGGTTCAAATACAGCATTATTGTTGATGCTTGTTTTTTATTTATTTAAGCAAATTTAAAAGGAACAAACATCACACTTTCCTATCAATTATTAATTCTCTACTTTCAAAGGCTTAAAAAAAAATTTAAGCTTACTATTGCCCTACACCCAACTCCACTCAGAAAACTTAATAAGCCAACATTTTCACCAAGCTATTCCATTACACTTGGAATGAATGGCAGAGGGAATCATTCCACATGGTTGTTAAAAACCAAACCCACAAACTGTTGACTCACAAGCAAGTCCTGACAAGCCAAACATCTAATGGGCAAGCAGGAGTACAAATGTTGCATCAAACTTTTTTATGTTATGATCCAGAATAAAGCATCATTGTCTCACCAATATTAGTGCTCCTCTTCTCCCAGTAGAATACTTGTTTTCTTTGGAAAGTTCTAAAGCCAGTGTCTTTCTGTGATGGGATGGGGGATGTATTCCAAGAAGGTCTCCCTTTATTTAGCCATCTAATCTTCTCTTCATCAGTAAGCCCCCCTCTTCCTCCCCTACAGGCGGCACCATTCAGAATGCACTCGCCTTTCCTTAAATGGTCATCAAAAAATTAGTCTCCTTCAAATCCCTACTTAAAAGCCACCTCCTCCAGAACACGTTCTCTGATAAATGGAAAATGCAATAAATAGCCTTACACTCTCCATTCTTCTACAGTCTACACCATCACCCAGACCAGAGTGGTCTCCAGTAGTTGCTATCACATACCAAAGTAGGCCAGGGGATTATTTTGCTTCTACCTTTTGTACCCCTCCTTGTTCCTTACCAGTTCCAGGTCCAAAGCATGAATTTAATATTCACACACTCGATATAATTGTACCTACAAATTAATTCAACAGTTTTCAAATCCCAATTTGATTTCCAATCACATTCTATTAAAACAAAGTCTACACTTGTTCAACTAACATTTAGAACCCGCATGATAAGGCCTGGGCTTCAGATACAGGTCGTCTTGCTTAGTACTTAGCTGTCAGGACTCCTCTGAACATCAATTTTCTGAAATAGCTAGATAGGAATCTCGACTTTCTCGGTGTGCTGTCTATATAACTTTCCTTGAGCATTTTTCACATTCTGCTTTGTTTTAGTTATTTGCCTTCACCTTCTTTCTCCTGCTAGTATATAAGCTCTTCACTTATCTTTCTATCTTCCACAGAGCACCACATAACAAATATTCATGGAAATCACAGAAAGGATCTTCAGTAGCCATCCAGACCAAACCATTTCTTGAAGAATTTCTTCCATAACATTCAACACATGCTCTGCCATCCAGCTATTTGGCAATCAAAACCCTCTTCTCTCCCTCCCTCCCTTCCTTCCCCCTTCCCTTTCTCTCCCTCCCTCCCTCTCCCTCTCCCTTTCCCTCTCTCTCTCTCTCTCTCTCTCTCTCTCTCTCTCTCTCACACACACACACACACACACACACGTACTCTCCCTTACTCTTCAGTGCCCTCCTCATCTTTGCCTCCGGGCCGTCCTGACTTCCTTTGAAATCCCAGCTAAAAGCCCGCCTTCTATGGAAAGTCTTCCCCTATCCCCCTCATTCCTCGTAGCTTCCCTCTATTGATTATTTCCAATTTATCTTGTATATATCTTGCTTGTACATAGTTGTTTATGTGTTGTCACTTCCATTAGCCCGAAAGCTCTTAGCATAGTGCCTGACCCATAGTAATGTGCCTAGAACATCAACAAATATTTAAAAACTGACTTATTGTACATGGTAACAGCAAGGTTGTGTGATGATCAACTGTGATAGACTTAGCTCTTCTCAGCAATACAATGATCCAAGACTATGCCAAAAGACTCATGATGGAAAATGCTCTCCTCATCTGGAAAAAGAATAAGTCAGATTGAAGCATACTATTTTCCCTTTTTGGTTGTTTCATTTATTTGTTTCTTCTTTCTTGTGGTTTCCCCCTTTTGTTCTGATTCTTCTCTCACAACATGACTAATGTGGAAATATGTTTAACACGATTGTACTATATAACCTAGATCAGATTGCTTGCTGTCTTGGAGAGGTGGGGATGGAAGGGAAGGAGGGAGAGAGAAAAATTTGGAATTCAAAATCTTACAAAAATGAATGTTGAAAACTATCCTTATATGTAATTGGAAAAAATTTTTTTAAAAATATGATTTAAACTGACTGGAGACATCCATATTGAAGAGGAAAACCACTACTTCCAGAGCAGCCCATTTTACTTTAGCATAGTGCTAATAATGAGGACGTTTTCCTCTATATCTCAGTTTTATTTTTTCCTCTTTGTAACTTCTACCTACTGCTTTATTGATTTGTCAAGAATCCATCCCCATCAAAGGCTAAACCACTCATCTTTGGAACTCTCCCTATGGCTGAGTGACCAGCCTATTTAGCTTTATCTGCTAGCTGGCCTTAGACAACAAACCATTCTTCACCTTTACATGCCATCTATGTAATCTTGGCAATGTGCCTGCTGCTGTGCCCCTCTGACTCTTTTACACCCTTGGCCACGCCACCTCTTATTCCTGCTAGAGTAATGAAGTGAACAGGACCTTTGTTTCTTGAAAAGGCATGTCAAATGTCAAATGACTGCTCTATACAACTGCAAAACAACCCAGTTTTCTCCCCATATCATAGCTCTCCTCCCTGGCCACTACTACTCAATACCTGGACACCACTACCCAATATATGCCATCTTCCCCCTGGCCTCCACTACCCAATATATGCCATCTTCTTCCTGGCTTCCACTATCCTATATATGCCATCTTCCCCTCTTTGGATGCTGGATCCATAAGCGGAAGGGCTACCTCTCTTTTTACAATTGTATCCTTGGGGTTAAGCTGAGTGCCGGACATACTGGCTTTTTCATTAATCATCTCTCTTGGGCCTGACTTCTGGGGTTGAAGCTTCTATTTTGAGGTACCCAAAGACCCTGTGAGAGGCAACATGGTCTAATAAAGAAAGTGCTGGATTTGGTATTAGGAAGATCTGGGGATTCAAGTGTCCCCAGTCGCTAGCTCTATGACTTTGGGCAAGTCACTTATAACCTCATCTCCTTATCTATAAAATAAAATGAGAGGTCTGCATTAGATCAATGGACTCTAAGGTGCTTACAAATTCTAAATCCTATGAATCTATGCTATATGAGCTACCTATGATATAAGAAGAAAAATCCATTGTAGGGAAACACTCCCCTGGTACAAAAGACCTACCCAGAATGGCTCCTACATCACTTAAGTAGCAGAACTTTTGCATTTCTCTCACTTGGAATGTTTTACCTCCCACCATAAAGGAGAAAATGGGGGCATCTGGGTGGTACAGTGGATAAAGCACCAGCCCTGGATTCAGGAGGACCTGAGTTCAAATCCGGCCTCAGACACTTGACATTTACTAGCTGTGTGACCCTGGGCAAGTCACTTAACCCTCACTATCCCTCAAATGAATGAATGAATGACAACCTAAAGGAGAAAATAAGTCGCTATCATATGCAGAAGGCAGAAATAAATCAAATTGGATGTAAAGTATGGCAACAAGGTTTCTGAAAGCACTGTACTAAATTCTAATGCTCTCTTGCTTGGTTTTTCTAGGCCTTGTACTTGGGGGAGTGCTTGGTAGTATTTTCTATAAACGGACATTTGATCACTGGGAGTTAGAGCTGGCAATATTATCAAGGTATAGATAGTGGGGCAGCCTTGAACACTGGCTTCTCCAAATTCATACATATTTTAATAGGAAAAAGGACAGAATGATTTGTATACATATTTGAACAGTTTATATGGTAGTATTAAATCATGTGGAGTTAAGCAATTATTCCCCCCACCCTGCCAAAAAAACACAACTCTTCCAAATTTTCCAAGAGAGCTGAAGTATCCATCTGTGCCTGGGATTTTCCATGCTTTTCCCAATCATGAGAGGCAACATAGCACTACAAAACTGGCCTCAGTCAGGAAGACCAGGGTTCAAAAGTCCTGCCTCTGACACATACTGGTCAGTGTTAGCTTGCACAAACCAGTTAACTCCTCCAGTCTTCCCAGGAAACTCTCTAGAGACAAGAAATTGAAGAGCAAGTCTGCTTTTGTTCAGAATGTTTCCTCTCTGGGAGTTCCCCTTCATCAGTGAAATCACAAGTATCTGAATGATACTGAAATAGGGGCATCAAGGAATTTTAGGATGGGCATTGATAAACCATGGAGTATTCAAGAAATCAACCAGCTCAGTCATGCATTCAAGGTTTGTATGATACAAAGAACAAATGTGGGAACTTAAAATATTGAGCCTGGAGAACACAAGACTCAGGGAGATATGATAGCTCTCTCCAAGTATCTGATATACTAAAGTGGTATAAAAAGAATATACTTGTTGGGGCAGCTAGGTGGTGCAGTATACTGGCCCTGGATTCAGGTGGACCTGAGTTCAAATCTGGTCTCAGACAATTGACACATACTAGCTGTGTGACCCTAGGTAAGTCACTTAATCCTCATTGCCCTACCCCCCCAATATATACATACACACATATAAACATATATAATATACATACATATAAAGTGTGTATGTGCGTGTGTGTGCGTGTGTGTGCGTGTGTGTGTGTGTGTGTGTGTGTGTGTGTATTTGTGCTAGTTGGCCCTATAGGTCAGAAATAGGAGCCATAGAAGTTGCAAAGAGGCAAAATTTAACTCCATGTACACAAAACCTTCCTAACATTACTGCAATACCAGAATGGAATGGATTGCCTCCAGAAGTGAAGAGCTGCCCCTCATCACGAGGTCTTTAAACTGAAGCTGGAGGGATGACTATAATATGCACTGGATTCTTGGTCAGCTACAAGTGCCAGCCTGCAGATTCTACTAAGTTACTGAAAGTACTTATGCACATATTTCTTTGACCAAGGATGAAAGTAACTTCAATTTTTCAAATATTCAGCCTTTTTATGTTGCCTGGACCCCTAGTTCCACTTTGGCTCCCTTTGACTTCTCAGTGGGATCCCTTCTGATCACTTCAAGTAGCCAAGTTTCCTGATCTCTATCCCTCTTCCTCCAATCACAGAAAAACCGTATCATTAGCAGATGGAACCACTGGGGTTTAAGTCTCTCACATTTTTAGGAATTATACTTCTGCCCCTGGAATGAAAGGTTCTATTTCCCTTAAAAGCATTTCAGTCCTCTTAAGCAGAAGAGGGTGGTTGGTTTGTTTTGGGGTTTTTTTGGAGGAGAGAAGAATCTTAAAAAGGATGATACTTCTTGCTACTAAAAAAACATACATGGAGGGAAGGAGAGAAGGTAGTCAATCCACAAACATTTATTAAGTGCTTACTATATCTCTACTGGAAAATAATAAAATACTTTTATTTTTTAAAAAGTGCTTACTATGTTGTCAGATAGTCTGTTAAGTAATGGGGTTGTGGTATGGTCAGACCTTGGTTCCAGGAGGATCACTCTGGTGGAGTTACTGAAATAGGTTTGAGGTAATGAGAGCCTACACCAGGGTGATGGATACCATGAAAGGAGAAAGGCCAATATGATATGTGGGGTCACTAGGAGGGAGGAGTGGAAGATGACACCTTGATTGTCAGCCCTATCTGACTGGAAAGATTGTGGTATCCTTGAGAGTAACAGGAGATTTGGGATGAGGGGAGGGTTTGTCAGGAAGGATAAAGAGTTCTGGGGCAGCTAGGTGGCACAGTGGATTAAGCACCGCCCCTGGAGTCAGGAGGACCTGAGTTCAAATCCGGCCTCAAACACTTGACATTTACTAGCTGTGTGGCCCTGGGCAAGTCACTTAAACCCCATTGCCCTGCCCAAAAAAAAAAAAAAAAATTCTGCAATAGACATGTTGCATTCAAGATACCTAAGGGACATTCAATTTGAGATGTCTGTTGATAGCAAGTTGGATATGCAAGACAAAAAATCAGGGCTAGATAAATAGAACTAAGAATCATCTCTGTGGTCCATATCATGAGGTTCCATAAAAATTGAAAGAATTCTTCTAAGACTAGACCCAGCTTCTATCAATTGAATCCCTCACTGCCCCATGTACCCAAATTGAAAGTGTGGAGAAATTAAGAGCCCCAAACACATTCTCACCTGTATTTTCTTTCCATTCCCACCCTCTCCCCAGCTTCCAGCTTTCTAAATTTGAAAATGTTTGCTAACCCAACGATACCCTTATGCTAGAAAAGGACTTGGATAGGTAGGTGAAAAGAGAAAGAAGAGGAAGGGATGTCCGCTTTGGGGAAAATATGGGAAGGGAGGAGGGAATGAGGGAGGGAATGGGAGTAAAGATGGAGATCATATAAATAAAACATGACCTCAGGGGAAACTGTTGGCACTGGCCTGGCTACAGATACTGGAGAAGTAAAAGTAAAAAGAGAAAAACTCTTTTTTTGGTTTGGCTGTGTCGAAGTTATGCTAATTACAGTCATTTATGGGAACTGCTTCCCATTTATGCCTCATTAGCATGTAAGCACAATAATGATTATGTGTACCATTAAGTATGTATCAGATTAACTTTGTTTCAAGTTTTATTGGATTACACCAGTAAACTCTCTACATGTGTCTGTTCAGTCTCCTTAGCTCGTTGATTATGAATCAGTGTTGTCTGCTCATAAAGTGTGTTCAATGTAATGAAAACTTAATACGGTGCTTAGATATTTGCCACTTTTCCTGACACAAAAAAGGGAGGGTGACACTGCATTTTAAAAATTTTAATAAACATTTTAATTTAAAGTTTTGAGTTCCAAATTCTATTCCTCCTTCCCTCCCTCTCTGAGGTGGTAAGCAATCAGATACAGGTTATACATGTGCAATTATATAAAACATTTCCATATTAGTCATTTTGTATATGAAAACTCAAAAAGAAAAAGAAAGCAAATGAAAATAGCATACTTCAGTCGGTCTTCAATCTATATCAATTCTTTCTTTGAAGGTGGATAGTATGATTCATCATTAGTCCTTTGGAATTGTCTTGGATCATCGTATTGCTGAGATTAGTTAAGTCATTCATTAGTTCTTCATTGAACAATATTGCTGTCACCGTATACAACATTCTTCTCCTGGTTCTGCTCACTTCACTATACATCAGTTCATATAAGTCTTTAGAGGTTTTTCTGAAATTATCCTGCTTGTCATTTCTTATAGCAATAATGTTCCATCACCATCATATACCACAGCTTGTTTAGCCATTCCTCAACTGAGGAGCATTCCTTTGCTTTCCACTTCTTAGCCATCACAAAAAGAGTTGCTAGAAATATTTTTGCACAAATAGGTCTTTTTCTCTTTTGGGAGATGTCTTTGGGATATAAACCTAGCAACCACTGCATTAAAAAAAATTTATATATATATATATATATGTGTGTGTGTGTGTGTGTATGTATGTAGCTGGAGAGGACACTAAGATACGGCCTAGTCAATGGGTTCTTAAGCTGAGGCCTGTGGGCTTTTTATTATTATTATTATTATTTTTTTGTGTGAGGCAATTGGGGTTAAGTGACTTGCCCAGGGTCACACAGTTAGTAAGTGTTAAGTGCCCGAGGCCAGATTTGAACTCAGGTACTCCTGAATCCAGGGCTGGTGCTCTATCCACTGCACCACCTAGCTGCCCCCCCCCCCCGTGGGCTTTTTTTTAATAGTTTGTTAATTATCTTAATATAATTGGTTTCTTTCATAATCCTATCGTTTTATTTTATGCACATCATCTAAGACCCTGGACCACCATAACGGTCGTGACACAAAAAATATTGAGTAATCCAGATTCTAGTCCAACCTCCTCATTTGACAGTCAAGGAAAGGAGGTCCAGAGAAGTTAACTTGCCTAATGTCACACAAGTAGCAGTTCCAGAAATTGACTCCAAATCCAGGGTTCTTAGGGGCAGCTAGGTGGTGCAGTGGATAAAGCACTGGCCCTGGATTCAGGAAAACCTGAGTTCAAATCCAGCCTCAGACACTTGACACTTACTTACTAGCTGTGTGACCCTGGGCAAGTCACTTAACCCTCATTGCCCTGTGGAAAAAAAAAAAACACATAAAAACACATACAGAGAAAAGAAATGACCAGACCACAAAGGCCTAGAAGATCTTTCTCCTGGCATAGAATAATACAATCACCTCTGAGGTCATGATCCAATCCCCATCCAAGGGGGGAACATCTTAAAAAAAGAAAGAGTCATCACAAAAATTAACCATTTATTAAGACACAAAGGCCTCACTAAAAAGGAAAAAGAAATATCATACATATCATTGACTGGTCACATTGCAATAACTATATTCAACTATAAGTATCCATACCCTTTGATCCAGCAATATCACTGCTAGGTTTATATCCCAAAGACATCGCCCAAAAGAGGAAAAGACCTATTTATCCAAAAATATTTATAGCAGCTCTTTTTGTAGTGGCCAAGAATTGTAAATCAAAGGAATGCCCATCAACTGGGGAATGGCTAAATAAGCTATGGTATATAATGGTGATGGAATAATACTGTGCTATAAGAAATGAGAAGCAGGATGATTTCAGAAAGGCTTGTATGAACTGAAGTATAGTGAAGTGAGCAGAACCAAGAGAATATTGTGCACAGAGACAGAAATATTGTTTGATGAAGAACTGTCAATGACAACTATTCTCAGCAATACAATGATCCAAGACAATCCCAAAGGACTAATGATGAAGCATACTATCCACCTCCAAAGAAAGAGTTCATATTGATTGAGCATAGACTAGAGCATGCTATTTTTCACTTTCATTTTTTTCCTTTTATTCAAGTTTTCTTGTACAAAATGACTAATATGGGAATATTTTACATAATTGCACATGTATAACCTATATCTGAGGGGAAAAGGAAGGGAGGGAAGGAGAGAGAAAAACTTGGAACTCAAAATTTTAAATAAAGGAGTATTTACTGGGGAAAAAAAAACTTCCCCATACCGATTAATATGTTATACTTCAAGAAAAAAAATTAGCATTAATCAGAATCCTGCCTTCATGAGACTTGTTGTCAGGGTCCGTGGAATCTACCAATTTGAAGTATTTAGAAATTAGGTTCTCAGCAAGGACCATGATTCCAAAAAGAACAGAGTTTGCTCGACTTTGCATATTTATTACAAAAGTTGGCCCCCTTAGGCCCCTGCAATTTGGGGCCAAGTAGAGGGGAAGGTAGCAGGACATAAAACAGATTTTTGTTAATGGAAAGTGAAATTTAATTTAAAAATAAACTGTGTTCTCATCATGATTGTGGTAAGCATAATTCAGGCCTAGTCATATACTTGTCATATACTATGTAATCTCATTTAAATCCCTGTTTCAGTAATATAAAGTATATAACATCGGTGTATTTATCAAACTCATGGAGTTCAATACAAAGACAATTTTTAAGAGTATCGATGCTTTTTATTTAAAAAAAAAAAACCACAATATACTACTTTTTTGAGATTGTCCACATTTGGTTTCAGAGTTATCTGTGGTCCAAGAATATAGCAAGAACCAAAAACAGTATAACCAATTTCCATATTTATAATTACTAAGGCAAAACTAACTTTCAAAGCCTATTGGCCCAATTAAGCACAGTGGGTTATAAATTCATACACTGACTTTAACTTTTTCTTATTTATTTTTAGTTTTCCCCATGGTTGGGTAACCATGGGTAATCCAATTAATGTCCCTAATCCAGAAAATATCTCCAAATAAACTAAGGAAGCTTACTATATAGCCATTCTTAAGTTGGTTTTTCAACCCCCATTCTCAGACTCATAAAAGTAGAAGGTAGGGGAAAATTCTGAGAAAGAGGAGGGAGAATAACTTTCCAGTTACTTGTGAGTATTGATTCAAATATTATTTTAAGCGTGGACCTATCTGATGCCTAAACAATTCTTTTTTAAGACTCATGCTCCATAAAGAAAAAAGTCCAGGAAATCACAGTAGCCAGCTGTTGCAGTCAGCCTATGATTCAACAAAGGATAATTAAAAAAGGTTATTAAACTGCTTGTTCATGTCCTTTGTCCACTTATCTACTACAGAATGCGCTTGACTCATATAAAAGTTATGTAAGGCCTTTATAAGATTTTGGATATCAGACTTACCAGAAATAATTTTGGTAAAGATTTTTCTCCCCAGTCTATTTCTTTCCTTTTTATTCCAGACGAATATATTCTTGTTGTACAAAATCTTTTATTTCTATATAATTCAAAAATGCCTTTCTGGAGAAAAAAAATCTGACATTCAACATCTCTAAGTAATTGACACAAATATAGGAATTCTACATTCTACAGCAGGTAAGCAGTCAAGAGGTTACAAATAGGTAGGTCTTGAAACACAAATGATGAATAATGCAGAAAAGTGTTCAAACTACCCCAAAATCAGAGAAATACAAATTAAATGTTATTTAATACTTCTTAAATTGACATAAAAAAATAGATCAATGACAAAAAAGAAAGGCTGTAGATAGACCAAAATATTATAGTGGAACCTTCTTTGGTAGCAAAAACTAAAAACAGTAGATCCCACTAACTGGGGAGTGACTATACAAATTGTGGTACCTGAAATATAATGGAATATAACTGTTAAATTGTGAGTACAATGAATAGAGAACCAATGACACAAAATGAAAAAGAGCTAAGAACATACACAATGATTTCACCAATGTAAATGGAAAGAACCACTTGACAATTAAAATTGGACTTGAGAAATGACAAAAAACAAATTTGGTCCCAAAGAAAAGCTATGAAAAGACGATTCCCCCTTGGCCTTTACAAGGGGTCTTGGGCTACAAGTGAGAACTACTGCATTAAATATCAGTGGTTTTTTATGTTAATCAGTATAAAAGGATATTTTTCTTTCTTTCTTTTTTTAAATTGTTTTAAGTGAGGAAGAAGGAAGGATATGGAGGAGGTCTAAGAGGTGATATATTTTTTTTAAATCAATAATTTTTAAAATTGGTAAAGATGGTTAAAAATAAAATTTAGTGCCAAAGAGTCTGTATGGTTTTTTTTTGTTTTTTTTTATGTATGAGGTATTTTATTTTTTCCATTACATGTAAAGATAGTTCTCAACTTTTGTTTATACATGCTTTACAATTTCAGATTTTTCTCCCTCCCACCCCTCCCTCCCCCCTCCCCTAGACAGCAGGTAATCTCTATACATATACATATAGATATATATATACTCCACAGTTCTTTCTTTCTTTTTTTTTTCCTTGGATTTGGAGATCCTCTTCTATCATGAGTTCCCTGGAACTCTTCTGTACCATTGCATTGGTGAGAAGAATTATAGTTCATCACAGTAGGTCAACACTCAATGTTGATGATACTGTGTACAATGTTCTTCTGGTTCTGCTCATCTCACTCATCATCAGCTCACGTAAGACTCTCCAGGTTTCTCTGAACTCTTCCTGCTCATCATTTCTTACAGCACAATAATATTCCATTGTATTCATATACCACAACTTGTCCAGCCATTCCCCAATTGATGGGCACCCCCTCATCTTCCAATTCCTTGCTACCACGTAAAGAGCAGCTATAAATATTTTTTGTACATGTGGGTCCCTTTCCCCCTTCCCATGATTTCTTGGGCAAAAGACCTAAAAGTGGGATTGCTGGGTCAAAGGGTATGCAATCGCCCTTTGGGCATAATTCCAAATTGCTCTCTAGAATGGTTGGATCACCTCACAGCTCCACCAACAATGCATTAGTGTTCCAATTTTCCCATAGCCTCTCCAACATTTATTATCTTCCTTTTTTGTCATTTTAGCCAATCTGATAGGTGTCAGGTGGTACCTCAGAGTTGTTTTAATTTGCATCTCTCTAATCATTAGAGATTTAGAGCATTTTTTCATATGGGAATAGATAGCTTTGGTTTCTTCATCAGAAAACTGCCTGTTCATATCCTTTGACCATTTCTCAATTGGGGAATGACTTGGATTCAAAGAGTCTGTATGTAAACAGGCACATTCTTATGTTGCTGATGGAGCTGGGAATCAGAGAAATCTTTTTTAGGAAGCAACATGGAATTATACAAAAGACCTGCAAAATTATTCCTATGTTTCAGTCACTGATCTCACTACTAGAACTATACTTGAAGGATGTTTTTGACAGTGGGGAGGAAAAAAGACCAATCTTAAAACAACAACAACAACATTCCTGGCGACATTATTTGAATAGCTGGAAATAATCCAAATGTCCCAGTGATTAAGGAATGGCTGAAAAAACTGCAGTATAGGCCTATAACATGACAGTATTTGTCATAAGAAATATGAGGAATACAAAGAAATAGGGAGTTATAGGAGGGGTCAGAACAGAAAGCAGAACATAGTATATGCGTATACATATACAGGATGGGCCAAAAGTCATGAAGGGGTTTCAAAATTTAATAACTCCTTTTGTGTTTTTAATTTATAAAATCACAGCATCAAATACAGTATGTATAGGAAATGAATTTACATTACATGTAAAAATTCAAATCTTGAAAACGGTGAAAAAAAAGAAAAATACTTTTCACAAAGTTATTAAAGCATTGTAACTTTTGGCACACCCTGTATATGCATGTGTATGTTACACACATGCCCACAAGTATATATTTAATATAATCATGTACATGTATATATGATGTGTGTATATGCACATAAATGCATATATATACACATACATACACACATACTTGCTAAATGCAACTGCATAAACAGTAGCAAAAAAATTGGTTTGGGAGGGTATAGAAAAGTTCACAAAGACATAAAGATAATTGTTCCAACCTTTCAAAAATTAATGTGTATATTCTAAAAGTGTAAATAATAAAAATTATCCAATTGTACATATTTTTATTAATGTATGGTTAGGATACTCTTTATTAAGTTTAGAATTAAATATATATTATATATTTATATTTAAAGAACATGAAAGTATATCGATGAAAGAATAATGATATACTATACAAGCCCCAACTACAATTAGTCAGTTAAGAGTTAATTGCCCTGGGGGCAGCTAGGTGGCAGTGGATAAAGCACCGGCCCTGGATTCAGGAGTACCTGAGTTCAAATCCGACCTCAGACACTTGACACACTAGCTGTGTGACCCTGGGCAAGTCACTTAACCTTCATTGCCCCACAAAAATAAAAAACAAAAAACAAAACAACAAAAAAAACAAACAAAAAAAAAAAGAGTTAATTGCCCTGATGGTTTGAGTATACATAGGGAAAGTGGATGAAAAAGAAACTAGGTCAAAAGAACCAATCACTCCTTAAAACCCTTTTTCTGGCTCCAAAAGTAGACAGAAAATATCAACAAGTATATTATATATGTATTTATTTTACACTTGAAGCACTTTCTCGTGTATTTGCTCGGGGACCTAAACATTACCATCTCAGTGGGCATTCCAAGGGCATCAGATTACAAGGACAAACAGAAGCCATTTTTAAAAAATGTTCTACTGTTTGAATGGGTCCCATTAATGCATATAATTTAAAATTGACCACACATAAAAGCAAATCTACAAAACTCGGCCCCTCTTCACAGATTGAAAATCCCCTACTCAGAAGCAACTTAACATGCCAGAATGATTAAGATGCAGAACTATTTAGTTAAGAAAACACTCCCATTGCTATAAATGTGAGTTCTTGGTAAATGACAAATTCTGTACTACCTTAAATTTCAGATATAAAGCCTTAGTTTAAAGACAGTGCAGAGTTCTTGATTCCATATTTCAGTGTGGCTGGATAGGACTTTGTTAATGAGAGGGAGGGAGAACAAGATATTTACTGGTTATGATGAGTTCTTTCTGCTGTAATTCTGACATTTATTGAGAAATGTTTTTATAGGACATGTTTTACCATTTAGGACCAGAGTCTTCTAAAGAATGATAATAATATGTTTTCCCCATTACACAATTGAGATCAAATTATATGCCTCCCAATTACAACCATGAAGTATCCATTTACATACCTTCCCCTCAGTGTTCAACCCATAGCCCCTCAATAATGCTGTTAACTGTCACTAATGTGAGATGCTTAAGTAGGACACTTTTTTCCCTTTTTCACTCTGCAAATAACTTCTTATTCCCCTTTATAATTAGAGAATTCCTTCCTTTTGAGGAGTTTAAGGCTAGGATGTTACTGAGAGGACCTCATTTCTCAACTCCAAAATAAAAGCAGTCCCCAGTAATATGAACGAAAGAACACTAAAATATATTAAATACTGAGCAGCTAATGAATGATCAATCTCGGCTCTGGAAAAGGATGAAGATGCATTGGCCTCCCTTTAAGTAGGACAGGAGATGGACCAGAAGGGGGAAACTATACCTCTAAGGCTAGGGTCATTCTATGGATTGGCTTTGTTTAACTGTTTTCTCTTTGTTACGATGGAAGGCCTATCACATACCTTGGAGAATTGCTGAAGAAAGTCTGCTTTATGAATGTAATGGAATAAATACTACTGTGTGGTAAGAAACCACAAGAGAGATGGTTTGAAGGAAACCTGGGAAGATGTGAATAAATGGATGCAGAGTGAAGTGAGCAGAGCCAGAACAATTTATATATTAACAACTAAAGACAAACAATTTTGACCAACCAACCCACAATTCCAGAAGAAGGGTGATGAAGCAAGCCATCCAATTCCTGATATGGGGGTGAGGGACTTAAGATGCAGAATGAGACATATCATATTTTTCAACAGGGCCAAAGTGGAAAATATGTTTTGCTTGCCTCTGCATATTTTTTTTTCAAGGATTTCATTTTTCTTTTTTCTTTCCAATGCAGTTTAGTTAGAGAAAAATTAGGATATTAATTTTAATAATTAATAATCAAATTTATAAAAAATTAAAACCAAGCAATGTTCAGTGGGTGGTAGGGAAGGGAGGACATACAGAAATGACTGGGTCTAAAACCAAAAGGCATCAATAAAACTTGTTTTAAAAATTTTGCTCTAAAAAAATATTTTTAAAAATTTTGCTCTTTAGGCATTTCAGTCACATCCAACTCTTCGTGACTCCCATTTGAGGTTTTCTTTTTTTTTTTCGTGAGGCAATTAGGGTTAAGTGACTTGCCCAGGGTCACACAGCTAGTAAGTGTATATTAAGTGTCTGAGGCCGGATTTGAACTCAGGTACTCCTGACTCCAGGGCCGGTGCTCTATCCATTGTGCCACCTAGCCTCCCCTGAGGTTTTCTTAACAAAGATACAAGAGTGGCTTGCCATTTTCTTTTCCGGCTCATTTTACAGATGAGGAAATGAGGCAAACAGGGTTAAAAGTAACTTGCCCAGGACAGCTAGGTGTCGCAGTAGATAAAGCACTGGCCCTGGATTCAGGAGGACCTGAGTTCAAATCTGTCCTCAAATCTGTCCTCAGACACTTGACACTTACTAGCTGTGTGACCCTGGGCAAGTCACTTAACCCTCATTGTCCCCCCCCCAAAAAAGTGACTTGCCCAGGGTCACACAGCTAATAAATGTCAAGTGTCTGAGGACAGATTTGAACTCATGAAGATGAGTCTTCCTAACTCCAGGCTGGGTGCCCCATCCACTGTACCACCAAACTACTGTTTTAAGAATAAAATAAACTTAAAAGCAGTCTCTATGAGGCAGACAGAGAAATTATTTTATTTTTAATGACCTTCATTTTATATATGAGAAAAAAGAAAAGACTATACAAGACTGACCCAGTTGCCACCAAATCAACCACATGAACTTTAACCCAGGCCTCAACTTCCACAGTGCATACAGAAATCCCACTAAGAAAGAAGTTCTCTGCCCCTCATCAATACCAGAGGAATGAAATAGTTCGTTACTGGTCAGCTGTTTCAACTGGACATAATTACTATTATCTAGCCTTTGGTGTGGGTTTTTTTTTTTGGGGGGGGGGGCAGGGCAATAAGGGCTAAGTGACTTGCCCAGGGTCACACAGCTAGTAAGTGTCAAGTGTCTGAGGCCAGATTTGAACTCAGGTCCTCCTGAATCCAGGGCTAGTGCTCTATCCACTGTGCCACCTAGCTGCCCCCTATTATCTAGCATTTGAAAGGAAAACAAACTTACACAGAGACCTTTATCTCAGAGGCAACTAAAGACGATCATATGGAGCATTTGTAGAAGATATCAGAAGATGACAGCATAGCAAAGTATATAAAGAACCGTGGAATTGGAGTCAAGGACCTGGATTCAAATCTTGGAAATGTCATTAATTCCCAATGAGGGCCACACAATAGGGGGTGCGGAGGCTTGACAGGATGTCCTCTAAGGTTCAGCTCTAAATTTAGAATCCTGTGATAATTGATAGCTTCTTGTCAGAAATACCATCAAAAATTTTTTTAATTAAAAATTTAAAACATTAAAAAAAGAAATACCCTCAATTGCTAAAATGGATAGGAAGCTGGAGGCTTCTAGTTCAGCTGGGTTCAAATCCTAGCTCTGACTCATCCTGACTGTGTGTCCCTACATAAATCATCACACCTTTTCATGACCTCAGTTTCTTCATTTGTAAAATGGAAATAAAAGTATGTATATTACACAGGTACATCTTAGTATTTTGGTGAGACTCCAAAACACATTCTATATTGTGAAACACTATATGTTAATGTTTAACATCTATCTCTTTTTATTATCTGGATATGTTATATTATACATCATATCATATTACAATCTATAATACATTATACATAATTCTATATTATCTATTTTATTATCTAATTAATATCTACATTATCTAATCTTTATATATATTTAATCTTTATTAAACTATATTATTCTCACCTCCCTTTACATTTGTTCTTAAGCCAAGGTGCATGAATCTTGATGGGAGAAAAACCACATCTTTATTTTTTCCTAACCTTTAAATATAGCATTACCTTCAATTATTCTAAAACTTTATTCTGAGAAGGGGTCCAGAGGTTCTACCACATTGTCAAAGGGGTCCATGACACAAAAAATGTTAAGACCTCCCATTTTATGTCGATATTCTCCAAAATGGGAGATGTGGCCCCTCTGGATGCCATGGCTTGACCCCAGTGAGCATGCTATCAAGTGATAAAAGAGTAAGAAGGTTAACTAGAGCCTCTCACCACTCATATCATACCCTCCACACAGCTGCCAAAATATTTTTTTCCTACAAGGAAGATCTGACTATGTCACTCTCCTACTCAACAAACCTCAGTGGCTCCCTACTGATTTTTAGTTCCAACATTATTTCATCTATCTTACTTTTTGAGTTTCTATTTTTGTTTAAGTACACACACACACACACATACACACACACAAACACACATATATAAAATGTTTAGTAATTGAACATGTAATTTATAAATAAGTAAATAGACTAGGGAATGTATATGTAATTTTGGGGGGGCCATATATCAATAAGACCCACTGAGATGGGTATTTTACTGATGTAGAAACAGGTAATTCTACACAGAGAATACTCCAGCATAACAAGCACTCCTATCTAGTCTCCAAAACATACACTGTTATGAAGAAATAAATTGTGAATTGTGTGCTGTTTTTTTTAAATAGGCACTTGACTCTCAATTAAATTTCAATTCTGCTCCTTACAACTAAGCAACATCAATACCCCACCCTCCCCCCCCCAAAAAAAGAATTCAACCAAAAACCTGAGGACAGACTATAGCATATAGGTAACCCTTGAGTACTTTTTTAAATGAATTTTTTTAAATGCATGTGTTTTTAAAGCCAAAAAACCCTGATCTTCAAAGTTGAAGGGTATTTATTTTGTGATGAGTCAAGTGGAATGTCTTTCAGGGCCCCAAGAGGCCCTTGGGCAGGAACACACAAGGGAAAATTTTCAATCCCTGCCCAAGGACCACAGATGTCTTTGTTCAGACTCAGCCCCTAAATCACCCACCAAAACCCTATACAAAAGGATGCAAACGCTGCTAAGAGAATTAAAAAACAGGGGAGGGGGGAGAGGGACAGGAAGGATCGGGGTAAAATAGCACGAAGACTTCTCAGGTCCCCAGCAATACAAAGCCACTTATTTCCCCCTGCTAGCTAAATAAATACACCAGGGGTAGGCCACTTCATTTCTAGATCCAGCTGCTGGTGACTGTGATTTCTAAATGATTATATTTTCACTATACAAGCAACCAGATCTGATGACAGTCAAACCACCTGAATGGTCCACTGGGGTTCTGCTCAAAGTTAGCTAAGAAAATATCTGGCAAAATATAACCGAAAAAATGTTTTTTAATGTATTGATGATATTATATTTCTGAAAAATTAGTGTGGTTTGGGACTGAGGCTCATGGCTGAAGCTTGAGTATAAGTGTAAAGTTTCCTTTCCTGAGAGAATCAGTCTTCACAGTATTGGAGCTGATGCCCAACCACACTCCTTTTGGGAGTTCCATAATGGGCTAAAAAATGAAGAAAAAAAGGAAAGAGGTAATTGAAGGGAGATTAAAGAAGAAAAGGGCTAACAAAATGAGATGCTATTAGACAAAAAAAATGTGACATTCAATTTAAAAATTAATTTAGAAAAAGATAAAAGAATCTGATTAGATAATACTGCACACATTGGTCACCAGGTACTTTTATATTGAAAATGTGCTTTTCACATTCAATTTTCACAACCACCAAGTGAAAGAGACAAAGAATTATTGTTCCCCTTTTTCAGATGAGTAAATGGAGGCTCAGATGGACAGCTGATTATGTGATTACAGACTCTGAGCTTAGAAGGAATCTTCAAGAACGTCTAGCTCAACCTCATCATTTGACAAATAAGGAAATGGACTAAGAGAGTTTCTGTGACTTGCCCGTGACCACAAATCAAGCACCAAGATGGGCTTCATTCTCAGGTCTCAATTGGCTGAGGCAAACACTATTGCCATTAGACTTAGATTGCTTCTTTCCCAACAGACTCCTGATGAGATGTGAAGAAACAGCATTCTTTGGGTCAGCAGCCTATGGCATACAGGTTGGCTCCAGCCCGATTAAATTATATCAGCATTATGCTTAGGGTAGCCTTTAATTTGCTGGTCATTATCTGCTACCGGGTTTTGGCCACATTCTTGCTTCCATTCATTCCAAAAGACAGTGCCTGCCCCTGCCTGGGAATGACCTGTATTATAGGAAAATACTCTTGGCTCTTTATCATTATCCAGTTCAGGGAGTACACTATTTACTGACCACTTACTCTATGTCAAAAGAGAGCTGGGGGGTTGGGGGGGGGGCAGCTAGGTGGCACAGTGGATAGAGCACCGGCCCTGGAGTCAGGAGTACCTGAGCTCAAATCCAGCCTCAGACACTTAACACTTACTAGCTGTGTGACCCTGGGCAAGTCACTTAACCCCAATTGCCACACTAAAAAAAGAGAGAGAGAGAAAGAGAGAGAGAGAGAGAGAGAGAGAGAGAGAGAGAGAGAGAGAGAGAGAGAGAGAGAGAGAGAGAGAGAGAGAGAGCTGGGCTCAGAACTAGAAAACCTGGGCTTAAGTCCTGCCCCTGAAACATCAATTGGGTGACCTTAAGAGCAGGTCTCTTAGCAGCTCAGTGTTACAGATCAGAGATGTCCAAGTCAAGGGAGCCCAGCAAAATTCCTAATATGGAACCAGATTAAAATATAATTGGGAAATTTTTTACAAAATAAATACAATAAAGCATAATAATGTTAATTTGTAGGTTTTCTTTTTGTGGGGTTTTTTTTTTGTTTGTTTGGGTTTTTTTGCGGGGCAATGGGGGTTCAGTGACTTGTCCAGGGTCACACAGCTAGTAAGTGTCAAGTGTCTGAGGCCGGATTTAACTCAGGTACTCCTGAATCCAGGGCCGGTGTTTTATCTACTGTGCCACATAGCTGCCCCAATTTGTGGGTTTTCTAAGTCAATAGGCAATGAATGGCAGTGGTCCATATTGTATTATCCACTGCTCTAGGAGCCTATCTTTATTGGTAGTTCCCTACACACTAAAGAAATCACGGATCAAGTTCCTCTCCCTATCCTACTATATATCAACAGTATGCTAAACACTGAACTCAGTTTACCATTTTCCTTCTCCTATTAGGAACTAAAACAGACCAACCGCTTCCCTCACTAAGAATCGTCATGATAATGGTAAACATTTATACAGATTGTCCCATAAGTCTCAGTGCCGTTTTAAGCCTCAATAAATAGCTTAAAACTGCACTAAGAATTTTGCACCACCATGCTTTTAAAGTTCACAAAGTGCTTTTTATATGTAGTCCTTGTTTGATGCTTGCTTTAATATGTCTATGATTTAGATCTTCAAGATGCCATACTACTTAGTACTTAAAATTACATTCTCCAAACTTTCATAAATCCTCCCACAACTGCATCTATCATAAAAAAGTAATCCTTGTGTGCAACTGAAGGAAGATTCTGCTACTCATGCTTTTAAAATGTGCTTTTAATTTCTCAGACTACTGCTAAAGCCTATAATAATGTCACTTGGAAAACAGAAGGCTGAGTGAGCATCTGAGGGTGAAAAGGAATGTTTTCACAGGCGCAGTTAGTAAATACCACTGGCTCTAGCAGAACATTCTTCCTTAAATGGAAACTAATCATGATTTAAGAAAAAAAATTCCCTTGTTACACAGGGTGAAGAGGGCATCTATTGATCTCAATTACACCTGCACATAAGACGCAAGGGTAGCAAACAATACTTTCAACACTTACCAACATGAATAAGAATGTCTTGGTGTGCTTCTTCCCCTTTTTAATCACTATTTTGAACTATATAATGGATGTAAGAATCAGCTGAGCCAGCCTGCAGGCTCAGACATCTACCCTCCAGTTCACCTTCTCTGAACAACAAATTTTAAAACCACATTCCTTCATTTAGAGACTGCTGATTGGGCAATCAGAAGTGAGATCAGTATTCGTATTAAAGCAGGTCCCCAAATAGATCACACATAGCAGAGCAATGTGAATAGAGCCAACCTGGTGGGAAGAGTAAACACCAATGCATACTACAATTATTAATCTACAACCAGGAATCACTGTCAATATGGAAAAAAGTTTTCATGCTTCAAGTGATACTCTAGGTGGGGATAAAGTGGTAAAACTCAAAGTTGCTACTGTAGTATAAGTGTTAAAATTGCTAGGGCCAATTATACCTGGGACTTTGGGAAGAGAAACAGACACTTGGGAAATCTATGACAATTACTCAAAGCCAATACTCAACTCAGACAAGAACTCAATTTTCTTTAAAAAAAAAAAATTAAACAGAATTACATTTATTAAATGTATTTCTTGCAATGTGGTTAATATTTATCATAGGTTACTAAATATAAAATACACCATTAGCTATAATTTGTTTCAAGATGGGAAGGAGATACAATGTAGTGAAAGATCCCTCATTCTGAAGACAGAAATGTTAAGATTCAATTCCAGCTCAATCACTTAATGGCTCTATGACTTTGGATCAGTTTCATTTCAGGGCCTCAGAGAGTTAAATAAGATAACCTCAAAGGCTGCTTCCAATTCCAAAGTTCTATGATTCCAAAAATAAAAAAAAAAAGGAGGAACATATTACAATGACCTGTGTTTGAATCCCTACACCATCATTTCATAGAATAATATTTTTTTAATTGCAAAGATAAAATGAGATAATGTATGTAAGGTAGAACTATGAAAGTGCCTAGTGTTTTTACTTTGATTCCGAAGCACTGATTCCTAATATTTAGAAAAAAAATGCATATTAAAGCAACTCTGAGGTTCTATCTCACAATTAATCAGATTAGCAAAAATGATGATTGTGGGAAGGATGGGAAAGAAGACAATGAATACCAGAATACTTTAGTGGAGTTATAAATTGGTCCAGCCATTCTAGAAATCAATTTGGAACTATGACCAAAATGCCATTAAACTGCACATTCCCTTTGACCCAGCAATATCACTATCAGGCCTATTCCTGGTGACCAAGACCAAATAGTGATTTCAAAGAGGTCGAAGCAAAAGGAAAAGGAAATACATGGACAAAAATATTTATAGCAGCTCTTTTGGTTGTAGCCAAAAAAAAAAAATGGAAACAAAGAAAGCGGGAATCAAATGAGGAATAACTAAACAAATCAGGATATATGAATGTAATGGGATATTACTGTGTTTCAAGAAATGACAAATAAATTCAGAGAAACCCTGTAAGACCTGCATGAACTGATGTAGGGTAAAATGAGAAGAACCAAACTATTTTATACAGTAACAATGAGGTCATTGGGGCAGCTAGGTGGCGCAGTGGATAGAACACCAGCCCTGAATTCAGGAGGACCTGAGTTCAAATCCGACCTCAGACATTTAACACTTACTAGCTGTGTGACCCTGGGCAAGTCACTTAACCCCCATTGCCCCGCAAAAAAAAACAAAAACAAAAACAAAAAACAATGAGGTCATAAAGGAAAACTACTTTGAAGTTAAGAGTTCTGATCGCTGTACTGACCAGATATGACTCCAGAGGAACAATGATTAAGGACAGCAAATACCCATTTTCTGAAAACATTCATGTATGTTTATGGGCAGGGCAAATGTGAGGATTTCTTTTGTTTGACAATGTACTCATTTGCTACAAGGATTGTATTTTTCTTTTTCCTTTGTGTTTTTTTCTTCATTTGCAATTGGGAAGATCGGGGTTGGGGAGGCAGCTAGTGATTTTTTTTTTGGTACAGTTGTATCCAGCTCTTTGATTCTCAAACAAACAAAAAAAGAATCATGGAAGGATTTTTAAATGCAGAGACAGACAGAGAGAAAGGGGGTGGGGAGAGGGAGGGAGCAGTCAACTGGAACAGTTTTGAAAATAATGTTAAATTACATAATTTTCTGTATCTAGATATGGATACTGAAAAACAAACTACAAAGAGATATGTTTTGACCTATAATCTTCCTTTTCTGTACTACTCTGTATATATAAATGTTTTTGGCATGAAGTCTTTACTAAAATCAGAACGTAAGAAATAAAACAAACAATAGCAGTCCACAAAAAGACTTTTTTTTTTCAAATAAAAAAGGTTCTATTTGTGGGAGGGTATCATTATGAAATAACAGCAATGGAAAAAAAAAGACAGTAAAAATATTGAGGGGAGGGGGGAGTTCAGTAACATGGATAATTTCTCTGAGTGCCTGAGTCTTACCATTCCATGAGAGAAAGGGGGCTGCTTTTAACTGAAGGATCATTAGAATCATAGCTACTCCTTCATCCCACTAGCATCAACTCAGACTACCCAGAAGTATGGGGTTCTTACTCTCCATAGGATCACAGGAATTTAAAACTAGATGGAAGTCTCACTTACTACCCTGGGCAAGCCACTTAGCCTCTTTTTGCCCCAGTTTGCCCAACTGTAAAATGGGTTAACAAGAGCACCTACCCCACAGGGTTGTTGTGAGGATCAAATGAAATACTATTTGCAAAGTGCCTGGCACACAGTGGACATTATATTTATTCCCTTCCCTTCTACCCACCACCTCGATCTGACAAAAGGAGGATGCTGAGAGCAGGCAGTGAAGTGGCTTGCCTACATGACCACACAGGGAAGGAGACTAAGTAAACAAAGAAAAAGGCAGCCAGCCACTAGACCCAACCCTGTATATTACCCAGGAAAGGCCCTGTCCAGGTGCAGTCAGTTCCTTCTCTGAATCTTGCCATAAGATTATCCTGTAGCCAAAGTTTGAGTCATAGATAGGCAAGGGTAAAAAATAAGACATAAAACTGCAATTAATAATCACAAGGATGATAATAATAACAAATAGCTAGCATTTACATAGTACTTTAGGCCTATTCTTTTTTTTTTTTTGGTGGGGCAATGAGGGTTAAAGTGACTTGCCCAAGGTCACACAGCTAGTAAGTGTCAAGTGTCTGCGGCTGGATTTGAATTCAGGTCCTCTTGAATCCAAGGCCAGAGCTTTATCCACTGCATGATTTATCTGCCCCCTACACAGTACTTTAGGATTTGCAAAGCTCTTTACAAATATTATTCCATTTGATCCTTAAAACAACCCTGTGAGTTGGGTGCTATAATTAACACTTCCATTTTACAGGTGAGGACACTAATGTAGAGTTTTAGTGACTTGCCCTTCTCAGAGAGCTAAGTAAATGTCTAAGGCCTTTGCCAATTGCAAGTCTACATTTAAAAGCTGCCATTAACAAAGAATGAAAACCTTAAACAATTTGAACCCAGATAGGAAATTTTAAGGTGTTCATTAAGCAAAGCCTGTGTGATGGATCCTATCCCATGATCTGTTAAACAATATGTAAGAATTAGAACTGATTCAACAAATGTCAGAAAGGTAAGATTTTTCTTTTTTTTTCATCCATCTTTTTCACTAGTTTGACTTCCACTGGTGCAGGGCCACACACTAATTGGAGCCTTAAATAAAGACTCTGCAGGCTAAGACAGAATGCTTCATTTTAGAAGATATTTGTAAATAATCTTAGTCACAGGGAAGAAAATAACATTGGGCTTCTACTGCTTAAAGAAAAACCTTTCACTGTCATGTACTTGCAAAGAATGCATATTCTGAAGCAAATTTTTTCATCAATCACCATGTGCAAACCTTTGGCAGGGGGAGACTGGGCACATTCCTGGGAGGATTTAAATAAGTGTGGAGGACTGAAACCTGGTTCATGTGCAAAGAATTGGACTTAGATTTTTCAAAAAGATTTACTTTTCAGAAACACTTAAATTTCCTATCATGAGTTTTCCACACTTATCCTGCCCATCATGATTGAGGATGCCAAAGAACATGAAATGTCAGTTTCAGCAATATCGACAATCAGATGGTTTTCTCCTTATTTTAACTCCATCTCATTAAAAAAATAGCCATTAACAAGGTAGTTCAAAACATTCTCATTCTCTACACAAGGGCTGAGAATTTAAAAATCCGGCTGAAGCTGAACCTTTGGTTAATAGGCATCATTTAAAAAGCATATAAGGGACTGAACATTTACAGTTCTTTATATATAGGGAGGAGGTCCACTTTAATAATGCAAATTTCCCTAAGCATTTTTTATTTCAAACTTTTTCAGTGCCTACTTAACACAACTTTCCAATTTCAAGTTTTTTCATAAAGTTAGAGCTAAAAATTTTAGCATGTTAGTTCCAAAATACATGCTTTCTTAATTTTTCCCCCCCACAGGAATTCTTAATAGCAAGACACAATGGATAGAGTGCTGGATTAAAAATCATTAAGACCTGGGGGGAGGGGGGCCAGCTAGGTGGCACAGTGGATAAAGCACCGGCCCTGGATCCAGGAGTACCTGGGTTCAAATCCGGCTTCAGACACTTGACACTTACTAGCTGTGTGACCCTGGGCAAGTCACTTAACCCCCATTGCCCCACAAAAAAAAAAAAAAAAAAAGACCTGGGGGCAGCTAGGTGGTGCAGTGGATAGAGCACCAGCCCTGGATTCAGGGGGACCTGAGTTCAAATTCAGCCTCAGACACTTGATACACTAGCTGTGTGACCCTAGGCAAGTCACTTAACCCTCATTGCCCCACCAAAAAAACCCCAAAATCATTAAGACCTGAGTTCAAGACCTACTCAGAAATGCAGCCAAGTCCTTTGACTCTCAACTTCTTCATCTGGAAAATGGGGGGGGGGGGGAGAGTTGGGCTCAATACGGAATAAAGTTTGGCTTTATTCCATAATGACTTCCAAAGTCCCTTATAGTGCTAAATCTGTGCTCCTATGAGAAACAAATTGTTCATTATAATTTATAATATTCATGTAATATGTAAATATTCGTGTTGTTGTTCAGTCATTTCAGTCATATCTGACCCTTCACGGCCATAGTTGGGGTTTTCTTAATCAAAGATACTAGAGTGGCTTGTCATTTCCTTTTCCAACTCATTTTACAGATGAGGAAACTGAGGCAGGGTTATGTGATTTGCTTAGGGTCACACAGGTAAGTGTCTGAGGCTGGATTTGAACTCAGGAAGCCAGATCTTCCTGCCTTCAGGCCTGGCACTCTATCCACTGCACCACATAGTTGCCCATGATATAATAATGTTGTAATATAGCATATAAAATATAATGCTAATTTATAGCACTTATATAGCAACTTAAGATTCACCAAGCACTTTTCATTTGGCCCTAACAGCAACCCCAGTGGGTAGGTGTTATGCATCTCAACACATTAAATATCTGAGGCAGGATTCTCACTCAGGTCCTCCTGACTCCAAATACAGTAATCTATCTACTGGACCAATTCCTATAATTAGACTTAAGATAACTACCTATGGGTCAGCTAGGTGGCGCAGTGGATAGAGCACCGGCCCTGGAGTCAGGAGTACCTGGGTTCAAAACCGGCCTCAGACACTTAACACTTACTAGCTGTGAGACCCTGGGCAAGTCACTTAACCCCAATTGCCTCACCTAAAAAAAAATCAAAAACAAACAAAAAAAAGAAGATAACCACCTAAATCTTGAATATGATCAAGTAGTCAGTCAAGTGCCAATTTCACTTAAAGATGGCATAGTGGTCATTATAGGAAAGCTGCTTAACCAGACTATGATCTGAATGACCTGAAATCTTTCAATGATCACAAATCGTCTCCGTTTAAAAAGAAAATATATAAGTCTAACACGTTAAGATAGGCTGCCACAAAAACTGGAAAAATACGATGAAAGAACAGAAACAGTGAAACAAGGAGCCGGTTGAGGAAGGACCGGTGGGTGTGGTGAGGGGGAAGCTCAACCACCCTGATAATCACACTTGATTGGTAGAATGTTCTCTGTAGAGTGACTCAGAAACCCTATTCTTTTGGAGCATACACATGTGACTATTAGAATAATGGAGGAAAGCCTACCCAGAGTAGCCTAAAGGCAACCATGATTCAATTAACATAAATAACATGTTTTGTTGAAGGTGGCACCTCCTAAGACTTACCTTAATTAAAAATGCCATCCAAATAAAGAGGCAAAAAAAAAAAGGGGGGGTGAAGAAGAGGAGGAAGGACAAGTCAGCAATTGACAATCAAAAGGTCCATATGTATCTTCTATGTCATTGATTCACCCTCTACACCTATTTTATGAGGCAGTTGTGTCTGAGTCAGGGGACATTACTTCAAATCAGATACCAGACACTTAGCTGGGTGACCCTGGTCAAGTCACTTAACCTATCTGCCTCAGTTTCCTCATCTGTGAAAAGAAGGTGTTAATAAATAGTACCCACCTCCAAGAGTTGTTGGATGAAATAAGTTAAAATTTTTAAAGCATAGGGGCAGCTAGGTGGCTCAATGGATAGAGCACTGGCCCTGGAGTGAGGAGGACGTGAGTTCAAATCTGGCCTCAGACACTTGACACTTACTAGCTGTGTGACCCTGGGCAAGTCACTTGACCCCAATTGCCTCACCCCCCCAAAAAAAAAATTTGTAAAGCATTTCAAAAGCTTTAAAGTTCTATATAAATGCTAGCAATGATGATGATAATATGTGGTGGCCTCTTCCAAAATCAACTGACAACTTATCTGCTATTGATGAAGCTGTCCTACTAATCTGATGGGAGGTAGATGCAGAGGGAAAGAAAAAAAGGATATACAGGTGCATAACTCAGAGATACTGTGGCTTCAATTCCAGACCACCACAATAAAATAAATATCGCAATAAAGCAAGTCATATATTTTTTGGTTTCCCAGTACATATAAGTTATATTCATACTATATCACAGTCAGTTAACTGTGTAATAGTATCATGTTCATAAAAACACCGTACATACCTTAATTAAAAATACTTTATTGCTAAAAATGCTAACCATCATCTGAGCCTTCAGTGAGTTGTGATCGTTTTGCTGGTGAAGGGTCTTGTCTTGTTGATGGCTGACTCTCAGGGTGGTACTGAAGGAAATTTCTTAAAATAAGACAACAATGAAGTGTGCCACATCAGATTTCCTTTGGCTTGAACACTTAGAGGCCATTGTAGGGTTATTAATTGGTCTGATTTCAATACTGTTGCATCTAGGGTAATAGGGAGCTCCAAGGAGAGAGAGAAAAGTGAGGAACAGTCTGTCTGTGGAGCAGGCAGAACACATAGAACATTTAGATTTATATTTGCCTGTCTTATGTGGGCATGGACGCTATTCATGGTGCCCTAAAACAATTGCAATAGTGACATCAAAGATCACTGATCATAGATCACCATAAGAGAGATAATGAAAAAGTCTGAAATACTGCAAGAATTACCAAAATGTGTCACAGAGACACAAACTGAATATATGCTGTTGGAAAAATGGCACTGGTGGACTTGCTCAATGCTCGGTTGCCAGAGACCTTCAATTTGTAAAAAATGAACTATCCTCAAAGAGCAATAAAACGAGGTATGACTGTAGTTTTCTTTTTGTTTTTTTAAAGAAATATGGGATTTAGAGCTGGTAGGGACATTAGGAAGATCACTTACAGGTGAAGAAACTAGGCCCAGAGACGTTGAGTGACTTACCTAATGTCACACAAGTAATTTGTTTTTTAACATAAACGCTAGCTATTATTTTGGGGGAAGGGGGTGGGGTAATGAGGGTTAAGTGACTTTCCCAGGATCACACAGCTAGTAAGTGTCAAGTGTCTGAGGCCAGATTTGACCTCAGGTCCTCCTGAATCCAGGGCCTGTGCTTTTATCTACTGCACCACCTAACTGCCCCCACACAGGTAATTTTAAAGGAGAAAAAAAAAAGAAAGGTTTCTACAAGAGGGTTAGGGGTAACTGTAGTGATACAGAGGTGGTTAGACAATGATCAGAATGGCACGACAGAGAGAAAAGAACTGGTTTCACAAACAACCTTCTTTTTATGTTCTACATAGATTGAGATTCTCTCATCTTTTGGGTTGAGTTCAAAATAAATAAGACAATTTAAATTTTAAAACATAGCAGGCAGGCCCAAGCCTCTTGACTCATCACATCAAGGTCTTTTTATTCTAACACAAAGCCTGCAGACCAAGCTTTGTTGCAGCTCTATCTTATTGTCTTTTATTCCAAGGCACTGAATAGAATTCATATTCCCAAGGTCCTCTGGGGATTTAAAGCCAGTGAAGTGACAGGCTGGGACAGTGTGATGGCTCCTAGGGGTAGCCAATTGCTCATCAAATTTTTACTTCTCTCTATGATACCCAAGCAGGAATGTAGTCCTCTTTTTTTTTTTTTTTTGCATGGACTACTCCATGTGATTTCCTATAATCAACCACCCAAAATAGGAAGCTTCAAAAGAACACGAGCTTTCTAGTTTTCTTTGGACTTCACTCGTGCCCTCAGAATCCCATTGGAAGTGCATGTCTTTAGGTCCTCCCATCTTCCCTCTCCTCCCTTGATTGTAAAGTTCTGTAGAGCACAGAGCGTGTCTTCTTTCTTTCTTTTTTTTTTTTGCAGGGGCAATGAGGGTTAAGTGACTTGCCCAGGGCCACACAGCTAGTGTCAAGTGTCTGGGGCTGGATTTGAACTCAGGTCCTCCTGAATCAAAGGCCAGTGCTTTATCCACTGCACCACCTAACTGCCCCTGAGTGTCTTCTTTCAATTTGGTAGCCACAGTTCCAAGACTTAGTAAAAATTTTTGTTGTGGGCAGAGGTTGGCTCGTCTAGGAAATCTTGGTGAGTTAATGAGCTTGTACAAATAAAAGCTAGAAAGCCTGAAATAACGAATCCTAGATGACAACTGAGTGCCACATCTGGCATTTGCACCTTCCTGTTCTGCTGGACATATTTATTTAAGCAACAGGAGTTATTTATATTTTTAAAGGAAAAGAAAAACAGAGTCCAGAAAAAGGTCATTGAAGAAAAGGAAAAGTCCAACTTGGAAGGCTAGCTTCTCATCTCAATGTAATAAGGAATTAAATATTTGAAAATGCTCCAGTTTTCTATGAGAACTGAAGTTATTTATGTAAAAATGCTCTTCCTAATGAAGAATCTTTTTTTAGCCAGGGAGGTGGGCAGAGCCCGCATTTTTCACGATGTGGTGGACACAACACTGCATGGGGAGGAATCAAATCAAGGTTTTTAGTCCCAGGTCATCCAACCACTAACCAATTGTATATCCTTTAGAAAACCACTTCAACACTCTTGGCCTCAGTTTCCTTATCTGTTAAATGAAAGGGTTGGAATGAATGACAGAGGAGAAGAGTACCTATAAAATATACAGTTACTCTGTGATTTTTTTTAAAGGGGGAAACAAATGAGTGATTAGAACAACATAAGGGGTGAGAAAGGAAGTAAAAAGGATGTAAAAGAAAAACTCACTTGGCTTAACTATTTTACTGTAGTGATAGTGAAATCTAAGAAGAAAAAGCTGAGTAGAGGGATGCTTGCCTTCTCCCCCCTCATCTACCTCCCCCCAATCACCATAGCACCAGGCCCATACAGTCATTAGGAAGATGACCACTAAGAAAAAAGTTTTAAAGGGGTGACCAGAAACCGGGTAAAGATTAGACTTTTTGTAAATGAAAAGTTAAAAACAGAATAGAACAATTATAAAAGGCTTTACTTCATATGAAAATGAAGATTATATTTTCCAAGATCTCCCGCATTTCATTAGCTCACTAAATTGTTAGCAATATGATGATTTTAGCAACATGAAAAGAATGTATATAACATATTTTGCAAGGTGTTATTTTCCTTAAGTAGCCATTCAGCTTTCCCTGGAAGACCTCCCATGATGGGCAGCTTACTACCTTCCCAAGACAGCCCACTTGTACTTTTAGACAGCTATCATTTTTAGTAAGTTTTTTGTTTGTTTTCCACACGTACTGTGGAAATCAGCCCCCTTTTGACTTCCACCCATTATTCTAGCTTTTGTTTATAGAACAGGGCAGAGACCACCCATGTATTTTATACCGAAGATCCTCTGAACCAAGCCACTTTCAGAATCCAGTAATAGGTAAGGCAGAATCTTTAGCTATGCACAGCCCAAGTTTCTTTACATTACTACATTCTTCCTATTAGACTATGAGCAGAGACCATTTCATTTTGGGGGTTGTTTTGCCTTTCTTTATATTGAGAATTTAGCACAGTGCCTGGCATATAGTAGGCAGATAAGTAATGCAGTGGATAGAGCACTGGGCCTGAAGTCAGGAAGACATCTTCCTGAGTTCAAATCTCACCTCAGACATTTACTATCTGTCTGACCCTGGACAGGTCACTTCACCACCCTTTTGGTCTCAGTTTCATCTGTAAAAACAGTTGGATCAGGAAATAGTAAACCATTCCAATACCTTTGCCAAGAAAACTCCGAATGGGGTCAGAGAGTCAGACACAAGTGAAACGACTGAACAACAACTGGCATACAGTAGGCGCTTAATAAATGCTTGCTCACTGACTCTATCCATCACATTTCAGACTTTCCCCCTACAGACCCTATTTCTCCATTCTCCATCAACCATTCACTAACAATGTATTATATCAAAAAGAATTAAACTGTGACTTTTCTCTTCTTTTCTTTTCTGATTTCCCTTCTCCTCTATGCTAAATAGAGGTCCACACCCTAGCATACAGAACACAGTAGGTAAGCCTGCAAACTCTTAATATTCATGTCCACTTAAAACAGAGAAAACAATTCAGAGGCAATTACATTAGTCCCCCGCCCCCCCCTTTAATTCAATCACAGCAGACAAATGGACAAGAAAAATCGAGATGGGAGCAAGCCCAATGAATGTGCATTTTTAGCAACCCCATGAAAATTGTTCCCTAGGACATAGTGCATTGCAGTTTTACAAAATGCTTTCCTCACAACAACCTTGTGAGGGAAGCAGGTAAAATACTATCTTCATTTTATAAATAAGGCTACATTAACATGATAAAAGATGAGAGAAAGAGTTCTTAACTTGGGATCTCTGAGCCTGTTTGTTTTTTTGTTTGTGTTTTGTTTTATTTTGGCAAGGCAATGAGGGTTAAATGACTTGCCCAGGGTCACACAGCTAGTACATGTCAAATGTGTGAGGCCAGATTTGAACTCAGGGCCTCCTGAATCCAGGGCCGGTACTTTATCCACTGTGCCACCTAGCTGCCCCCTGAGCCTGTTTAAAACAAACAAACAAACAAGTCAGTATATTTTAATATAACTGTTACCTTTTAGGCATTTAAAACCATTATGCTGAGGACTCCCTGCACTGCCTAATGTCGAGAACCACAACTTTATAGGATCATGAGTTCAGAGCTGGCAAGAGAGCTAAGAGATTTCCTAATCTACACCCCTCACATTATAGATGAGGAAACTGAGGCCCAGAGAAGCTCACTGATTCGCACCCAAGGGCACACTAGTAGGGAGCTGGCTGCAAAGCCAATCGGCTGCTCTTTCTACTACAATGCCTACTGATTAGGCTTTGAGTCAGCTTATGCTTTCTGTTTGTAGTGAAAGGCAATGAATATGTCTCATACTTTCTCTGCCTGTCTAAAAGTAGTCTGTCTTGCTTTCTTGGAAAATACTTATAGAATATGAGTCAAGTGATCCTTTGGCAGGTGAAATGACCTGCACTGACTATTCGTTAATGTCCTCATAATCTTGTTAGTGAGACAAGAGTTAGACACATGAAATGATAGAAGAATAACACAGGAAGCCCTTGTAGTAGTTAATGTGTCCAAGATAATCCATCTATTTACAGGTTCCAATGCCCTGGGCTCCGAGAATTTCTGGGACAACTTTCAGTGGCTTTGGCTCTATGAGAATTCCCAGAGCCTGAGACATTGTTAAAATTGATTACTAGACATCTGTGGTTGGAAGCTATCAGAAACCAATACTTCAAGGATCCATGATTGATTACTTAGAGTGATAGATTAGTCAGTTGGAAACCAATATTTCAAGTATTTGTAATTTATGGGCACTCTCTCAGCCAATGTCCATAACCATTGGAAAGCTCTCTATGAGTCACAATGGCCAAGAAAATTCACTATCCTGTAGCCAAACTCATGATGATCTTCCTAGACCAAGCAAGGCTGGTCCTCAAACAAGAGAACCAGTCCATTGCCATGTCTGTGCTTATAATTCTTATCAAATTAATGAAACTTATGCTTCAATAGCATGCATAGCCTTTAAGAACTCAGGAACAACAACAAAAAAGAACTCAGGGACATCTCTACCACATTAGTGGTGGCTCATAAGGTAATAACTTTTTTTTTTAAAGAGCTTCTATTTGAAGCTTTCTCATGATATTAATTAGAAGTGAAAAAGACATGGAAAAGGGAGAGCTATAAAGATGAATTTTTTTTGTTACTTATGAGACTCCCAAGGCCTAAAACGTGCAGTAAAGATCAAAATAAGAAAAGGCTCAGGGAGGGGAGAGATCAGTGTGGACTAGAACTGTCAGGGAAAGTTTCATGGTAGGCTTAACAGCTGAGGGAGAAAAAGACTCAGGAACAGTGATGAATAAATAAGGTCTATAAAGAACCAGATAGCAGAATGAGAGACCCGATAAAAAGAGCAACAGGGAATAGAGGAGCATAAGGCTGAACAGAAGGCTTCAAAGTGGAGGAATTCATTAATGCTAAAGAAATAAAGTCATATTCAAAAATACACTTAGATTAATTTGGGTGGTTTTTGGGGGGGAGTGCTCCCTAAATTGATACAAATGTTAGCATATAGCCATTTTGGTAACCTATTAAGAAATCATCTTATATGAAGGAATGAGAGACTTTCAAGATCATCTGGTTCAACCTTGTTATTTTACAGCTAAGAGTACTATGATGGCTTTGGTCACAGAGAGACATCCATTGACCATCCTTTTATTAATAACCTGTCAGCCTTATTAATAAAAATGATAAAATTACCCAGGGGTGAAAAAAGAGTATTAGGACATACCTAGCAGGCTACCCAGCCCAACCCATTCATTTTATAGATAAAGAAACTGAGGCCCAGAGAACTTAAGTAGCTTGCCCAAGGTCACACAACTACTAAGAAGGTGAGATAGGATTTTAAGCCACATGAGTCCAGCACTCTACCCCACTAATCCATGATCACTTTTTTTTTTTTGGTGGGGCAATGGGGGTTAAGTGACTTGCCCAGGGTCACACAGCTAGTAAATGTCAAGTGTCTGAGGACGGATTTGAACTCAGGTACTCCTGAATCCAGGACTGGTGCCTTATCCACTGCACCACCTAACCGCCCCGCTCATGATCACTCAACCCAGAATGGTTAAATTAAGGATTGTCCAAAATCACATAGGTATACTAAGTAGCAGAAACAGCAGAGACACACTAACTACATATTTAGCTCTTTCCTCTGTACCACAATGCCTTCTATCACACTCATTAGCAATGGTGTTGGGGGGGGGGGGGAATAAGGGTCATAAAAATCAAGCATCTCCCCTTTTACCCATTCAAGTGATCTCTCTAAATGTGCCTGTTCTTTATCCAATATCAGACTTGAAAAGGACTTTTAATTATGCACTGAGCAAGAATTACAAAGAAGCATATCAGCTAAGTACTCAATTTCTAATCAGCTACATAATGATGTAATGTATTCCAAAATGCTTGCAAATCTCTAATAAACTGAAAGTTTATTGAACTCTTCCATCTCCGAAGCCTAAGACACTATAAATTTTAATGCGCCTCATTTTATTTTACTGAGCTATGACATTTATTTGTTAAATTTATCAATTATAATTCCACATAAACTTAATAGTTCGTTTAACAAAATATATCACAATAGCAAAAGTAGAGAGCTTTATTAAAATAAAACCTGGAATGTGAATCTGGTTTATTTAAATAAAATGTATTCCCTTGACATCACATCATTAAGCCTTTTGAAATAAAACTCCCTAGCTCATTCTCTTCCCCATTAAAATCTATAATTACATTTATTTTCTCTTTTTAACATATAGTTTTATTTTTTTAACATATTATATACTTCCCCTATTACATGTCAAAACAATTCTTTAACTTTTTTTTTTTTAAGTTTTGAGTTCCAAATTACATTTACTTTCTAAGGAACTGAGTTTTGGTTTGCTTTGGAAGAGGAGATGGAGATTCTATTATTGGAAAAGTGTCATCTGTTGCTTTAAGGCTTCTGAAAATTCTTTACTCTCATTTCCCATGTAATGTGTTAATGTAAAGCCTTTAATGTTTAAATATTTCAAGTCCTATCTGCATAGTGACATTCTGAGGTAGGTAATACAGATGTTATCTCCCCATTCTGGAAATGAGGAAATTGAAGTTCAAAAGCACTGTGACTTACTCTCCATCACAGAATTAGGAAGTGTGTGCAAGGACATTTGAATCCATGTCTATTGACACCGATTCCAGGATGCCCTGCATGATGTCAAGAAGCACAGTGGCAACCCATAAAATGGCATCCATTTGAGTCAGTGATACTGAGTGGAATAAAGCAACATAACTACATCTGGGGACCTGTACCTGAAGATCTAGAAACCTCAGGAGGAGGGTAGGAGGCAGAGGACGAAAAAACAGTGGACTAACTCTTCCCTTCCTCTATAAGGAAGGGCAAAGTGCAGGAGCTATGATAGTATTGCAAACACCAGGAGAGCAACTGGAATAATTCTTACCCTGGCGATCCAACACATTACCAATAAAAGCAAGGCCACGAGGTGGCATTTTAAACATAAATAATAGAGCATTGGTCCTGGAGTGAGGAAGAACTGAGTTCAAATTCATTTTCAGACACTTAACTAGCTGTGTGACCATGGGTGAGTCACTTAACCTGTTTGCCTCAGTTTTCTTATCTGTAAAATGGGGATAATAACACTTACCTCTCAGGATTGTTGTGAGGATAAAATGAGATATTGGCAAAGCACTTTAGAAACCTCACAATGATGTCTGTCTGTCTGCTGATGATCTATCTATATCATATACACATATATACAAACATAAGTACACACACACATATGCAATGGTTGTGAAATGTTACTTTTAATATGCTGCTGATAACATTAGGCTCTGCCAGGTATGCAGATGACTGAGAAAAATTTCAAAGAGGTCTCTTAAAGCCCTGTCAATGACTCAAATAATGGCAGCCAGGTTTTGATGTGGGCCGACTTAGGGGAAATGACTCACCTTACACACCTGGGATAATGGTCTCTGAACTATCAGTTACTCCCTACCAAAAAAAAAGAAAAAAGAAAAGAAAGCTAGGTTTAATCTGCCCATTTTCCTAGAGACACCACCCAATGCCTTACTGGGCAAAACCATCAATAAAGTGATAGCTATACATTTACTAGAGCACAACCTGGGGAAAGAGGAAATACCTTAACAAAGCAAATATTTATCCAGCATCTACTATATTCTCAATAATCTGTGAAGTACAATAGACAACCTAAGACTTGGTCTCTGGTCTCCAGGCTCTTAAAAATCTCATTGGGGAAAGATTTAGATAAGGGTTCAAATCTTGTACCTACTATCCTTGCTTCTTTTTTTTAAGTGAGGCAATTGGGGTTAAGTGACTTGCCCAGGGTCACAGAGCTAGTAAGTGTCAAGTGTCTGAGGCTGGATTTGAACTCAGGTCCTCCTGACTCCAGGGCCAGTGCTCTATCCACTGTGTCACCTAGCTGCCCCTATCCTTGCTTCTTAAGGACAGGGTATGGCAGTGGATAGAATACTGGACTTGGAATCAGGAAGATCTCAATTCACTCAATTCCACTTCAGACACTTATTAGCTGTGTGACCCTGTACTAATCTCCTTCACCTCTATATACCTCAGTTTCCTCTGTAGAATGAGGGAGTTGGAGTTGATGGCCTCTAAGATCCTTTCCAGATATAAATGTATGATCTTATGTTTGTACAAAAAATGGATACAGCCACATCTAGAATACTGTGTACAGTCCTGGGTGGCAAACCTTACTAAACTGAGCAGAAACAGGTTCAGAGAAAGAAAATGATTAAGTGAATGGAGAGACTGTCATGTGAGGGCCCATGATTCCTGTCTGGAAAATAAGCCCCAAAGGAGACTGAAGGCTGAAACAGAAAGAGTTTTAAGACCATTTTAGATAGATATGTGGATAATATGTAATAGACTCTTAACAGGTTATTATGAGAAACTAGAAATTACTGGGGGGTGGGGGGCAGGAATCTTTGATTAGTGAATGAACAAGAGCAAGAAAAGGATGATGCAGTGGGAGGATGAACTCTTACTATGTAGCCTTGGGTAAATTACTTAACTTGTTCTGGCCCTCGGTTTCCTTATCTGTAAAATGAGAAGGCTTGTCTAGAACAATGGCTTTTGACCTTTTGTCCATCTTTTAGTAATCTGATAAAGCCTACACATTCCTTCTCATAATAATGCTTTTAAATGCATAAGGTACACAGGATTACAAAAGAAACTAAACACATTTGAATAAATATATAATTGAAATATAAAAACGTATTTATATATTCTATATTATATATACATATATTATTTCTATATTTACACACAAATTTATTATATTGTACATCATATAATTTGTTACATATTTATATTTTGTTGTGATACCTATACCTTGTTTATATACTTATGTTATTCATATATTATTTACAGTTATTATGCTATTTGTATTATATATTTATATGTTCATGATGATATAAATATATATTCAACATATACATAACTATATAGTTATCCAAATAGTTTTTTTTGCGGGGCAGTGGGGGTTAAGTGACTTGCCCAGGGTCACACAGCTAGTAAGTGTCAAGTGTCTGAGGCCTGATTTGAACTCAGGTACTCCTGACTCCAGGGCCGGTGCTCTATCCACTGTGCCACCTAGCTGCCCCTTACTAGCTGTGTGACCCTGGGCAAGTCACTTAACCCCAACTGCCTCACTAAAAAAAAAAAAAAATTATTTGGATGGGGCAGCTAGATGGCACAGTGGGATAAAGCACTGGCCCTGGATTCAGGACGACCTGAGTTTAAATCCAGCCTCAGACACTTGACACTTACTAGCTGTGTGACCCTGGGCAAGTCACTTAACCCCCACTGCCTCACTAAAAAGTTTAAAAAATTTTAAAAATTAAAAAAAAAAAATCTGGGTGTTAAGAACCTCTGATCTCAGAGGATAGAATAAATGAATGAAAAAGCACCTGTACATATTTATTACATACAAGTCATTGTGTCAAGTGCTAGGGCAACAAAGAGGGAAAAAAAATAAGAAAGCCCCTGCTTTCAAAGAATTCACATAATAGCGGAAAGACAAAACAGACTGGACTGGGTTACCTTCCTACACAAACTCCAGTGTCCCCTTCTGACCTCTAAGAGCACTGACAAAGTCTACTCTTAGGCATTTAAAGCCCTTCACAACCAGGACAAACTTTCCATTCTTTTTATACTTGATCTCCCTTGCACATGCTCTAGGCTCCGGCTCCACTGGCTTCCTTGTCATTCCTCTCACAAGACCCTCCCTCCATCACCCATTTCTAAGCTTTTGTACTGCTTATTACACATGGAGAACTGACCCTCTTTTCACCTCCATCTTTTAGTTTCCTGGCTTTCCTTCAAGACTCAACTCAAATCCCATCTTCCACAGCTTGCTCCCAATTCCTGTCTCTTTGGGGGCCATTCCCTCTGAGGTCACCTTCTATCTAAGTCTATAAATTGTGTAAAAGGTATTCATGTGTTGTTTCCCATTAGTGAACTCCTTGAGGGCAGGAACAATGAGTTTGCCTTTTGCCAGAACTTACCAGTGTTTGACACATAATGTACTGAGTAAATGTTTGTTGACTGACTCACACAGCAGTGATAGGAATTCAACTTTCTTCACTCCCAGAAGAATGATCCTCATGCTACAAGAAACATACTAAACTCAGTGGAGAGAGGGTTTCACTTGGAGCAGAGGGACTTCAAATCAAAAGTTCAAGTGAACCTTAATATCCTCATCTGTAAAATGGCCATTACAGTACTTCTATTCTACATATATGACAGTCGATGTGAGGGGGAAATTATTTGTAAACCCCAAGTCCTATAGAAATAATGGGAACAGGAGACAGCTGGTGGCACAGTGGATAGAGCACCGGCCCTGGATTCAGGAGGACCTGAGTTCAAATCAGCCTCAGACACTTGCCACTTACTAGCTGTGTGACCCTGAGCAAGTCATTTAACCCTCATTGCCGTGCCCAAAAAAAGGGAAAAAAAAAAAAAAGAAATAATGGGAACAGAGTTCAGACCTTGGAAGGGTTCATCTAGTTGAGCCTCCTTCTTCTTTTTTTTTTTTGATGAGGCAATTGGGGTTAAGTGACTTGCCCAGGGTCACAGAGCTAGTAAGTGTTAAGTGTCTGAGGCCAAATTTGAACTCAGGTCCTCTTGAATCCAGGGCCAGTGCTCTATCCACTGCGCCACCTAGCTGCCCCGAGCCTTCTTATTTAACAGATCAGGGTAACCGAGGCCCAAAGTAACTAATCCAGGATTATAACAGTCCAAGAGCGGATATTCTGAAGCGCCTTCTACAACACCAGACTGTCTCCCTTGAACATAGTAATGATCCCAGCACTGTTTCCGGTGGGAGAATTAACATCCTATCACACTAACAGCCTCTTAATCATTATCCACTGGGGTGAATAATAACATAATGCCAGGTTGGGTAGACAGACTCCAAGTGGAGGCTCTAAGAACATTAACCAGTTACCTTCTTTCATCATATTTTTTCCCTGCTTGAACAAAAAGTCAACAGAGAATGTTTATCAGCCCAAAGAAAGGAATATTACACAATAAATTGGAGCTCACTTGTTTAAGAGAGATGAAAAGAGCCACCAATTAAATATGGCCTAGAAATCAACCGCTTTAAAATATGCTTGCTTGGCGAGGCCAAACTGGCAAAATCACTTCATATCATAAAATCAATATAACATATCATCTTTTAGAATTTTTATCTACTGATTCAGGACCGAGCAAGAAAGAATGAATGGTTGGGAAAAGTATGGTAGCATAAACTCAATGAAATATTATTTTGCAGTAAGAAAATGACAAGAGAGGCAATATGACTTGGGAAAGGAATAAAGCGACCACACATTAAATTTTATTTTTTTTTTTGGTGAGGCAATTGGGGTTAAGTGACTTGCCCAGGGTCACACAGCTAGTAAGTGTGTAAAGTGTCTGAGGCCGGATTTGAACTCAGGTCCTCCTGAATCCAGGGCCGGTGCTCTATCCACTGAGCCACCTAGCTGCCCCACACATTAAATTTTAAACATCACACATTGCAGAAAGAGAATTAAATTCTGGGTTAGAAATACTTGGGGATCAAATCCATGCTCTGACCAGGTACCCCAGCAATACTAAGAAGATGCTGGAGAACAGTTGTTGAGTTGCATTGGCACAAACCATTTTTTCCTCAAAAGTAGCTCCTTATTTTGAATTGCTTGAGTTCTTGTGGGGGGGGGGGGGATGGCAATGGAGGGGGGAAGAGAAGGTGGAACACAAACTTTTTAAAAATTGATGTTAAAATTTTGTTTTTACATATGTTTTGGAAAATAAAATTCTATTTTTAAAAAAGTAGCTGACACAAGTGAAATCATGGGTACCAACAACCCTCCACCCCCACGATTAAATGAGGAATTCAAAGCAAGAAGATTTGTAGGAACAAAGGTAGAAAGAAACAAGCAGAACAAAAGGAGAATGACCAATGACTTTAACAGAGTAAGTAAAAATGTTGAAATAAAGTCCAATCCTCCAGTAAGTAAAAACTCAGTGAGTAACAAAATTAAAAGCTGGCATTTATATAAGATTTATATAAGATTTCAACATGCTTTATAAATATTATCTCATCTGATCTTCACAACGACCCTGGAAAAAAAATCCATGTTATTATTATCCTCATTTTACAGATGAGGAAACTGAGGCAGGCATAGGTTAACTGACTCACCTAATAAATGTCTGAGCCATGATTTGACCTCAGATCTTCTTTGTTCTTGTCTTTTTATATTTATTTTGAATGGAAATTCTTTCTCTGTCTTCTTACTAGGTTTTGTTGGTAATAAATAGAAATGCTATTGATTTGGGGAGATTAATTTTGGATTCTGCTCTGTTGCTGACCTTATTAATTAATTAATTAATTGATCAGATCTTCCTGACTGCAGATCTAGCACTCTAGCCACTGTACGTACCAGCAATGAAGACCAGATAATGACACACTGTGGAGGAGTAGAGGACCACCAGGGCATTGATTACATTGTCATAATCAAAAGGTTGGTCTAGATGACCTTTGAGTCACTTTCCATCCTTAAAATTCTGATAGAATGATCTGGGAGTGGGACAGAAATGACTGTTGACAAAGGAACAAAATGTATTTTTTAAAAAAATTATTTTAAGGAATCTAGGAAATAAACCCAAATTAAAAGTTTTTCATATTTGTTAGTCTGTGGTGAGTTTTTTTTTTGGGGGGGGACATTTGTGTTTCAGTAATGACCACCTGACGATTCCAAATAAATTTCTTATATGATTATGCAGCAAAAACCATTTTTCCACATAAGATAATATAATAAACCATCTCTGAAACACAAATTAAGCTGGGCCATAAATAAGTACCAAAAACCTTACTCATATGACCATTTGCAAATTTTAAATGACCATACACATGGCTGTTCTTATTATTCCCCAAAAAGGAAGCAGCAAAAGCACAACAAAGTCAGATTATTTCATACTCACTCAATGAGCATTTACAACATATAGGAAATGCCTACACTTGGAGCAGAACTCTGATGGGCATCGTAAGAGATACAAAGGAGATTAAGTCAGGGGCTTATTCAGTGACTTTGTAAAATCTTCATAAGAATATTAGCATAAACCTGTAGCCCCTGATTTATAAACACCTGAGCAGACACAAACTCAATATATAGACTCAACTATACAACCGCAATGTCAGAATACAATCTCCTTGTAAAGAGTAAACACCCCAAGTTCACTCCATAACTCTCCTACAAAATATACATGCTACTTATTTAAGCTCTGCTTCAATACTTTTAGTGATGGGGAGCGTTCTTCTTTAACAGTGGGATCCTATTGCATTTTGAAATAGCTGTGCTGGAAAGGTCTTCATTATAGCCAGTCAAATGTGGTATATTTGGCTTCCTTTTTATTTCCATGCAATGACCCTACTTCTGACCTGAAGATCCCTAGGAAAGGACTAATCCCTCAACCCATCCAATAGCTCATGTCCTCACTAAGACTTCTCTTTTCTTGGTGAAAGAGTTCCTTCACCAGTTCTTCATGACAAGATTTCCACTCCCTGGAGACAGTACAGATTGTCAATGGTCTGGAATTCCTTTGAATGCAGTCAATAATGAACACATTTACCTCTCTTGTCCTAAACATGTATTTCTACTAATTAATAAAAAGGATTTAATAACTACACATTTAATTCATGCACCACAACTAATATGGCAATTCCCCAACCATTGGGCATTTACTTTGTTTCCAGTTCCTTGGCTTACATCTCCCAGAATAGCTGGGACTAATTCACAGCTCCGCCAACAATGCATTAGTGCCATTCATGCCACAAACTCTCCAATTTTTACCACTTATCTTTAATCATATCTGCCAATTTGCTGACTATGATGTTTTTTTTAAAAAACAATAGTTCTTTTGTTTAGCATTTTTTTTATCACTTGTGACTTGGTGAATGCTCATCAAGAATTCATAATTCTTTTGGAAAATATTTCCTCCTTTTTTTCTTACTATTTAGGCATTGGGGAATAGATTTTGGTCTAATGTGTTTCTGTTATTTGCTTTTATATCTTGGCTATCAAATATCAAAAATATCTATAAAAAAGTTTTTCCCAGTTGACAGCTTCTATTCTTAGCTTACTTGTATTAATTCTGTTGATGCAAAAGCTTTTCAATCTCATGATAGTTACACTAAATTCCATTGTTCATTATGTTAGTTTTGGCCCAAATACCACTTTCTTGAGATTTTTTTGAATCTTGATTCTATCCTCCAACTTCATGTCACAGACAAACTGATAAATCTGCCTCTTATAACCCATCCAACTAGTTGATAAAAAAATTTTTTTAATGGCAAATACAGAATCCTGAGGCATACCAAGGGGTCAGAGAGTAGAATGCTCAGAAGCCAGACAGAAAGCAAAATTATTTCATTCTTGGTTTTTTTTCCATGCTTTCTATGTAGGAAAATAAATCTCCCAATTAGAAATGGTAGTACAAATGGATAAGAAGAAATAAAATGAAAAACCCAAGAGAGGAAAAAATAAGAGACATTCCTCCAGACTCATACCCATACATTAATCAGCATTCTTTCTGTGCAAATAAATTTTAGCTACCAACAAATCTCCTAACTTGATAACTATCTACCCTGTATGATTTTCTCCATCTTTTTCACAAGAGGTTCATGAGAGACTTCATCTTTTTCTCGAGATTATAATGTTGTAGAGAAATAAGAAACACCATTTTAAAAAGCAGGGGTATTTTTTTAAGCTTTTTTTTTTATTTTAGTGAGGCAATTGGGGTTAAGTGACTTGCCCAGGGTCACACAGCTAGTAAGTGTTGAGTGTCTGAGGCCAGATTTGAACCCAGGTACTCCTGACTCCAGGGCCAGTGCTCTTATCCACTGCGCCACCTAGCTGCCCCCTTAAAAGCAGGGGTATTTTTACACTAATAACCCTCACACAAATGGAAGTGAGTAAATTTGGCATGCCAACTGACTCTACCTATGTTGCTTCATTACTATTTTTCTTTCTAAATGTTCACAGGCCAATTATTAAATAATGTATTCTACAATTTTGCCAAAATCAACATCAAGCTTATATGTTTGTTAGTTTCCAGAAATTACCTTCCTCTTTTGGAAAGTGCAATATTTGACTAGCTCATTCTTCTGGCATCTCTCCTATTCAAAGATTATTAACAATGGTTTTGATATCATATCTGCAAGTCTTTTCAGTAGCCTAAGAATGAAATTCTTCCCATAGTACTTACCTTTCCTCTTAATCATGTTTGTGATAAACAATTAAGATCCTTTTCCTTGATAAAGAATAGGAAGCAAAATAGTATTTGAAACCAAGGAAGATTTTATTAAATACCTAATAAGAACTAGGTATTGCACTATATACTAGGTGGTGAGGATACCAATATTAAGCAGTTCTTTCCTCAAGAAGCTTATATTTTAGTCAGGGAAACAATATTGCAATTTTTCTTTCATCTGTTAACATGACACCATCTGTTTCAAATAATAAGCTAATATCTTCCTTCTTATTCTAGCTCTGAAAGTAACTTTTTAAAAAAAAAAGGGGTTTTTTTGTCATAATATTTTTTTTCATGTTCTATTTTTCCTGATAACTTGCAATTCATTCAGGACTTTAGCATTCCTGACACTGCTCTCAAAAGTTAGTGTCACTCTCGGGTATTCATCTTTGAACATATGTTCTTCTTTCTGCCTTTCGTATATATTTCTAAACAGATCAGAGAATTGTGAATTCTATATATGAAAAAATTATGGGTAAACATGCCATACTGTGTAGTGACTGGGATGCTTGACTAGGAAGTAGAAAGACCTTGGCTCACATCTCACCTCAAATACTCACTAGCTGGATAGCCCATGCCTAGTCAATCAACCTCTTTGTGCCTGCATTTTATGATTGGGGTGAGGTGGGGGGGAGAAGAAGAGTTGGACTTAATGGCTTCTAAGGTCCCTTCTAGCCCTAAATCAATGATCCTGTTATTTTATCAAATACTTATAACTTTTGTTGGCTGGTCATTACATTACATTACAATAGTGTTTCTTTCTATGGGGAAATTATCTTTAAGGTTTCAAACAACCAATTTACAAATGAACTTCTGAAAGAACCCATTTGTAGGTACTTCCTACATTTCAAATTCGAGTCTAGAATATAATGTTGGAATGTATCACCTCCTGAGTGTTATTTGTTCCCAATTTTATGGTACCCAGCTGTTCTCAACACTGATGAGGTCAGTCAATTCTAGTTCATGTCAACTAATTCAATTAAACAAATATAAAGCATCTGCTGTGTGTGAAGCATTAGGGATACCAAGATGAATGTGACAAGTCCTACTTTTGTGGAACTTATAGTCTGATTGGGGAGAGAGGAGGAAATGTACACAAAGAACTATGATACAACTCTGAAATTCAAAGGAGGGATATCCCAGGAAAGTGCTATTGAAAGAGAAATTTGAGAATGGCGAAATCTCTTTTTTTCCTCTTTTTTTTTTTAAGTGGATGAAGCTTGGAGGTCTACCGAAGTCTTCATTGAGAAGGTAATTTCTGAGTTGGACCTTGGCCAAAGGGAGGGACTTCAGTGACAGATATGGAGGTAAAAGGCAGACCATTCCAGGCTTTGGTTAGGGAGGTGGTAAATAAGCAAAGGTGCTGAGATAGGGGAGGACAAGATGAGAAGAAACCAATGTAAGCTTGTAAAGACCAGGGATCATTTTTTTTCCCCCTTTGTATCCCTAACTCCTGGCACAGTACTTTGTATACATCAAGTACTTCACATACAGTTGGGGAATTAAGCAAGTAGCCCAGTTTGGTTAGAAAATAGAATAGCTCCAAGAAAATGGTATGACACAAGACTGGACAAGTAGATCAGATCCAGGGTATAAAGTATTTTGAATGCCAGAAGATATATTAATAAGGAACCACAGAACTCTTAAGCACTGGAATAACAAGATCATAGAGACATGTGGTGAAAAAGATTATTTGGCCTACAGAATGATAAATTGATTTACTGGGTATAGGCTGAGGCAGGAAGATCCATTAGGAAAACCATTATAGGCACCTTGGTGAGATATTACAAAGACCAGAGCAAATACAACTACAGTAGGATTGGCAAGAAAAGGCCATATACGAGGGGGATCACGAAGAAGAGAAACAATAGAACTTGGCAACTGACTGGATATGAACAGTACTGAGGAAAAGGAAAGAGTTCAAGAGAGTTCCCAAGCCTAGGTAACTGAGAAGACAGCAGTACTCTAGTAGAAATAAAGCAGCTACAATGAAAGGCAGATTTACAGCTGAAGAAGTCCAATATACAGGTAAAAATGTGGAAAAGGAGTTCAGGGGATAAGCTGGAGTTAGCAAGTAAGTGGAGGACATGTCCCAGGCACTGTGCTAAGTGCTGGGAATACAAATATAAGCAAAAAGAAAGATGGGCCTCACCCTCAAGAAGCTCATTCTCACTTGGGGGAGGGAACAATACGCAAAAGGGATGTGGAAAGGGGGGAGGGGTAGAGGAAAAAAAGCTGAACAGGAAAGTCCAGGGAGTCTGAAGTAAGGGAATGAAGCAGGGCCATTAAAGCCCATTCCCCAAATGGAGGTTCTAGGAGGAAATCACTAATGGAAGGGCATGTAACAGGGAAGGTTTTGATTGGAAGTGGCAATTGACCCTGGATAAGTTATGGGAAAGATTAAAGAGAAAACTAAGGCCTTGGGGAACACTCACATTTAGGGAGCAGGAGAAAGAGGAACCAATAAAAGAGGATGGTATGGATAAGTCAGAGAGGTAAAGAGAGAGCTGTATTACAGAAGTCAAGGCTGGAGAAAATATCAAAAAAGAAGGAGTGGTTTGGAGTATAAAACAATACAGAAAGGATCCCATGATCATGAACTGAGAGCTGGAGGGAATCTTAGGAGTCATCTAGTCCAAAACTTCTTAAACTGCAGGTCTGAATGTGGGGGTGGTGAAAATTTGGGGAATAGTAAAAGGTAATGTATACCTATTTTATATACCTGTATACCCAGGGTTGAGGAAAATTGTCTTGGGTGAAAAGGGGTCACAAGTGGGAAAAGTTTAAGAAGCCCTGATCTAGCCTAACCCTTTCATTTTACAGATAAGGAAACCGAGGAACAAAGGGGATCAATAGCTTGCCCCCAAGGTCATCAAAATAGGCATAGGAGGGATGAGAGAAAAATGGATGAAACCACAGAGGTTTGGGTGTGAAGAAATTTACTACTCTTCAGTAAAACATGTTTGCCTGCAAATAAAGAAGGGGTGATTAAGAAAAAAAAAAAAAGTTGAGTGGTTGATAAAAAAAAAAAGGTCATGGAAAGCTATTGGGAGTCAGACATTGCCATGCATATGGGAAACACCACTTCCCCACCCCCAGCTCAGAGAAAAGAAATTTTTAGCAAGAGGACCAAGTCAGCAGGTTTTTATGCCTTCTTCCAGGAAAAGCTTTATATTATTTGGTAAATGAGTAGAGAAGGAAAATGACGAGGGATACCCACCATTTTCGGTAATAGCATACTAACGGTTCCACCAACATGGAGCCTTTTTTTTTTCTGGGCTATGGGGGGTTAAGTGACTTGCCCAGGGTCACACAGCTAGTATGTGGCAAGTGTCTGAGGCTGGATTTGAACTCAGGTTGTCCTGAATCCAGGGCTGGTGCTTTATCCACTGTGCCACCTAGCTGCCCCTAAGCCTTTATTCTTCAAAGACTCGGGATGAACTATGTGTAATTCTAATATTTTTCTTTGTGCAATGACGCATCTGGCATGCCATTTAATTTGCCAGGGTTATTTGTTTTAATGAAAAGTACAAAGTTTATTTCTTTAAAAATAAGATTCCAATTACTCTCCAGGGCAACTACTCCTGCAGTCCTCTATTACTGCTACTAGAATTTTTCTTTTTCTTTACTTAGAATTCTATTTCCCCAAATTACATGTAAAAACAAATTCTAACAATAATTTTTAATTGATGTCCACACCCTCCACACCCCACAACTGCTACTAGAAATTTAAACTTAAGTCTTAGTATTCTAAATACTGTCTGCTCACCATATTCTTTTTGAAACACAAGCACGAGGGGCCAGCTAGGTGGCGCAGTGGATAAAGCACCGGCCCTGGATTCAGGAGTACCTGAGTTCAAATCCGACCTCAGACACTTGACACTTACTAGCTGAGTGAACCTGGGCAAGTCACAACCCCCATGGCCTGCAAAAAAAAAAAAAGAAGAAGAAGAAAAGAAACACAAGCACGACTCTTTGATATGGTGTGTCAAATAAGTTATAGACAGATCATTGAACAAAAAAAAGTCACCAATCACTTAGCCACTTACCTAAAGTTCTTTTTTATTTTAAAAGATATTTCCTTCTAGTCTACTTTTTATTTTTTATTTATTTATTTTTTAGTGAGGCAATTGGGGTTAAGTGACTTGCTCAGGGTCACACAGCTAGTAAGTGTTAAGTGTCTGAGGTCGGATTTGAACTCAGGTACTCCTGACTCCAGGACCGGTGCTCTATTCACTGTACCACCTAGCTGCCCCTAAAGTTCTTTTTTTACTATAAACTCAACTATCAGGACACAATACAGAAGGGAGCGGTCTCTGCACAGGCAAAAGAGAAGAAACTGTCAACTGAAGTTCATCAATTTGTGAATCATGCCAGTCTCCCAAGGTCTGTCCTAAGCTCTCTTATTTCTTCCTCTAAACTACTACTGTGCTTGGTGATTGCATCAGCTTCCATGGATTCAATTCTCAGCTCTTTGTAGATGATCCTATGTTCTATTTATCCAACCCTGACCTCTGCTGAGTTTCCCATTTCTATCTATCGGACATCTCAAACTGGCTGTCCTATACACAGCTTAAACCCAATGTGTCCCAAATTTAGCTCATAATCTCTCCCCCTCAAATTCTCCCTTTTTCCTAACTTCCCTATTACTGTCAAAGGTACCATCATCCTCCACTCCTCATTCTCTTTATTTAACCCTCCCCATAGGCCAAGCACTGTTGCTTTTGTCCTCCCAATATTTCTCATATACACTCCCTTCTCTCCTCTGGCAATGCCACCTTGTGGGTACAGCCTCTCATCACCAAACACTTAGACTATTAGAACAGCCTTCAGTTTGGTTCCCCTGCCTCATTTCTCACCCCCCACTCCTTCCACACTATCGTATGCTCAGAGGTCAAAAAGATCTTCCTAAAGCACGTGTCTGACCATATCCCTGCCTCTAGCCTCAATAAACTCCAGGGGCTTTTCTATTACTTCCAGGATCAAATGTAAAATCCTGTTTGGCTTTTCAAACCTTCATAAACCGGCAAGGGCTACGTACTTCCCGGCAGTGCACTCTATAATACAGTAACACTGGTTGCCCCTCATACCTGAAATTCTCTCCCTCTTCATCTCCATCATCTGGCTTCCTTTAAGACTCAGCTATACCTTCAGCAAGAAGCCTTTCCTAATTCCCCTTAATGCCAGTGTCTTCCCTCTGAGATTAGCTCCAATTTATCCTGTATATATCTTGTTTGTACATAATTGTCTGCATGTTGTCTCCCCCCATTAGACTGGGAGCTCTTTAACAGCAGACACTGCGACTCTAGAAGAGTGGCTGGGACATAAAGGCTGCCTGATCACTGTTTGTGACTTGACTTGAATCGGTCTGCTCACTATGGAAAGCGATTTTTAATTACACTTTTGAGAATAAGAACTTCATGGCCTTCCAGCCTGAGATTCTACTCTTATACACACACTTAAAAAAGGTCAAGAGAAAACAAGATCCCACATATACCAAAATATTCACCAGTACCCTTTTTGCAGTAGCAAAGAACTATAAATTAAGTACCCAATTATTGAGAATAGCTGAATAAAATATTGTGACATGATATTTTGGAATTTTTTTCATTGTAAGAAACAACTATGAAGAATTTATATATACTGATTTTTATTTATTTATTTTTTGGGGGGTGAAGCAATTGGGGTTAAGTGACTTGCCCAGGGTGACACAGCTAGTACGTGTTAAGTGTCTGAGGCCACATTTGAACTCGGGTCCTCCTGACTCCAGGGCCAGCACTTTATCCACTGTGCCACCTAGCTGCCCCCTATCCTTCTTCTTTTTTTTGTTTGTTTGTTTCTTTTTTTGCAGAGCAATGAGGGTTAAGTGACTTGCCCAGGGTCACACAGCTAGTAAGTGTCAAGTGTTGGATTTGAACTCAGGTACTCCTGAATCCAAGGTCCGTGCTTTATCCACTGCACCACCTAGCTGCCCCCTTATCCTTCTTTTATGAATGTAGACCACAAACTACAGTAGTACCAGCATTATCTGTGACTTGGTCAACAAGACACATTACAGATATGTTCATATCAAATTACAGCTGAAAACTGATTAGCTGTCCAACATATCAAGGCTACTGTTTTGTTAAGGAACACCCCCACAGCTGGAATGTTCTTAGTCAAAGTGAGAACCAGCCTTCAGACTGGTGTCTTTAAAAAAATGAAATTTAACTTGCCTCATTTTAAAATAAATTGAATTGTGATTTAATGTGTTAACAAAGTTACTGCATTATAAATTTGTGTTTTTTTAATGTGCTGACAACTATTTCAATATAATTGGTTTCTTTTGCAATCACATGTATTTCATTTGATGCATTTAAAAACATTACTCTGAGAAGGTCCGTCACTTATACCAGCCTGCCTAGGGAGTTCACAAAAAGGTTAAAAAAAAAAAAAACCCTTGGTTTTAAATACCACATATACTGTTGGATGCACTTCATGTGTTGATTGATTTTGTTGAACTGATTTTTCCCCCTCTTTTAAAATCTTTGTTATGAGGCAGGACATCTCAGGGAGGGAAGGGGGCATATTCAGAAACTAAGGTGATGTAACAACACATGGCATTAATAAAAAAAAACAATAACTAAAATAAATGTTTTCTCGGAACCTTCATTGTGGCATGGTGATCCAAAGGCTATTTATGGTAGTGGACTGCAAGCTCTCCCAAGTCCCTCCAAGCTCAAAAAAAAAAAAAAAAGGACATCGTGTCTATTGTTCATTGTCCAAGGACCAGCCTAGCTGAGTTCCAAGAGAGGATTATCTCCATATTGGGATCAAGAAATCCACTCACCAAGACATGAATCGGAATTATACCCACAAAATGACAAGGACATAATTGGAGAGATATTTTGTCCATTGGGCAGTGCTAATGTAATAAAAATGACAATAATACCTAAATTGATTTACAAATTCAGCACCATAAAAAAAAATCAGCAAAGGATTACTTTATAGAGCTTGACAAAGTAATAACAAAATTATCTGGAGGAACAAAAGGTCAAGAATACCAAGAAAGTTATGTAAAAAAAAAAAAAGTGGAAAGGAAGGAGACCTAACAGTACTAGCACTCAAATCATATTATTACAAAGCAATAATCATCAAAATAATTTAGTCCTGGTTAAAAGATAGAAAGTTGATCAGCATGCAGACTGAACCATACTATTTATTTTGTTTTTGGTGCTGCTGTTTTTCTTTTTTGAGGTTTTTCCTTTTTGTTCTGATTCTTCTCTTATAACATGACTATTGCAGAAATAGGTTTAATGTTATTGTACAAAAATAACCTATATCAGATTACTTGCTGTCTTGGGGAGGAGGGAAGGAGGGAGGTGAGGGAGGGAAAAAAATTTGAAACTAGGTATCTTATAAAAACAAATGTTGAAAAAGATCTCTACATGTAACTGGAAAATAAAAAAATACTTTCATAATTAAAAAAAGTTATGGTATACGAATGTAAAAGACAACTACTGTGGTGTAAGAAATGAGGAAGTAGGTGATTTTAAAAGACGGAATTATATGAAATGATGCAGAATGAAGTAAGCAGAATGAGGAGAAATTTTATATTATAACATCAATATTATGACATTTTAAAGAAGCTAATAAAGTGAAGGAAATGAGTAGAACAAGGAAAAGAATTTTTGCAATAAAAGTAACATTGTAAAAACCAACTTTGTAAGAACTATGATCAATGCAATGACCATTCATGATTCCAGAGGATCAGGTAACGAAAGATGCTATCCTTACAGAGAAATGATGGACTTTCAGAAGAGGTCACTGTATTATTAGTTTTACTTAAATGTTTGTTAGAAGAGACGTCTCATGAAGTAGGAGTAATCTGTAAATGTTTGTAATGTGTGTTTTTTAAATCTAAATCAATAAAATGTAGTAGGGGGGAAAAAAGTTGATCAGCATAATAGATTAGGTACATAAGATCCAGAAACAGTGAAACTGTTCGGTAAACTCAAGGACACCAATTACTTTGATGAATACTTTCTATTTGATTAAAAAAAAAAAAGAACCTGATGAGAACATTGGAAAACAGTCTGGGAGAGAATAGGCTTAGCCCAATATCTCATACCATGTATCACAATAAGATCCAAATGAATATATAGCACAGACAAGAAAAAAGTCCTCTCATTAGCAAAGAAGAGAAGGGAAGGAGACCCTTTACAAACATGGGTGGAAGAGAAAGTTTGACTAAACAAGGAGAAAAGTATCATGAGATAAAATGGAAAGTTTTGAAATCAACACAGATTCAGGGAAAACTGAGATAACTTGTATGAACATAGTGAAATGAGCAGAACCAGTAAAAAAAAAATTTGTATAATGACTATAATATTGTTACAGAGAGAAACTTTGAAAGACTTAAGAATGCTAATTAATACAACTAATCACGACTCCAACAGATTCTTTCACCTTAAGTAGATAAGTATCAAACTAAAGGTATAGAATAAGGAATAAGAACATGTGAATGTTTTGCTTGATTATATTTGTCATGAGACAGAGCCTTTATTTGCGGGAGGGAGGAAGTTAGAGTTGGATGGTGTGAGAGGGTAGTGATAGTAATTCAAAAAAGAAAAGAAAAGAAGTGTAGCAATGAAACATTTAAAATAGATAGGGGAGGGGGCAGCTAGGTGGCGCAGTGGATAAAGTACCAGCCCTGAATTCAGGAGTACCTGAGTTCAAATCCAACACTTGACACTTACTAGCTGTGTGACCCTGGGCAAGTCACTTAACCCCCATTGCCCCACAAAAAAAAATACATAGGGGAAGGCAAGAGTGAAAGAAATGCTTTTTAATTGGAAAAATATTTTAATTTATAAAAATACATAAAAGATAAGGAATTCAGAAGGGATGTCAGAACACCATATTAAATTTAATATATGCTTTTAAAAATGTATACATAAAAAGAAATACCTGGTTCTATAAACAAACCTCTCTTTAGGTCTTCTTCTATAGAAACATTTACATTTGTCAAATGCATAATGAAAAGAAAGCATTATATATATATGGGGGGGGGGGCAATGAGGGCTAAGTGACTTGCCCAGGGTCACACAGCTAGTGTCAAGTGTCTGAAGCCACATTTGAACTCAGATCCTCCTGAATCCAGGGCTGGTGTTTTATCCATTGCGCCACCTAGAGGCCCCAATCATCTATTCTTTTACAAAGTATTTGCTATTTATACAGTAATCTATTTCAAAAGCTATCGAAGACCTAAAATAAGGTCATTTAGTGATAGCAACATAGTTAATAAAATAAAAATTATGGACCTATTTCTCCCCTCAAAATAATATTCTACTTGGTTTTATAATGGCTAGCAAGAGCTTCCATCTTACTAGCAGCATCAGTAGATTCATACTCCTAATTCAGTCCAACTGTGGCTAGCATTTAATTGAATGTGCATTGCTTATACACAAATAGTCTAAACAAATGAGGCAGGTGGACCAGATGCTAGGTGAATGTGAAATTAAAATAAATTAAAACAAAATATGGATTTTAAATATAATTTAATTTTAAAATATAGATTAAAATAAAATATGGAATTAAACATAACTCACAAAGTACAGACATACTAGAACGATTGAATGATGATTATAAAATTGACAAGTCATCTGAAAATCAATTCCCATTTGATTCTCTTTAACCTGGAAGATACATAAAGAGAGACTAGACAGGTGATTTCACTGATGCCGAGATCTTGGTAAGGAACTTACTTTACCAATGCAAGGCAGCACCTCTTGGCAATTTGAGAAGCCTTAGAGACATAAAGAATTGCCTAGAGGGGCAGCTAGGTGGTGCAGTGGATAAAGCAGTGGCCCTGGATTCAGGAGGACCTGAGTTCAAATCCAGCCTCAGACACTTGACACTTACTAGCTGTGTGGCCCTGGGCAAGTCACTTAACCCTCATTGCCCCACAAAAAAAAAAAAAAAAAAAAAGAATTGCCTAAAACACTGAAAGATTAAGTGATTTGCCTCAGGTGACACAATCCACATATGTCAGAGTCATGAGTCTTCCTGGATCCAAAGTCACCATCTCTCTAGCTACTAAGGCATCCCATTTCTCTATCTTTGCCATCATTTATTCTAAGGCAGAATTAACACTCTGAAGAAATTTCTCTACTTTATTAGGATGGTATCTATTCATGATGAAATAAACTTGTGAAAGGAAAAGAAGGTAGGAAAACAACCTAATACCAAGGATTCACATGTCATCTGAAATTTAAGGGCCAAAGACCTAAAGAGTCACCAATTACCAAGTTTTTCTCAACACTACTAATATTGAACAGTCTAGGTACAGTGCTGTGTATTTTCAGATGAGGCACAATGAATGTCTAATAGCACAATCAGAATTTCTTGGATAGTTTTATATTCTGTGTAAAATATTTACGTTGTTCATAATGCAGAAATCTAGATCACAAGCATACCTCTAGGTTTTCCCTGGTCAACGTCAGCCTTCTGAAACACTCCCCCCCTTTAGAAATAACTATAGCAGTCAATGACCAAAATGTCATTAATACTCTAAACTCTTTACACTATTTAGTAAAATTAGGCTAAAAATGAAAGCTCTTCAATTTTCTTATGTCTAAGTTGAAGTCCAAGAGCTCATTAAATATCACAATAGATAACACTGGAAAACTCCAATTAGAACAGTAGAGAATATGAAACAGTTCACTCAGCACCTTGGGCATAATCCCAAATCTCCTATCCTCTTGTAAACGTATGGAGGGCTTCCAGTCAGAGGATTAGAGAGCCCTGGCCTGTAATCCACAGGGCAGAAAACCAGGCTATGGGTATTTGTTAAACAGGATAAACCACAAAACGCCAAGTCAGTGTACAATCAGTTCTTAAAAAGTAGCCAGATGCTAAGCTTTATGGACTAGACCTCTGTGTGTTTTGTAACTAACTCGCTGTCTTTGAAAGTTGTAGTTTTATAATGTAATATATACTGGAAAATGTGTATAGAGGCAGATAAATCACAACACACATAAAAATCTGATAGTATAAATTCCACTGTTCCCGGCTTTATTTTCTTAACTATGATTAATGTCCTCCATTTCTAAAAACATTTTCACAACAGCTTATTTTTAAAATAATCTATCTTCACATTCAACATACCTAAGAAGTTTACAATAATAATTCCAAGAAATCTGAACAAAAGTGGGGTATTTTTAAAGGCGGTCTCAACCAAAACAAACCAGAGACAAGTTTAATAAGCTTGGGCCAGTTAGGATATAGCCACTGGTAAACTGGTAAATGATATAATTTGAACACAGAGCAAGCCTGTTATATTAGAGGTACGGCAAATGCATCCCAGAAACCTAACTAGAAAACACGTGTTGGGGCAGCTAGGTAGCACAGTGGATTGAGCACTGGCCCTGGAGCCAGGAGGACCTGAGTTCAAATCCAGCCTCAGGCACTTGACACCTACTAGCTGTGTGACCTTGGACAAGTCACTTAACCCCAATTGCCCCACCAAACAAACAAACAAACAAAAACAAAACAAAGAAAAAAAGAAAACACGTGGCTAATATACTCTGACTCTAAACACTGCCTCAAAAAAAAAAAAAAAAGGACGGCCTCTATATACCCAATAAACACACCTTCCTGGACATTTCTGATACTTTGAAGGATATGTGACCTTCACCAATGTGTGTGCTTCCTCCAAAGATCACAGTTCACCCACGGTCTCTTTCTGCACCACCTTAATCTGTCTTCCTGTAAACCCAGCAGAGAGCCCACCCAATGTGCCTGGGGCGTTCCTTTAGATCCCAACATTATTTGAAAACCAATGAGAGCGTAAAAGCTCTCCACTCTCCATTATTTCTTACCCTCACTACAAGATCAGTCCATTTCTTCCCATTAAACATCTCCGATGAAAAATTCTTAATTTCACTCCTCTTGTCCAATTTCTGAATGGTAGTAGTTGTAGCCAGCTGACACCCTACACTCCCCTCCATTGCTCTCTGAGTGGCCATCAGCTTTTATACTTAGAGGCCAAGTACTAATTAATAAGTATTGTAGTGAATTAAATTAATGTCCTTGTCTTCAGGGGAAAGGAAAAGTATATAGTCCTTGAGAATTTTTTTTCCTTTTTCTTAAGGAATTATACAATTAGAGGCCCAGCTGGGTGGCACAGTGAATAGAGTGTCAGGCCTGGAATCAGGGAAGACTCATCTTCCTGAGTTCAAATCTGGCATCAGACACTTACTACATGTGTGATCCTGGGCAAGTCATATAACTCTGTCTGCCTCAATTTCCTCATCTGTAAAATGAGTTGGAGAAGGAAATGGCAAACCACTCCAGTATCTTTGCCAAGAAAATTCCAAATGGGGTCTTGAAGTGTTAGACACGACTGGAAATGACTGCACAACAAATATAATTACAGAGTGTGAAACAGTAATCAAACTTCCTTTCACAATAGCTCACATTTATAAAGTTCTTTATAAAGCAACTTCTTCCCAACAAACTGGGAGCTGGGGGAAGATAGTGGTCATATTATTATTCCCTTTTTACAACCCAAATCAACAAGCATTTAGTAAGCCAGGCAAAAGTGAAACAGTTCCTGCCCTCAAGGAGTTTACTATCTTTCAATGGAGACACATAGATAGCAAACAGCTTTTAGATAATTTCGAGGGAGTAGGGACGCAGTGAAAAGGCATTAGGAGTGGAGATCAAAACAGACTCCACATAGAATGTGATACTTGAGCTGAGCAATGAAGAAACCTAGGGATTCTCCAAGAAGAGGAAAAGAAATAATTCATTTGAGGCCCAGAAATGAGCATACTATGAGATGTATAGTGCTATGTATGGGGAACATTAGCAATATCATGAAGAGGAGTAATATAAAAAATGAGGCTGGGAAGGGTTTTCCATGCCAAATAAAATGAAAAGCCCTGGTGTTTAATGAGAAGAGGAATAACATGGTCGGATCTGTTATTTAGGAAAATGACTTTGGCAGCTGTGTGGAGGATGGATTGGAGCACGGAGAGACTTCAGATAGGGAAACCAATTAGTAGATTACGGAAATCTTTTAGGCAAAATGTTATGGGGGCCTGAACTAGAGTATTGTCTGTGTCAGGAAAGATAAAGGGACAGACTGAAGAGATGACATGGAACTAGGAACAAAGGACTGGCTAGGTAGCATCAGTCAGAGGTGAGAGTGGACACTGAGGCTGCTAACCTGGGTGAGTGGAAGCTGAGGACTGACTAGAGGGGCAAATGAAAATGATTTTTTCAGGGTGACATAGCAGGAGACAGCATTGCATTCTGAAGACAAGTCTAATGACACATTTTTTTTTTTGTTCGGTTGTTTCAGTTTTGACAATTTGGGGTTTTCTGGCAGAGATACTGGAGTGGTTTGCCATTTCCTTCTCCAGCTCATTTGACAGATAAGGAGACTGAGGCAAACTGGGTTACATGACTTGCCCAGCATCACACACCTAGTTAAGTGTCTGAGACCAGATTTTAACTCAGGAAGATGTTTTCCTGATTCTAGGCCTGCCACTCTATCCACTGTGCCATATAGCTGCCCTTCTAAATGACACAAATCCAGTGTTTTTTTCCATTATACCATACTACCTTAGAGAAAAGGGTCTTCTGCTAATAATGTTTAAAAGCAACTCAGCTTAAATTCTTTCTCCAAGAGTCTCTTGGTAAATAGTTACAAAAGTGGGGAGTGAAGGAAGGACTGAACTCTCTGGTTCCCTACATCATCCGCACTTTGGGAAAATAGACATATCTAGCAAAACCTCAACTGTGAAAGCCTAAATTAACTAGAACTTTTCCATATTTCTCTAGAAGCTTTCTAAAAAAAAAAATTACTAAGCAGTGTGGTCCTACGCAAGTCATTTAACCCTCATTGCCCCACAAAATAAATAGATAGATAGATGAATAAATGAATCTATGAATAAATAAATAAATATGTACATATATATACATATATATTTCTTATGCCCCCCAAGTGGGATGAGTTAGTTTTAAAACTAAATATTTGCCCTTCTAAAATGTTGAAAACTTGTTAAACTATAAATCATGCATTTATATTTCAAGATAGCTTCTCTAAGTAAACTGAGGATAAAATGCACTGGACCCAGAGAAAAGTGTGTATTCCAGTTATAGGATTTCACTGTGTGTTAAGTCCACCTTATATGTTAGAGAAGTTTGAGGGAGGTTCCTTGAAATTTTATCACATATTTAACAATATCTGGAGGTTTTAGGATTTTTATTTTCTAACAACATAAAGATTTTACTGAGGTGTGAATGAGAATAAGAAGGTAGAGAACTACTCAAAAAAAGAAACTGATCATTTACAAGCAACCTTTAAGAGCCATTATAAAACAAGGAATTAAGAATAGATTGCTTCCTAGCTGAGATTAAAGACACTATAGATATAAACTAATATTCATATAGTTAACAAATATAAGGCTAAGATGGAGGTCAAAAAACTATTACAGTACGATATTTTTAATCTACAAAACCATTTTCATCAAGTCCAAAAACAACAAGAGATTATATATAATGGGTAAAGATTTATTCTGCTGAGTATTTACTCTAATTGGACAGCTTCCTTCTATCTCTCAGTTCATATCCTTCCCACTTCTAGCTCACATTAACTAACTATTAAAACTGCCAAATATTTTAAGATCTATAGATAGTTGACTCAAACTTGTCTCAACATATTTCCATTATACTGTATAAATGCCAGGAAGCACTTTCTTAAAATTGGAAAGTATAGGAAAATTAATTTTGCATTTTATCTCAAGTATATACAAGTCTAAAGAATTAAAAGGGCCTCCCCCTTTCATTTGTCTTTGAGAACAGGAATTGAAATTTTATTATGTCCAATTAATCCACTGCATAAAGTACCCATCACGGAGTGACTTCTTCACACTCCATTCCAAGTCTCAACTTCTGGGTTTTATCACTAATGACAGCTTACAACTCCCTGTTCTGTTTCAAGGGCACTAGAATTCTGGAAGCAACGCTGAAATGAGAGGAGACAAGTGAGTCATCTAAACCTAACCTTGGCACACCTCACTGTCTGTGACAGAAGATCCCAATGTTTTCCTTATATAGAGTTAAGAGTCATTTATCTCACAAGTTTGATCAAAGAAGCCCAAAGTATTTACAGGCATTATCTCGTTAAAGTTCACAGCATTCCTAAGAAGGAGGAGACAGGTAGGTGATAGCATTATAGCAATGGGAAGGCCTCCAAACTCTTCTGCATCTACCCAAGCCATTTGGGTATGGGTGATATTATGCCACTTGATACACACTTCCCATTATTAAAATAATCAACATGCCTGTGATAGAGTTGGCACAACTCTATTGCCAAAAGCCTCCCTGCTCTTTGGAGAGGTGATTCGGATTAGTGAACACACCTGGAAAGCTGATGCTCTAGCATAACTCACTCTCGCCAATTTGGAAATCTCAACTGCTAAAACATTCATTTCTTAATGCCCAAATGGGCATTAAGAAATTATAATTATTTTACCTGGTGTTATTTCATAAATTTTTCAAAATTATTTAACAGCTGCTACATAAATAACAATGGAAAGATTATTCTTGAGAGGTGGAAGGGGGGGAAATGTGAGGGTTAGAAGGAAATCTTTAATAGAGATTATTAAGCGGCTTACCGAACAACTTTCTCTTGAGGTAAGAAGTGCAAGTATCATGTACACTTTACAGGTCAGGAAGCTAAGGCTCATGATAGAATTGACTTGTGCAAACACTTCTTAAGTTTTAAGGCTAAGAATTGAACCCATCTCTGCTTTCCAGTGTTCTTTCCATATTACCGCATCATCTAAAAATGTGTTTGTTTAGTAGAATTTAGAGCAAAGACTAGTATTTACAATCCCAGCGCCTAGCATATTGTCTGAAACATAGTAGGTACTTAAAAAGCAAATTCCTGTTGAGCAGTAGGAAGGCAAGAGTAGCCAGGGTATAGCCAAAAAACAAGCCAACCAACCCTATGCATAGTTTTCTTTTATCCACACAGAGTTGAAAGTAGATAGCAGTGGGGGAAATGATGTGATGCAGTGGATAAAGCACCGGCCCTGGATTCAGGAGGACCTGAGTTCAAATCTGGCCTCCGACACTTGACACTTCCTAGCTGTGTGACCTTGGGCAGGTCACTTAACCCTCATTGCCCCACCCAAAACAAAACAAAAAGAAAGTAGATAGAAATGACCTTAAAAATGGGAGTTTTATAGGACCACAGACTTGGACCTAGAAGATCATTTATGCCAACACAAACTACACAAATGAGTAAAGTAAGATCCAGAAAGGTTAAGTGACTTCCCCAAGGCCACACAGGCACAGGTAGAGAAGTGGCACAGGCCCTCTGATGCTGTAGGAGTCCTGATTTCATTGTACCATACCAGCTGGTTTTCCCAGTTCTGTCTCTCTGCCTCTCTCTCATGAACCTCACCTCCCAAGAGATGAAGAGCACCCAGTATGCTCCATACCATAGAGATAAATAAGTTAAAAGGTGATCCCAACCTTCAGCACTGTTTATTGGGAGAGAAGAAAGGAAGAGGATTCCAGATACAAAGGATGAGACTGGAAAGTGGGTCCACACTGATGCTCTTGCATAGAACTAGGAGAGGACATGTGAAAGAACGAAAAAGGAAGCAGCCTTTCCTTAGGGGTTAACATTCAGGGATATGCTGGGACACCTCCATGGATGGGAAGGGTCATTCACAGGCACCCCAATTCCTGTCAGATTCTCTTCCTTGCAAATAATGAGGGCCTAAGAGCTGAATAAAGACAGATCTAAGGGAATGGGAGGTTCCTCTGGCCAGCTCTTGGAGAGGGGGGTTGGGGGGGGGGCGGGCGGAAACATCTTTGTGTACAGTGTGATGATCAAAAGAAAGGGCACTGCATTTGGGGTCAGAGAACCTAGAGGGGTTAAATTTGGGTTCAGCAACTAACTCAACTGTGTAAAACTGTGAAAATTATTTCACCCTTCTGAGCCTCAGTTTCCTCAGATGTAATATGGGGTGGGGGGAACATAGATTAGATTATTTCCTAGGTACTTTATAGGAGGCAGCTAGGTGGTTCAGTGGTCAGGAAAACCTGAGTTCAAATGCATCCTCAGACACTTACCAGCTGTGTGACCCTGGGCAATTCACTTCACCCTGTTTGCCTCAGTTTTCTCATCTACAAAACGAGCTGGAGAAGTAAATGGCAAACCACCGTAGAATTTTATCAAGAAAACCCCATGGACAATAGGGTCTGCAGGGTCACAAAGAGTCTGAAGTGACTGAACAACAACAGAGTTCTTTATAGGGCTAAATCTAAGATTCTCTGATGATCAATAGTACAAGTTCGGGTAATTATATTAGTGTAGTTAAGCAGCTGCCAACTACTCCCAGCTGTATCTTCACTCATCAAAACCAAGCAGATCTGCCTATTGGTGCTGCTGTTATTCTACTGGGGTAGGTTTGAAGAACCCTGGACAAACATCCCCATATACCTCCCTCCCCCAACACTTTCTGACAATATTCAGCAATAACATATAGGCAGCCCTAAGTTGGGACAGAATAGGAGGATAGGGGAGGGAGACTTAGCAATAACTATTATTTTGAAGGGGAGGGGGGGAATGTAAGAGGCTTTGTCTCCTAGCCTTCCTAGAAGTCTGTTTCCTTTGATGCTCTCAGCCCAGTATCTGCATCTAGGAGATCAAAGACAGGCTGGTTATTTGACACTGGAGTGTGAATTCATTTCAGATCCCGGACTGCTACAAACCCTATTCCCAAGAACTTCTAGGGACAAAGGACCTTGAGTCTGCTAGTCCCCAACTCCCAGTTTTGAGCCATAGCCCCAGGCCAAATCCACAGTCCATTCACACACTGCCTCTCTCTGCCTCTGCCTTTCAGACAAGGCAAAGAAGATTTTCCCTCCCAAGGTTCCTGCCTCTAGAGCCTGTCAGTATTCAAGGTGGGGCCCTGCTGGGGAGGAAGAGTGAGACTAAAAAGAGGGAATGAGAACAAGAAATGGAAGAGATAATAAAAAACTCTAGCTTTTTGGAAGCCTGATCCAAGACCTTTGTCTTTTAATAACTCTGAGCTTCAGTGTGTGTAGTGACGATGAAAATGAACAGAGAGGGAAATAATTTACCAACAAGAGAAAAGGGGGGTAAGGGTGGGAAGAGGAGAGATTTGATTGCTCATATGAAATGAATATTAGTTACAATCATCACTGATCATTGCACTTCATTACTGTATTTAAAATAATTATTCGATATTTCAGTATTTCTCATATTGATTTTGACATAGGTCTTATTCAATCATAATCTAAACACTGCTCCTGTAAGTGACCACAGACGCTGATAAAAGATCAGAGGCAACACTCTTATTTGAGTCAGCCTAGTGGCTGACTAAGTGGATACTTACCAGCTGTGTGACCATGGGCAAGTCATTTAATCTTGTTGGCCTCAGTTTCCTCATCTCTAAGATGAGCTGGAGAAGAATATTGCAAACTGCTCTAATATCTTTGCCAAGAAAACTCCAAGTGGGGTCACAGAGAGTCAGACACAACTGAAATGATTAAGCAACAACAAAAAGACTGTTGCATTCACTGATCTTCAAATCTTTGAAATGCTACATTAAGATTGTACCTTGACAGTTTTCTACAGGAAATCGTTTACATTCTAGCAACAGGAATTAAACTAAACATTTCTATGTCTTTATATTTAGCAGATGGCTTCAGTATAGACCGTCCTTGCCAGCAGAGCCCAAAGTTCTACTGGGGTCCGCTGGGCCTTGGTTCAAGCTTGAGTATGGTTGACATTTCTGTTCAGATAGAATGATTCCCACAAAGCAGAGGTGATGCCTCATTAAGTTTGGCTGAAACATTCGGAAAGCATTTTTTCCTCAAGGCATATATCTGCTGGCATATAAAAGCTACTTATAGAATCTCAGAGTTGGAAAGTCTTCTGGTCATGGGATCCCTTCCTGGACAGAAAATCTCCTTTACAATAAATAGAAGTAGTATGATGTATCTGTCAAGTGCTAGACTTCAAAGTCAGTGGAAACCTAGCTTCAAATCTCAGCTCACACACACTCCCTTAGCTCTATGGCCACAAGCAAGCCACTTAACCCTTTCCTACTCTGTACAACAAATGTACTACTCACCTTACATGGCTGTTATAGAGGATCGAATGAGATGAATGCATATAAATTGCTTTGCCAACCTTAGATAAATATAGAAATGTCAGTTATTATTATTAACCCGGCAAAGTGGTCATTCCAGCGATGAGAAACTCACTACCCTCTACAGAGACAGCCTATTTTATTTCTCAACCATTCTAATTAAGTTTGAGTATTTTTCCCCTCACTTTTATTTGGAAGAAAAGCCTCTTTTCCACTCACTGCCCCTAGTTCTGTCCTTTGAGGTCAAGAAAAACAAGTATGGGCCCTCTTCTGCAAAACGGCCCTGCAAATGTTTCAGGACTACTACCAAATGTGCTCTCCCCTCCCCCACCCACCCAAGCCTTCTCTCTTCCAAGTGAAACATTCCTGGTTCCTACAAGCAATCACTCCCACCCATCAAGCCCAGTTCCACAAATTGTAGGCATAGTTTTAAAAGCATCCTCAGGGCTGGAGGAAGGGATTCCTGATTAGAACACACACACACACACACACACACACACACACACACACACACACACACACACACACACACTCTCTCTCTCTCTCTCTCTCTCTCTCTCTCTCTCTCTCTCTCTCTCTCTCTCTCTCCCTCTCTCTCTCTCTCCCCACACCAACCCCTTCCTCAGCTTCCCAGAGTTCATTTGCCAAACCATGACTCATTTTATTGTCAGATACTCCCATGTTATATATCTCAAGTATCAATATTACCATTTCATATGCACCTAAATCATTTTTTGTAGCTTTTATCATATTAGAAAATGAATTAGGGAGAGTTAGGGGCAGATCCTCCTGGACACCAAATAAATTCTTGTAACTAACACATTCATATTCCCTCTCTCTCTCTCTCTCTCCCTCCCTCCCTCCCTCCCTCCCTCCCTCCTCCCCTCCCCTCCCACCCTCCAAATACTAGGATGACTATATAAGGAAACTTGGGTAAGACAATATCAAAATATCATTTCTTCCTATGGTTGTCTTGGGTACTGTTTTCTACTTAAGAGAAAGGCCAAACCAACCCATTTCTTTCTTTAACTAAAGAACAGTCACCTCCAAATAAAACTACATACACCAAGGGTGTCAATCACCACAGCATGTGGTGAAAATACTCCAGAATGTGGCTGAAAATGCCATTCAAATGTAATTGGGAAATACTTAACAAAATAAATAAAAATATAATATTCATGTGGATTTCTGAGTTAGTATGCATCCACAGGGATCCTTATGCAGTTCAGTGATCCGCATTTCTATTTGAGTTTTATAGCACTATACCACTGATGGGGAGAACAGGACTGATTAAGCACCTACTATGTGCCAGACACTGTGCTAATCTCCTTTACAAATATTATTTGTCCCTCAAACCAACAACTGGGATTTGGATGTTAGAAAAATATTAAAATGATTCCCCTTTTACTGTTAAGATGAACAGAGGTTGTGACAGCTAGGTGGCGCAGTGGATAAAGCCACCGCCTTGTATTCAGGAGGACCTGAGTTCAAATCTAAGCTCAGACACTTGACCCTTACTAGCTATGTGACCCTGGGCAAGTCACTTAACTCCCACTGCCCCAGAAAAAAAAAAGAGAGAAAGAGATAAACAGAGGTTAAGTGACTTGCCCAGGGTCATATAGCCAGTGTCTGAGGCCAGATGGAAACCTAGGTTTTCTTGACTACAGGCCCAACACTATAAACAATGGGCCACCTGTAATTAAATGGATAGAGACAACTCCCCAATTCTTCAACTTATAGTCTGAGAGTTGTCAGAGGCATTGATATATTAAGTGACTTGACTAGGGCCACATAGCCAGGAGGTGCCAGAAACTGGATTTGAATTTACTTATTCATGACTGAATCTAAAAGTTGCTCTCTTTCTTGGGATCTCTCTCTCCATGTTGTGTCTAACAAACTGGCCATGAGTGTTGTTTGTATGTAGATATGTATTTATGTATGTATGTATGCATGAGCATGTATATTAAATACCTCATGGGTTTCAAGAAATTTCGGCAGGGTATATATTGAGTGGGCTCCACTTCATTGCCAAATAGTAATGAGTATCACGAAGGACAGATGGGACCAACCAAGGAAATGGATAGATTCTGCACTGAGGACATGGTGTGAGATCGCACCTTGAGAGTTTCACAATAATTTTACACTAAGAAATACAGAAGTATATTGACTATACTTGAGTATATTGAGGAGATTCTCTGTAGAGAATTTATTGGAGGAGAAATACTCAGACTTGCACAAGGAGGATGAGAAAGACTACATTGACTCCATTTGGCTCTGGTATTAACATGAGCAGGGATCCCCACACAGGAAATCAAAGCATTCTGAATACCCAAATTCATTTCCAGGAGTTAATTACATAAAATTAACTCCACTTTACATAAGAAAAAACACACCACAAAAGACGGGTACAGCCCAACTTTACAAAGAGAAGCCACACCTAGTAAAGGAATGAGCAAGGGAAGGAGATTTACAAGATGTGGCCCCGCCACTAATGAGGTGAATGACCATGGACAAGTCACCTCTTTCAGGCTCCAGTTTCCTACACAAAATGAAAGGTTGGATGATTGTGATAGACCCTTCCAGGCATGGAAGGTTGTGTAAATGTAAGTGATTTGAAGTATCATGATAAACACCAATTAACACTTTCTTGTCCTTCATATATAATTTTAGGCACCAGTCTTCCTTTTGAATTTTTAATGTCTAAAAGACTGGAAGACTATAAGGAATAATTAATGTTATCACTTAAGATAACTACAGTTAGTACCACTTAAAGTACTATACTTGGACTCTCAATCTTACTTCAAGATTTAACTATTTTTAAGCAAGCATCTAGGGAGAAAACACTATTTTTAAAAAATAAATCCACATTTTCTCATCTAACAAATCCAGGGGCAATTTTCCCATTCTCTTCAAGAAAAGATTGTACTTCAGGCAAATTGTGAGAAAAATACAGACTTCCCTAAATTAAAAACTAGGGGTAGCAATTTATGTCAGGACTTAATAGTTTATTGTTGTTGTTTTTCAGTCATTCCAACTCTTTGTGATCCCATTTGAGGTTTTCTTGATACTGGAGTGGTTTGCCATTTCTTTCCCCAGTTCATTTTACAGATGAGGAAACTGAGGCAAACGGAGTTAAGTGACTTGCTTAGGCTCACACAGCTAGTAAGTGTCTGAGGCTGGATTTGAACTCAGGAAGATCAGTCTTCCTGATTCTAGGCCTGGCACTGTCCCACCTTAATAAATGAAGTTACTTCAAAGGCCTATGTTTGGCTTTCAATTTCTGAAAGACTTGACAAAACCAAGAATTTAAGTAAGATACATTGGCAGGGAAACAGAGGAAGAGAAGGTCCCTTTCTTCCTTGGAAAATGTGCCATTGAAAACACATCAACAAGAGTTAATCCCTTCCCTATAGGAATCATCTTTCTAAATAGAGTGTGACTCAGTTTTATATTTAGAAAAGAAAATTATCAAGACACTAGAGCAACACCCAATACAAGCACAAACGTACTGATCTCTATGTACCTAAGGTGGAAATTGCTTCTCTGAAATCAACTGCCTTGCCACATTCAGGTATAAAGCCAAACCCAGAGAAAGCACCCAGGCTTTTTATTATTGACTTTTCTGCTACTTCACTGGGTGATGAAAAATAAAGAACTATCCAGGCTAGAAGGATCTCTTGGAAATCAAGGAAGTATCTCGGTAATAATAAACAGAATCTTGATTTCTTTGGAAAGAGATAGAAAGAAAACTACATGCTATTTCTAACAAGTGGGGTCATGACATTTTTAAAAGTTTTATTTTTAATTTATGGAATAAAACAAGCATTTCCGTAATATTATGGCTGTTTGATGAACTGACTTTTAGGTACACAAATACCTAACTCAATGGAAAATTTGATATGAAAGATCCACAAGAAATATGAAGAAATCATTAAAAGAATAATTAATTATACAGCACTAAATAAGGTCAAACTGTTTACTTATGATATATGAAAATGTTATTAATATCAGAAATTATTAGCTATTAGTAGCAGTAATAGTATTCTTAAAATTGTTATCATTGCTGAGGTAGCATGGCATTTACCAATTATGCCATAGGACAGATTTTGTTATTTAGTAAGTATGTATTACTTCGACATGCAAATACTCCCTTTCCAAGTAGTCACCTTGGGAAACTCCTATCAAGTGTTCCTATCAGTGCTCAAAACATTCCTGGAACATCTATTTTGCAACTGCCTCACTTTTTGAAGCTACCAAAAAAGTAACTTGAATTGAAAAGAGAAGTGATTAATCTGGGCAATACCATTTCTGGTCAAAAAAAAAAGAGATGTGGTCATATAAAGTAACGAGACTATGTTTCTCGCGTGGCTCATCAATTATGCTTGAAATAAATTCCAAAAGAGGAGTTCCAAAAATATCTTGAGCAATAGCAACATCATTAAAACAAGTGTTGAGCCACCCAAGGTGACTACTTGGAAAGACAAGACCCATTTGGATGAATAAATTATGTTGTTGTTCAGTCTTTTTTCAGTGGTATCTGACTCTTTATGACCCCATCCTGGGTTTTCTTGACAAAGGCAATGGAGTGGTTTGCCATTTCCTTCCCCAGATCATTTTACAGAGGAGGAAACTGAGGCACAGATAAGTGACTTGCCCAGGGTCACATGGCTAGTGTCCAAGGCCAGATTTGAACTCAGGAAGAAGAGTCTTCCAGATTCCAAGCACAGTGCTCTATCCACTTTGCATAAATAAAACAAACAAACAAATAAATAAATGAATAAATGAATGAATGACTTTCAGAATCATTATCCTGTAAATTGTGATAAGGCTCGATCTGCAATTCCACTGGTATAGGCAACTCCCAGATGAAGAATTTCCCACTACCAATGGCATTTATTTATCTTATTTCCTTTATAATTACATCTTAGAGTAGCCTAGTAGACTGAATTGAAGTGCCTAGCTTAGAATTACAGAGAGTAAGTAACAAAGACAGGGTCTAGGGGGCAGCTAGGTGGAGCAGTGGATAAAGCACCAGCTCTGGATTCAGGAGGACCCAAGTTCAAATCCGACTTGGCCACTTGACACTTACTAGCTGTGTGACCCTGGGCAAGTCACTTAACTCTCATTGCCCCAGCAAAAACAAAACAAAACAAAAAAACACCAAAAAAAAACAAAGGCAGGGTCTAAACTCACCATTTTGGGGCTTCATTCAAGGGTAGATTTGAAATACTTTCCTGCACTTTGTCTAAAAGTTCTTACAGTAATGAATGGACTAATTTGCTTCTCATGGAATATTCCCCTTCTGTTAAGAATTTTTGATTTGCAAACTTCTTTTGTGTCCAGATTCAGAAAATGAAGAAATATTCTGCTTCAACTTATTTTTAGCAATCTTAAAACTTGTTTATGTACAAGTGACTCTCAAATTCAATACAAAACAATCTTTGATGGACAACCAAGTACTTTCACGAACCATACCCTGGATCACAGTTTTGGACACAACAGAAGTTATAGCCTTTAGAGCAGATTCAGTTCTAATGAAAGATTTCCTGTGATGTTGTAAAACATAGGAAATAATTATCCACCTACACTTTTCCCACTTAAACCATAACAACCTTGGGAAAAAAAATATTGCTTGTAAACGTTAAAAGTAAGTCTTTGAGGAATTTTCTTTGGAACATCATTTTCTTTCCAGATGAAGCAAGGCATTTCAGACAGTATCACCAAAATAATTTTTAAAAAGAAGATAACTTTTCTTAGAAGACAGTATTATTCCCACAAGTGAAAGAAAAAGTTCCATATATTGAAGCATATGCTAGTTGGAGTGACTTCACATCTATAAAGGCATCCTACATTTAAGATGGGACTCATCCCTAGAGGAAATCCATTTGGGATACCGGGGCACAGGTCTGGAGTTCTAGTATTTACATTAAAACGACTATAAATGAAAGGGAAAAGCAACAAAACTCTGGTCAATACATTATTACATCTCCTTCTTTCAGTTAACAACAGAACATCCAACTGTTTTCTAGGAGAATGAACTTTGGGAAGCAATTTGTTTTGATTATTTGTTGGAAAGTATCTCACATTATAACAAAATGTATTCGTCCTTTTTTTAGGAGTTATATTGTGTCCTTTTAGCCTTTCCCATTTGGTCAGAGAATTATATGGAAAGAATCATAACGGGACAAGAGACTCAGGTTTGCTGTTTTCCTGTAGCAGAAGAACCCAAAGGGGGTGGGTAATTGCATCCATGATTGTGTCTTTGAATGTACTAACAGAGTAAGCTCACCCGGTACATGGAAGCCAGATGGTAAAAATGCCCTCAAATCCCTTTATCAATAATTCCGATCATTCACATATAAATAAATAAGTGAATGAATGAATGGATGGAATGCTATGAAATCTAAGATTTATTAAAATCACTCTGGAAAGACCAAATGGATGAAGACTATCTATTGCCCACTTTACAACATTAAACTGGATGGACAATCTATTAAGTTTGCCAATCAGTAGGTTTATCAATTAGTAGGTATATAGCACAAAGTAAATGGACCATGAATTGGGCCCAGAATTAAGTAGGAAAGGGAAATTAGACTGGACTGACTTCAAGAAATTGTAAAATGTCCCCAAGTTTCTCCAAGAAATAAAGGATAAACCTTTTTTTTTTGGGGGGGGGGGGCAATGAGGGTTAAGTGACTTGCCCAGGGTCACACAGCTAGTAAGTGTCAAGTGTCCGAGGCCGAATTTGAACTCAGGTCCTCCTGACTCCAGGGCCAGTGCTTTATCCATTGTGCCACCTAGTTGCCCCAGGATAAACTTTAAAAATAACAGTATTCTACTGGTATTGGGGCTTCAAGATATGGGCCAACAGTTTCCAAATTTTAAAGAATATCACACAGAAATCAGTGGAAGCACATAGTAAGTGTGAGTAGGCCACAATAAATAACCAACAAGGAACTTCTAGCAAAAACAGGAATGATCTCATACAATTGGAAGAAAAGGATGCACTGGTCTACTGGCAAAGTATGTTAGGTAGTTAGGCTGAATCCTCTACCAGTTCCTTAATTATGTCAAGAGAAAATGAAGAACCTTGGGTGGACCCTCAGGAGTAAACTTATGGGAAGACTCGAATGCGTGATCACATTAAAAAAAAAAAAGCATTCTCCTGGACAAAGAAAAACTATGGTGTCCTGAATGATGTTACACAGAGAAGAAATTATAAGTGGTCTCTTACAATATAAGAAATAGGATGCAGAACCACAACATACACCAAAAACTACAACAATAAGACCAAAAGGCAACTAGATTCAGATTAACAGCAATATAAAACCGCAATTCAGGAGAAAAGATGACATTGATATCTATCCTCTTGGTAGGTAGGTGGGAGGACCATGGATACAGGATGTCACAGAAGCTAAGAGAAATGGTGGTTTTCTCTAGTCATTTTACTCCATTATAAGAAGAGGCCATAATGGGAGGTGGGGGTGGGAGGTCAACCTACATTTCCTTTTAAATTCTCCTACTCTGGGCTGGTCCAGCAAAAACAGCCAGAGTTACAGTGTGTATGTGTTTGGGGGGGGGGGGGGAAGGCGGCTCCTCTGAGTCCCCAAAACACCCCCATTATTAATAATTTTCTCGCATCACCAAGTGTTGTTTAAGGAACTACTATGAGCCAGGTACTGGGCTAGGTAGGGTCCTGAGCTACAAAAGTTTCTAGCCTCAAGTACCTTACATTCTCCACAAAGAAATAAAAACAAAATCCATACAAATAGAGAATGCTAATCAGTACAGCCATTTCTGAAAACAATTTGGAATTATGTAAATAAAATTATTAAAATGTCCATACCTTTTGCCACAGAGCTTCCACTACTAGGTTTATACCCCAAGGAGATCATTCATAAGAAAGTCTCCATATATGCTAAAATATTTATAGTGGCACTTTCTCTTTTATTTATTCATTTATTTATTTATTGTTCATTCATTTATTTATTTATTTGGATTATAAAAGGGTATGCAAGGGGGAGCAATGAGAAAACTGTGGAAAGATAAGTTGAAGATAAGAAAAGTTTTAAACGCTAAAGAAAACCACCATATTTGGTTCTAGAGACAACAAGGCAACTCTAAAGCTTCCTGGACAAGGTGAAGGCAATAGTCAGACTTGGGCTTTGGAAGTATCACTTTGGCAGCTGGTGGAGGACAGACTACAGAGGAAAAAGTCTGATACAGGAAGAACGGGAAGGCTACAGTAAGAGGGAGGGCCAGAGGTGATAAGGACCTGAACCAAGGTGGCTGGGGTGGGGGTGGAGAAAAGGGGGTAGATACAAGAGATAGCGTGCTTGCAAATGGAATCTACAAGTCTTGCAATTGATTGGATGTAGAGGGTGGAGACAGGGGTGGGGAAAGAGTCAGGAGACCAGATGATTCCTTGTTTACAAACTTGAGTAACTAAGAAGAATCGGCTGCTCTTAAAAGAAACAAGAGAGGTCAGGAGGGATGCTTTGAAGAGGGCAGATAATAAGTTTGGATTTGGGATATGTTGACTTTGACCTGCCGGTGGGAAATCTAGAGTCCCTTTTTTCAGGTGTGATGAGATAATCAGCACCTAGTTTTATTTTGCAAATATTCTGTATTCAATGTTATCGAAATCATCAGTTGTAGGTGAATTGCAACAGATTTTTTTGTTTCAACAGGCACTGCATGCTGCAATTACCATTCAGCTGTACCTTTCAGACAGTACAGTTGTGTTGTCCCCTATATTGGGGATCTTCTGCCTCTTCCCCTCCGTCCTCGGGAATCCCGGTTCTTGGTAGTGCTCTCCCTGTTTCATCCCTTTCCCACTACAATCACTTTATATTTACTTGGTAAATGCTCATAATTTATTTACTTGTGTACATGTCCTATCCCCTCATCAAAATAAAAACTGGGGCGGGGGGGGGGGGGGGAGATTATTTCCTTTGTCTCCCAAGGAGCTAGCACAGTTCCGTACACATAGCTTAATAATGCTTTATGAAATTAATTTTAGACACAGTAGGTGCTTAATAAATGCTTTATGAAAGTAATTTTAGACAAACAGTACTCTGGCACCCCCAGTAAAAGCAGGGCCTCTAGTGGGTGTCTGCTCTTCCATGGAAGATTCATAGAAAAACACTGAGAAGAACTGACCAGGAAGAGACAAGGAGGGCCTGTCGTCTGCAGTTAATAGGAGAAAAAGAAAGACCAGTATAGCTGCAGATTGTACTTAAGGTACCAAATGTACATTTGGAGGTTACAAAACCTCCCTGATGTCTCATTTAGGGTCACAGCATAAAAAGGCCAAGAATAATTCTTTGTTATAAAGGATGGCTCTCTTAGGGTAGGTAAGGGGAACAACAAATGGGGAAATCTTGGTGATGTAAAAACAAATGATTATCAAAAATCTATTCTTAAAAAAAAAAATAGAGACCACCCTTGGCAGATTCATCCAGCCTCAGTTATTTGCAATATCCATCTCTCAAGAAAAGTTGTCATTCCTCATGCAAATAACAGAAATTAATTTCATGAATTTCAGACTAAGGAATGCATGAAGTTGCAAATCACCTGTAGGAATCAGCTCTCTCAAGTGGCAGAACTGAAGCTCCCCTCATCAATAACTCGGATCCTCTGGCTGCTGTAAAACGAAGTGCTAATTTTATCCAACTGGATGCTTGTTGTTTACTAGAAACGGGTAAGGGGCTTTCCACCACCCTCAGCCCAATTTTTAGTTACTGTCTATGTGTCTATTTTACACTCAGTACCTTCAAGACAAATTAATTTATTTTAACATGGGGTAAAACAATCAAACTGATAAGATATCAGTTCTGACTCCAATGCAAGAGTCAGGGAGTGCTACTAATAGGGACAGTGTAGTCCGTGGGATCATATATCTGAGGATCAGATTTTAGAGTTGGAAAGTACCTTAAAAGGCCACCTGGTCTAACTACCTCATTTTACAGATGAGGACACTGAGGCACACTAAGAGTTATTTGTCCATGATCACACAGCCGGCATTTGTTAGAGGTAGGATTTCAACACAAGTCTAGACACTACACATCAATGGGTCTGGAACTTTTTGGTCTCAGAACTTTATACTCTTAAAAACTAAGGGGGCAGGTAGGTGGTGCAGTGGATAGAGCACCGGCCCTGGATTCAGGAGGATCTGAGTTCAAATATGACCTCAGACACTTGACGTTGCCTCACCAAAAAAAAAAAAAAAAAAGACACAAAAAAACAAAAAAAACCTGAGGACCCCCTGCCAAAAAGCTTTTGTTTATATGGGCTATAACTTACTGATATTTACTGTATTATAAATGAAAATGTCTTAGTATTACTGTAAAAATAGCTTTGACCTCGGAAAAGGTCTCAAGGATCCCATGGGGCAACCAGATGACACTTTGAGAATCCCTGATCAGCTGAAAACCAACTGAAGCCAGGCCAGTTCAATTATTCCCTGGGTAACATCGACCAAAACCCAAGTCTCTCAGTCTCAGTTTCCCCATTTGTAAAATGAAGATAGAGGCAGATCATATGAACTCTAAAGTGTCTTACAGCTCTAAATTCTACAATCCTGTGATGCCAGTCCTTTTATAGTACACACAGACACTAGAAGGACAAACCAAACTGGGCTCATTTGTCAATATAGAAACTTGGGGAAAAGAACAATAATAAAAGAAGAACATGTGCCTTAGTTATAAAGATCTGTTAGGGCTCCATGAGTTACATGTAAATTAATTATCAGGTGATGGTCAGCATAAATGAAGGCTCCCTGATGCACCTGTATAGAATTGCTTGTTGCTCTGCAGTATTAACCGTCCGGGTGAGTGCACCATCAGCTACTATGTAGAAAGGATATAATTCCAACCCCCTTTGGATGATAAATAATCAAAAGGGGTTACTGGCAGTCACTAAGGTTATTATTGTAATGAAGCAAGTACTTAGACAATCAACCAGTATTGGGGTCTACAGTTGTCTACATATGTGTGTGTATAACTAGATACAGATAGAGAGATAAATAGATGATAGAGATACACACATATGCATATATATAAACACACATATGTATATATTATTTGGAGAACTCTGATAAACTAAGCGAGCCTTATTCCATCTCTCTATTTCTATCATTTTTCTCATCTGTGTAATGAGGATACTGATGACCTCTGAGGTTCTTTCTATCTCCAGATCTATGATCTTATGAACTTTCTGAGCCTCAGTTTCCCCATCTATAAAATGATTAAGAAGGTTAGCTTCTTAAATAGTTTCTAAGGTTCCTTCCAGCTTTAGATCTATGATACTATGATTGTTTCTGAGCTTTGGTTTCACGAGTCTGCAAGTCAAAGGGGGTAAGGCTACCTGAGCCTCCTTTCCTCTGTAAATCTATGAATCTTGGCAGTTAGATGCCAGTGGAGAGAACACTGGATCTGTAGTCAGGAAGACTGAGTTCAAATCCCAGCCTCAGCCACATACCAACTGTGTGACCCTAGGCAAGTCATTTAACCTATCTGCCTCTGTTTCCTGATCAGGAAAAAAAAAATTCCAATAAGAGCACCTACCTTAAAGGTTTATAGTGAAAATAAAATGAGAACACACTAAAACTGCACAGGTACAAAGCGCCTTTGTAAGCTCAGAGTTAAATAGATGTTAGCTCATGTTATTATGTTATGAAAAGTGTTGAGAATCTATTGTGCTCTCAGCACTGTAGGGGATGGATATGAAAGTATAAAGGCTTGCTCCTGCCCTAAAAGGCCTGAATCTAACTGAGGAGACAGGTCCGGCTTGTAATAAACCACTAGAAAGCAATAAAAGACAGTGTGTGATTACTTGTTTATTGCCCCTGAAGGATGGTACAAAGTCTAAGAGCCTGCCTGCTGGCTGAGTTTTAAGGCAAAACCACTTGGTGGAGGAGGGTTTGGGGGTTGGAATCATGAATCCAAGTTCAGTTTCAGATATTGGATTTTTTTTAAAAATCAGTTTCCCAGTTTGTTCAAGCTAAGCAAATTCATGAGAGACTGATTTTTAAGACTGTATGTGCTTATTAATTTAAAACAGGAGAAAGAACTGGCCTGAGAAGTAGTCTCACAGGGGTGATTATCAGCACAGGACACTGCCTCATGGTAGATAAAGTCTGCTCAGGAGACCAAAATATCAAAATAAGCAGATTTCTTAGTAAGCTTAGAATTAGAACAAAGGGAATCAGATGTCCTTAAGGGTTATTTCCATTAAGCTCTAGTAGATTAATGAATTAATTTCTGCACTCTAGAAGTTTCTGTTTAAAAAACTGATTTTTCATTGTTGAAAAATCATACCAAAAAAAAAAAGAAAGAAAAAGAAAAAACATACCATCTCTCTCTTCCCTCTTTCTTGGACAGAACTAGGAAATACTGGCTAATTCTAAATCTTCAACCCCCCCCCTCTCCTTTTGGGTGGGGGAGCCTTGGGGCAATGAGGGTTAAGTGACTTGCCCAGGGTCACATAGCTGGTAAGTGCCAAGTGTCTGAGGTCAGACTTGAACTCATATCCTCCTGAATCCAGGGCAGGTGGCTCCGTCCACCGCCCCACCTAGCTGCCCCCCTACCCCCTTTTTTAAAAGTATTTTTTATCAGTAGTAAAACACCTGCAATTTTACTTTCCCTTAACAAACATGTAACAGTTTCCAATATAGTATATAAATAAACTTAGATTACATATTATCAGGAGACTATATTCCTGGTTTTTGGCTTCTGGATGTATTCTGATAACACCAGTACCATCTCTTATAAGGGGTCTCTTATACAGTTGCTGCCTCATCTTATCTCCTGTGTTATTTAAGGAAAATAAGACCCAGAAAGGTAAAAGTCACATAAGTAATAACAATAACTAACATTTATCTAGCATTTTAAAGTTTACAAAGTGCTTTACAAATATCTCCTTGTACCTTCATAACAGCCATGTTACAGATGAGGAAACTGAGACAGATATTGGTTAAGTGACTTGCCCAGGGTCATACAGCTAATGTCTAAGGTAGGATTCAAACTCAGGTCTTCCTGACTCCAGGTCCAATATTCTATCTACTGTACCATTTCACTTTGTAATAAGCATCAGAGAAAAGATCAAAGATTCATAGGTCTAGAGATGGAAGGAAGCTCAGAATACATCTAATCTACCCCAAGGGGTTCAATTATTTGCCCAATATCTCTGAAGAATTGAGGAAAACTGATAACTAAATTTTGCAATATATATATATATATATATATATATATATATATATGTATATATGTATATATATATATATATTGCAAAATTTAGATATATATATATCTGAAGAATTGAGGGAAACTGATAACTAAATTTTGCATTCAATTTGTGAGAACTTAGAAGAGGAAGTGTGGTGTAATGAGAATAAAAGAATGGCCTTGGAGTTAGGACCTAAATTCAAGCATCCCCCCTAAATCACAACCTCTCAGTCCCCCCAGGCAAGTGTCTAACACCATGAGTCATGGACAAGCATCTAGTTTTCTTTTAGTATTAAAATGGAACAAAATATTTCATTATGAAATTTTCTCTAGAGAATACTTCTTAAAGTATTAAAGCAAGGGATAGCTGAATTTTCACCTCTTTTTGGTTATATAACATTTAGAGAATAATCATTGTATGTAGAGTGATAACAGATACCATGGAAGACACTGAGGAAACAGAAGCTTACCAGCTCATTGTGGAGGATTCTGGGAGTAAGAAGACCCAGCTGCTAGTCATGTTTCTGCCACTTACTATTTGACCATCATGCGTTTTTTTTTCCTCTCTGGGTTTCCTCATCTATAAAATATGAACTAAATCTCTAAAGAACTTTTCTAAAACCTTAGAATATTAAAACTGTAGGTTTCTGTGATTCTAACATAGATATGCTTCTCATATTTATCATTTCCCTTCTAGACTTAATTATCTCATGTCTGATCTATTAGTCATCTAAGATCTCTCCTCACTGGGTACTCCATCCTCCTCAGGGCATCTGATTAATAATATTCAAAAGACTCTGCAAGGATCCTCTCTCATTGCCCCCCCCCAAAAAAAACAACTTGCCATGACTCCCCAGGATCCCATCATATAAAACTGAAAATTACTTGGTTTGGCATTCCTGATACTGCAGCATGTATAGCCTTTAACCTAACTATTCCAACTTTTCTCTCATTACTTCCTTAAAGGGTTTTTTCAGCTTCAACCTGGTCAACTCAAGTTATCATTGATCCATCTTTATATGCTTTACTTACATTCTTTTTGTTTGTTTGTTTTGTTTTTTTGTTTTGTTTTGTTAAGTGAGGCAATTGGGGTTAAGTGACTTGCCCAGGGTCACACAGCTAGTAAGTGTGTTAAGTGTCTGAGGCCGGATTTGAACTCAGGTACTCCCGACTTCAGGGCCAGTGCTCTATCCACTGTGCCACCTAGCTGCCCCACTTTACTTACATTCTATACCGTTGCCCTTCCCCTTCCTTCAATTTAGACAAATCTTGGCTCTTCAGTTATTTCATAGGACTTTAGTCCCTTTATCTAGTCCAGGAGAGCTATTTTGCAGATTGAAAAACTGAAACATCTCAGACAGTCAGTCAGAAAGCCTGCCTGTGATACTTTACTGATGTACTTGAGACTCGGGGGGACTTAAAGTCTTGGCCCTCAGTTTCCTCATCTGTACAATGATGATTTGGGATCAAATGTTCTCCAAAGCTCTTTCTGGCTCTCCTTCTACAATCCCAAAGAGGACCAGACCCGGGCTCCGTCTGGTTCTTCAAAATGCATCCTTACCCCCTAAAATCTACATGTTGAGTCTATAAAGTAGGTGATTCAGCTACTGCACAACTACAAACTCAAATATCAATGTCTACATTGTTATCAAGACATAAATTGAACAAAATTGCCAAAGTGCTATCAAGCAACAACCTGAAAATGAGACATAGGTAGTTGAATTGTTACTAATTATACCTTCAAGATGGATTATAAACAAACAAAAGATAATGTGACCCATAAACTTATCTTAATACTTGGGAACTTCAAAGGACTACCTTGGAATACTTTTGAGTCACCAAGTTTCTAGTCTTTCTAAATCTTTGTTTCTGCTATTTGGTTCCAAGGCAGAATGGTAAGGAGGGAGTTTTAGTAATAGATCCAGAGATGGTTATGATCTAAAAACATAAGGGATCAATAAAAAGGTTTTATTGTTGTTGTTGTTTTTTGGTTTTGGTGAGGCAATTGGGGTTAAGTGACTTGCCCAGGGTCACAAAGCTAGTGTTGTTGGGGTTTTTTAAGTAAGTCCCTCAAAGACACTTATTGAAAGCCTCGAAAATGTGTGGTCTTCTCAGTTCTCCTCTTCCTATACTATTTGTAATATAGGGATATCCTTTCCACTCAGGTCAAAGGATCAAAATCACTTTGAGTGGCCTGAGGAAAAGAACTGAAAAGGGAAAGGAAAATAAATGGCCATCACCTAGGGTGAAATGGCTTGATAGCATGCACAAGACATTCTATCAAGCCCAAGAGTGAATTCTTTTTCTCGGTTGTCCTGAAAGTGGCATAAAGGGGAACTGATGCCCACTTGTGTCATGTGCCATGGTGTCTTCTTTCCCAATATCTACTAATGGCCACAGAAATCAGAGCTTAAACATTCACCAATATGAACAGAAGCCATACTGCATTTCTCAACAGTTCAATATACTGGAACAGTTTATATCAGAAGTTCCAAGAAGGTGATGAGGGTAGAGGGATGGGGGGGGGGGGAGTTACTTTCTAATAAGTTTTTTCCTTATTTAAAGTAACTTCAAATTGTTGTTAAGTACAAAGCATAGGTAACTAGCACAAAATAAACTTCATGAGGGTAAAGGCTGTTGTGTGTGTGTGTGTGTGTGTGTGTGTGTGTGTGTGTGTATTTAGCTCCTATGTGTACAAGGCATGGTATTAGAAATATATGTCAATATAAATATATACTTCTAATATATATCATTATATATACTTCTAATATACATATCATTATATATACTTCTAATATATATCATTATATACACATACATATATACATACACACACACACAACTTCTAATACCATGACTTGCACACAGAAGCTAAATAAACGCTTGATGAACTGAAATTTAAATGACAGCTTTCCCAAAGTTAGCATTTCCTAAAGCTTAATTTATGTAAAACGGAAATGCTCAAAATATTTGTGTTCACCCAATATTGAAGGTACTGAAACAAAAGCAAGAAGGAAGGAAACAAGCATTTAATAAGTATCTACTATGGGCCTGGCACTGTGCTAAGTGCTTTACAAACATTATCTCATTTGATCCTTATAACAATCATGGGAGGTAGGCACTACTATTATCTTGTTTTACAGTTAAAGAAACTAAGGCTGAAAGAGGTTTAGTGACTTGTCCAAAGTCATATAGCTAGTAAGTGTCTGAGGCCTGATTTGAACTCAGGTCTGCCTAACTCCAGGCCTCGGGCTCTATCTACTGAGCCATTTCACTGTGACTAGATCAGAAGACCACTTGCCCACCTTGTTGTACTTGGGATTTGGGTGAAGGTTTAGTTTCTATACTAAATGGGACTTGGATGTCCCTTCCAAGTCTGAAATTCCATTATTCTGTCCTTGGGAAAGAGTTCACTGAATCATAGATTAAAGCTAGAAGTCCATGTGGTCCAACTCATTTTACAGATGATGAAACCAATTCCTGTTAAGTGACAGGCCCAAAGTCATACAGAATATGAGGTCCATTGACGCCAAAGTCAAGGCTTTTTCCAACTATCATTTTACTGACATTACAATTGTTATTCTGACTAAAAATAAATTCTTAAAATATATACCAACAAATCAATTTTAAGACCACAGGAAGACCAACATTTGATCAATGGGGCTTTTTCCCTTTCAGTTTCTTTAAGGATTACTAACTCTCCCCTTTGGAAATGAGGTCATTTGGGTCTTTGGTGTTTGGTTTTCTTCCCAAGAAAACAAACCAGTAAATCATTTAAGTGCTCTAGTAAAAATATGCAAAATGGTCTGTTTAGAGGAATGGTAGCTACGAGGATGGGGCACTAAGGTCAGGAAAATGACCCCTACGAGTCTAACACTGAAATCAACAATGGGGGTGGGGAAGGGAGGGAAAGGGTAAAGATGACAATACCATTACATAACTGCTTGGCCACTCCCAGGGTCCTTTCTAGACAACTGGCCATTCAAAACTCTAAGTAGCATGTGACAAGCTTGCTTATATACCCCTCTCTCCTCTGAAAAGGAGATTCCCATAAAGAATACCTTGGGCAAGACCCTCAAAGAAGGCTGCATTTCATCCATCAAAGGAGAATGACTAAGTTAGAACTGCCGAAGTTCCTAGGCACCATTTGTAAAAATAGCCCAGCCTGTAAATAACTATTTACAAACTGCCTGCCCAACTGCAGATTCCAAACAACGCCAATTAAATATTGGCAGATGTGATTCACATTTATGATAAAAGAGAGAAGAGATGGGGCAAAGTGAAAAATCTCCAACTTTTGTTTTTACAATAATACCAAACTTCCTTCCCCCAAAAAATCCTTTAGCATGTAGCATCAATCTATTTCCTGGTCCACCTTAGGCCCACTGCTAATAAGCAGTGTAATACCTCCAAGATAAGGTAGAGAAAGTATAGTATGATTAATCCAATGAAGGAATACAATCTATCTGATCAACAGTGCCTATGCCTCACCTTGGTGAATTTATCCCAATGCCCCAACCAATCCTTAGTTTTTCTCTTCTTAATTCTGGTAACGTTGTAGCTGTAAGTTTCACTGTCTATTACCAGGAAAATAACCTGTGTTCTCTTGGCACTTTGTACCATTACTTTATGTAATCTATATATACTTTTATGGGAAAAGGCACTAAGGCAACCCATTGAAAATGAACCTACAACATCAAAAGAAAAAACTGAGGGAACTTGAGGCTGATTTCACTCTTGTAGCACAATAACCTTAGTGTCTGGATCCTAACTGTCCTGTTCACAGGTCCAATTTTCTCCAGCTCTGAGTCATTAATAGTTTCTCTCCTGACTCATCACAAAGAAAGGTAGACAGTCTGGAAAATAATGACCATACCCAAAGGTGCTGTGGGTGTTTTTTTCTTAATCTATTTGAATTTATAGGGCCTACCTAAAGTAGTACTGATGCTATAACTGCCTGAGAAATATCAACTGAATTATTACCATCTCTAAGTACTTTGGGGCAACTAGGTGGCACAGTAGCTGGGTTGGGAAGTCAAGAAACTCTTCCTGAGTTCAAATCTGGCCTCAGCTACTTACCAGCAAAGTGAGCCTCAGCAAGTCACTTATCCCTGCTTGCCTCAGTTTCCTCAACTGTGAAATGAACTGGAAAAGGAAAAGGCAATCCACTCCAGCATCTTTGCCAAGAGAACCCTAAATAGGGTCATGAAGAGTCGGACATGACTGAATGACATAATTTACCATATCAGAAATTAAAAGTAGTAAGTTTTTACCATTATGTATTTAGTAATTCAATTAAAAATAAACTCATGACATATTACCATAAATAACATTTTTATGAAAAAATAACTTTTTTTAAAGTAAGTGAGAAGAATGGCATTGTTTTACACGTTTTTGCTAATCTCTAATGTCTGGCTTTGGACTCTCATCTGCTTCTGCATTCAATCAGTTGCAATATGTTGATTTGGTTGAAATATCCAAAGAAAATTCGCCCTCTCATAGATATGTGGCTGGAAAAGGGAGGAGAATTTGAATAGGAAAAGAAAATCTTAGAATTATTATGAAAATAACTTTGACCTCAAAGACCCATGAAAGGATATTGGAGACCTTCAGGGGTTCAAGGATCATACTTTGAAAACCGAAGCTCTCAGGAACTCCCAAGTGAGGAAATTCCCTTCTATACAATTATAATCTTAAAAAGTTGTTTGGCACACTGATAGATCAATCACCTTGCTCAGGTGTCACACAGCCAGCATATGTGTGGACTCAACCACTAAGCCAAGCTGTCTAGATATGATTTGGTCTGTAGTCTAATTTATTAATTACTGCTCCATTCTCTAGCTTCACTGTTCTTTTCTTTTTTTCTCATACAGCTGTTTACAATCAATAAACAAGTATTTATTAAACAACTGCAGGGTGGGAAGGACTGTGTTAGGCCCTGGGAATACAAAGAATGTACCAAGTACTAAATAAAAAGAATCAAACTATCCCTGCCCACCAAAGAGCTTACCTTCTAATGGTATGGAGATAACAAAGACATATATAAAATAATAATAATCATTACATATTGCTTGCCTTCTCAAGGAGGTTGGGGAGGGTCAGGAGAGAGGGAAAAGATTTGGAACTCAATCTCTTGAAAAAGATGAATGTTAAATTTTTAAAATGTAATTGGGAAATATTTAACAAAATCAATAAAGTAAGGAAAATTAAAAGAAATTTTTTAATTTAAAAAAATTAAGGAAAAAATCAAACTATATGCATAAAGTTAATAAATACAAATATATACATAATGGTCATAAACTAGAGAGTCTCTGAAGAAGGGTACTAACAGCAGCAGGGGGTGAGGGGAGTCATGAAAGGCTTCATGCTGAAGATAATCCCCAAGCTACATCTTAAAGAGAGGGATTCTAAGGAGGCAAAAGGTGAAGGTAGGAGTGCATTCCAGAAGTGGGGAGGAGGGGGATGGCGAATACAAAGGCACAGAAACAGAAAGCAGAATGTACTCTGTGAGAAAAAGACAGAAAGCCAGGGAATCTTGGCTGGATCACGAGGTGGGGAATATAATGTCCAACAAAGCTGGAAGGCTAGGTTGAGGCCAGCCTGTAAAGAACCTTAAAAGCCAAACATGGGAGTTTATTTTTCATTTAGACAATAGTAAGAAGCCACTAGAATTGGCTGAAGAGGGGAGACAAATGGGGATATCTCTGCTTTCAGGAAAATTATTTTGACAGAAGAATGTAAGATGGAAGAGAAGTGGGGAGACTCAAGATGAGGCCAATTAGGAAACTTACAAGAAATCAGGGTTAAAATGATGAAGACCTGACCTAAGGTGGTCAGTGTGAGAGTGAGAAAAGAGGATGCTGTGATGGTAGAAATGACAAGCTTTAGCAACCAACTGGATATGTAGGGGAGAATATGATTTTAAACATTAGAGTTTAAGATATTTCTTGGCCATCCAGTTTGAAATAACCAGGAGACAATTAAGACTAGAGTGAGATGGGAGCTCTGGGAAGAAACTGGAGCTGGATATATAGATTTAGATCTCGGGACCATCTGTAAAGAGATAATAGTTAAATCAAGGGAGCTGTTATGGTTACAGAGAGAACACAGAGAAGATCCAAGCCAGAACTTTGGGGAACCCTCCCAACAATTAAGAAGAGCATGATGGGGAAAGCAAAGTTGACAGGGAAAGAAGAGTCAGAAAAGAAGGAAATGGAGAAGAGGGGAATGTCATCAAAACCCAGAGAGGAGAGTGGATCTAGGAAGAGGTGAACAATAATGTCAAATGGAACAGAAGGGTGAAAAGGGATTAGGACTGAGAAAATTTGACAAAATAAGAGATTACGGGGAAAGCAAGTCCAATTAAGCGATGGGGTCCAAAGACACTGCAAAGGGTTGGAGACTGAGATGGAAGGAAATAGAGATGATGAGTTCAGACAACTTTTTCCAAGGTGTTTAGTTGAAAAAGAGAGGAGAAATAGAGAATGATGGGTTGAAGGGATGATAGGGTCTAGTGAAGGTTTTTTAAAGATGGGGGGATACAGGAATGTTTGAAGATGCTCTGAAGGAACCAGTTGATGGAAAGACTGAAGATTCCAGATATCTGGGGAGGAAGGCGGTAGAGGCTGATTAAGGATGAAATCTGTCAATGAAGATGGGAGAGGATGGGATCAAGTAGGCATTAATAAGAAGGGCATACCTTTTTGTTAAAATTGACAGAAAAGAGGAGTTGATTTTAAGGGGTCTTGCGGTAAGAATAAGAAAAGAAAGAGCTCACATCAAATGTTATTTTTTTTTTCAGTTAGAGTAAGAAGCAAGGGTTCTTAGGTGAGAGAGGAGGGAGGTGGAGGTAAAAGAATGTCTGGAATAGACCATGTGGGCAGTGATATAGAAAACTATCTAAGTTGATCTATACCCCAAAGATTACTTCTGATCAAAATCTTAAGAGTCAAAAGGAAGCAGCTTTGAAACTAAAAAGATGCCAAGATAGCAAGGAAGTCTAATCTATTTCTCTTCATACCTGGGAGCTGGCTTTACCTTCTCTACAAGTAGCCTCAGAGTCAGGAAGACTGGGTTCTAGTCTCTCTGTTCTACCATGATCAATTTGACACTGGATAAGTCACACATCTCTTTGGAATTCAGTACCCTCATGTAGAAAATGAATTCAATTCAATGACCTCTAAAACTGACTTTAAACTCTAAGGACCAAAGTTTTAGAACCCTCCAGAGTCTGTAATATAATTGTGAAAAGAAGTAATGTTACAGGTTACATGATTACGTCAAGAACCAGTTCAAATACCAGCTTTCCACTTAATATCGGTGACACTAGGCAAACAAAAAACTCATTGGCCCTCAGTTTCCTTATCTGCAAAATAAGGGGGATGGGTGTCTTTCTCCTTTTAAAACTAAGATTCCATTGAACTTGTCTTTCTCCTCTTCTGATGCCTAACATGGTAACAGCTGTATTTCAAATAGCTACTAAGCAGTTTGCCTGGGGTTTGTTTTTTTTAAGTCCTTTTTTCTTTCAAACATAAAAAAGCCTTTCTCCATAAATCCCTTGCAGCCCAATATAATCTCTCCCACCTCATAACTCACAGCATATACAGGGTTTCTATCACTCATTTGGCAAAATAATATGTACTACGCTGTGACACTTCTTTGTATTAGTATCCAGCTTTTTCCTAAGTTTATTCATTGTCTACTACCTCCTACAACCCCAAAAGTTAGGACCCTAGAGAAGTCCACTGTTCCTTACAGTTCTCTCACCTAAATCACTTGGCTTCCAAAACCCTGCACAGTATAGGGAATGGGAGGAAGTGATTAAAGAATGATTTAATAAGGAAGCATTAACAACAGTTCAATATTGTTCATGTGTAAATGGGAAGAAGGGGGAGACCCAAAAGACATGTAGATTATCTCTCTAGGCCAATTCCAGAAAAAAAAAGGAAGGAGGGGGGCAGCTATGTGGCACAGTGGATAGAGTACCAGCCCTGGATTCAGGAAGACCTGCGTTCAAATCCAGCCTCGGACACTTAACACTTACTAGCTATGTGACCCTGGGCAAGTCACTTAACCCCAACTGCCTCACCAAAATAAATAAATAAATAAATAAATTGAATGTTAAGAAGGAAGGAGGGAAAGAGGGAAGGAAGGAAGAATGGAAGGAAGGAAGGAGAGAAGAAAGGAAGGAAAGAAAATGAGATAAAGAAATCTAGTGGTTTTTGGCGGGGAGTGGGAAGAGACTAGATCTGTGATTCATTGGTATAGGAAACTCCCAGTAGGAAAAGTCCTTCCAGCAAAGCACAGCAGCTCTGAAACTCCAGTCTAGAGTTGCCTGGGGGCATAAAGAGACTAAGTGACTTTGGTCACACAACCAGGACATGTACCCAAGTCTTCTTGACTCTTCAGGCAGCTTCTTATTACCTACAACCCAATGCCTCTTTCCAGGGTACATCCCTACATATATACATAAGCATACATACACACACACTCAAGAGCACACCTCATTCATAAACAAGTTGGAAGGTGGTGATTTATAACATTATTAAAAAAACAGATTAACAACAAAAAGGGTAGTCTTCCATCCTACAGACCTTTGTCTTAATAATCACCAGGTAATATTACTTTCTGATTCATCAGTTTGACATGTTTTCCCCATAATAGGTGCTTAATAGACGTTTGCTCAATTAATTATCTTCATTTGCCTTCAACCTTACAGTTGTATTCAGATATTTGATAGTAGAAGGAATTTCTAGTAGTAGACAGAAGGCTTCATCATAACGTGTCACCAAACGGGCCCAAACTACTTGCTGATTTAGTCAAGCACTCATACGTAAGAAGTTGGTCTTCGCCTGATACATAACAAAGTCTATTTTTGAATCTTAACATAAGTAACTGATTTTTCAGATTTATAAAGTTTCAACTTCAAAGTCAAGGTATGGGCACAGACATTTTAGTGCCTAGAGAACAAAACTCAAGAAACTCTTTACAAGTCCAATGGAATCCTCATTACTAAAAGGTAACAAGGCAGACCTCTCTAATGAAGAAAGGCAACACATCTTCCAAGAGCAACAACCCAATTCTATCCAAATACTCAGGCTCCTATTTTTGAACTCTCAATGATTTAACAGGAGGGGGGGAAAAAAAAAGTTATTTCTAAAAAGCCAATCACTACAGATCTTGGGAGTGCTCAAGCCCTGAGCTTGCAAATTAGATACTGTTAAAAAAACATTAGTGTTGGAGTTGCTGGACCATACTATATGTAAAAGACAGGGCCCATGGTTACCACTGAAAGAAGGCAGGCTTCAATTCCTTCTTCAATAAAACAGGATCAAATTCCACAGACAAAAATGGTACCCTGGGTTGTTTGTTTTTGGAGGAAGATTAAATTTGGGAGTTAGCAACACCCAAACGGAAAACATTCCACAGCATTTAGACTCAACTGGACTTGGGAGTCATCTACATTCCCAGCACTACATTCTCCAGCTAAGGGCATGGGTATTAACAAAAGATGTTTCTCAAGATCTCACGTGATACACCCTATTGATTTCCCCCACTAAACATTGCTCTTCATCTAAAAAGAATGGTGCTTGAGGAAATTATTTCAGAAGAAACAAAACAAAACAAAAAAATGTTAATATTAGCCAAGATACAGTAGTTTGGCTCAACTTTCAGAAAGATGAAGTCTGAAAAAGAAGCAGGCCATTTTCATTTGAATCATCAACTAACTCTCCTTTTTAAAAATAAAGTTGAGGAATGTAGTTTTCCTCAAGCCTTTTGTCTTCAGTTTCCCAACAATCTTTATATTTTTAACTCAAAAAAAAAAAACTCTCTAGAAATTTGATTACCATTCTTATGAATTCCTTTTAAAGTAATTTAATGAATACCAGATCTTTTTGTGCAAGTAGCAAACCACAGAGGACAGTTTTGTTGACTGATAAAAATATCTTTCTCCCTCTTAAATACACAGAGAACTGCTGCATTTTTCTACTTCAGGAATTCCTGTGAGATTCAAAACTGAGACCTACACCTTCATTTACCACAAATGGTATGAACAAAGTGCAATTTTAAAAGACACTAAATCCTTAACATAGCTTTTTATTTATCAAAGTTAAATGAACAAAATGCCATAAAGGGGCAGGAATAAACAATGGAAAGTATGATCAAAGAGATAATGATAGAAGATGAAATTCATAAGGGTGAATTAAAAACCCAACAAGTTTAAATTCACCCCTGGTCCCAAAAGGGAGAGGACCAAGGGTGGAGAATGGTGACAAATACCATATAAAACTTTTTCTCCCCCTTCTCCAATAGGAAGGTGCCTGATGTTTCCTGTGTGTCTGAATTGTCCCTGAAAATTATTTGGGAAGAAAATAAAACACAACCTTCAAATATTTGCCCTGAAACCACCATGAAGATTTTCCAGGGTAGTCAGTCACACTTTTTTAATTACTGTATTTAAAAAGGCACCTTCTTAGTTAACAAAACCTGAGTGCTGCAGTTTTATTAATATCTAAAACATTTTATTCTAAAGGGGGAGGGAGGAATGTGTAATGTGTGTGTGCACCAACTCAAGAGAAGGCACATCTATAATAAGTTTGTAAAAGATGGGGCAGTTGAACCACCCCCTTCCTCTGACTTCAAAGCAAAATGATTGTCTTCGATTCTACTCAAGTCACAGATATGCTTACAGATGGCCTTAGACAGGGATTGGGGAGGAGGGAGGGGAAAGACAGAGACTAGAAAAATCCAAACAAAACTTCAAAAACTTCTCTCGACAGCAGCAGGCAAAACAGCCAAGCCAAAGCAGGGAAAGAGCTTTGGTTTCTAGCAACGTGCAGAAAGATCCTGGGTCGGACAGATTATCTAGTGAATGCCCCCCAAACACGTGTTTCAAAGTTTCTGAAAACTTAAAACAATTCAGAGAGGCCATTTACTCCCGGGTGAACCCTACCCCCTCGCTCCCCAATCCTTCGATCCTCACCGACGACGAAGGTGGAGAGGAGGGAAAGGGGAGGAAAAAGGAACAAAACGTTGGGCTCGAGAGCTCCCAAGAGGGAGGGAGGAAAGAAGATAGAGGGAGGGAGGGAGGGAGTGAAGGAGCCCGCTGAAACCTGAGGAAGCCGGGGACGCTTCCTTTTCACCCTGGCTCACCTCTGCAGCCGGAATATTCACGACTCCAGTGGATCGCCTCTTCTCCCGAAGCTTCCTCTTCTCGATCTGCCCCTTGCCTTTCCTGGCACTGGGGCCCGTGCTCTTCCCTTTCTCTTTGGCACTGTCCCGGTCCTCCCTGTCGCCCAAGGCGGACTGTACCCCGGCATCTGAGGTGGTTCGGGTCCCCGATGGGGTGCCCTGGGACGAGGAGGGTGCCGCCGGAGCGACCCCAGCACTTGAAGTGCTGGGAAGCTCTTCCTCGGGTTTCCGGGAGTCCGGGGGGGCTCGGGCCGCGGCCGAGCCAGAAGTGGAGGTGAGGGTGTAATTGACGCCCCCGGGGGCGGGGGCAGCAGGTGCCAGCGCGCTGGGGGGGTGGTTGTTGTTGAGCTCGTTGGCCAGTGTGGCAGACGAAGGGGAGGAGGTGGGAGCCCCCAGCCCTCCAGCTGGGAGCTTGCCGACCCCGTCGCTACCCACTCCTCCTACTCCCCCCATGACTACAGGGGCAATAATCAGGCCCTGGGGATTTTGCTTGGCTCGCATCTTCTCCCTCTTTGCCTTCCATTCCTCCAGGAAGTCCGTGGTGGTGGCACTGGTGCCGCCGCCGCCACTGCTGCCGCTGCCGCTGGTCCGGTAGCCACCAGTCGCCATATTCCCAGAGGGGACGGGTGAGCCCCTCTCCCCCCAGAGCCCACCCCCAGTCCCCCTCACTGCACCTCCTCCTCTTTTTTCTCCTCCTCCTCCTAGTCCCAGCAGCGGCACTCCCCTCCTTCCCGCGGTAGTGGCTCAGAGCGCCAACCAGGTCCGGGGAGAACTAGAGGGGACGACCCCCAGGCGGGGGCGACCGCGACACTCCCCCTGCAGGAAGAAACACAAAAGGAGAGGGGGCGAGAAGGGGGGGCAAGAGGTGAGAAAGGGAGAGCCGGGCCCCTAACACTTCCCCGCCCTCTAAGCACACTCCTCCTCCCCATCCTGGCACACGCCAGTCCCACGGCTGACCACTGGGGCTAGCTCCCCCCCACACACACACCCCAGAGGGGATAACCACCCCATCTCCAAATACAAGTTCGAGCCCCTCTCTACCTCCCACCACTTTCAGCGATCATATGGGGCGCGTTCTGAAAAATGGGGAGGGGACGTACTCTAGAGGGCGTCATAATTAACTTACTAAGATTTTACGGGGAGTTGGACCTGAGGAATGGGGGTTGGGGGGGGGGATTAGCTTAGCCTTTCCCTCCCGATGTGCTCAACCCCTAGTCTGCCCCCAAGCCCGGGGCTATTTCACCTCCACTCAAATCTGCAAACTCGCTGGAGGAGAGAGGTGAGTGGGGAGAAGAAATAGACCTCCACCTGCCAACCGACCACACTTCCCTCCCCTGCCGAAACCCCCCCAAAAGTAAATAAATAATACCCTACCGAGGGTACCTCCCACCCCAGCTGGGGATGGGGGCTCAGAGCCCTGTCCACGCCTTTCCCAGCGAGAGGCGGGAACCTGTCCAGGCACAGGAACGCCTGGGTCCTACAGCACGAAGGGATAGGACGGGGCGCACCCCCCCTCCCACTTTCCTTCTCAGCCCCCGGGTAAAAGTGTCAGGCGCCGGAGCCCACTTACCACTCGAGAGTACGCAACCGGCGCTGGCCCCGACCTCGCAGCCCCAGGTGAGCGCCGCAGCCCCGACAGCTGCGTGCGGCTGCGGCTCCGCTCGCCTCGCCCCTCGCTGCCCGCCCGCCCGCCGGCCCGCCTGCCTCCCAGTCCCGGAAGGAGCAGCGGCAAACTCTTTTTTCCGAGTTCCCAGTTCTCTCGAGGGAGAGAGCCGAGGGAAGCCGAAGCGCCAGCGGAAAGGACCGAGGCGGATCTCGCTGGAGAGAGGGGGAGGGAGAGCCGAGGTGGGGTGGGGGCCGGAGTCGGAGGGAGGATGCCTCGGCTGAGCTGATTGGTCTGCGGAGCGGGCCCCGCCCTCTGGCCAGCCCTCCCGGCTCCTCCCCCGCCGGTGGGGCTCAGGTGCGAGGCTCTCGGGACCTAGGTGTTTCCCTCCTTACTTCCCTCGGTGTCTCCGCCCTGCAGTCTCCTCTGCCCTTTTCTCCAAGCACTACAAACTTTGGGAGAGGGACGGAGGCGGTGCTGCAGCGGGTAGGGGACACACCTCTCTTGTCCCCGATACCGCAGGGAATGTGACAAGCTAACCTCCTGCCCTTCCCTGGTCGTCGAGATAAGGTTGCCTGACCCGAGTACAGATGGGTCAGCGCCTGGCCCTTTCTGAGAGTGAATATGGGCTCTTTAGCTCAATCAACAAGCGCTTACTCTGTGCCAGCTAGCTACTGGGCCAAGCACTAAGGTTACAAAGAAAAGCAGAACTCATCCCTGGCCGCAGAGTGGACACTCCCTTCCACCTCCTCCCTCTCGCAGGTCTGAAATCTTCTTGGATCATCCCTCACCACCACTCCCACCACCTCATACCACCCCCACGTACATGCCGGCACCTTTCAACTCTTTGCATCAAACTCTTCTTTTCCTATAAAGGAATTTATCCTCCCAAACTGGGGAGGATTAACTAAAATCAATTCCTGATTATTCGGGATCGAATAACCAGTGTCAAAAGTTATCTAGATCCTTAGCTGTTTACACTGTTCGAAATGGATGGTAGGTTGAAAGGACTGAATCAGAAACCAGTGTACCTATTCCTAAACTGGTTTTAGAATCCTAGATTTTAGGACTAGAAGGGACTTAAAGATAACCTTACACATTCCTCTTTAAAAAAATTCATTTTACATGTATTTATAATCTATCCTGCCACCCTATCATAGACACCTCCAAAAATAGACAAATAGCGGGGAAAGCCTCATCATAATGATACATAGTCCAGCAAAACAAATTACCACATTGGCCATGCCCAAAATCATCCTCACTTTTTATAGATGTGGGAACCAAAGCGTGGGGAAAGGAAGTGTCTTGGCCAAGGCCATAGGTTCTCAGATTGCAAATTCAGCAGTTTTTCCACTATTTCAAATTGTCTGCTGACAATACTGGTGAAGAGAAAGGAAAAGTATAGTGAAAAAGGTTTAAAAAGAATGTTTTGAAATATCTCTGTGAGGAGGAGAGAGACAGAGACAGAGACAGAGAGAGATTAAAAAGAGAATGATCAATATTTAGGGCAAAGCTACCGCATTGTAGAGTTAATACCTTAATTACGCAAACACATTTTTTAATTGAATCAAACTATCTGAGGATAAAAAGGGTTTATATTCAATGACTTAAGCAGTTTATATAAAAGGAAGAAGCTGTCTCCAAACCATTAGGGAAAGATTCTGCAGTAATGGATTGGAGAGATAAGAGCAATCTGCATTTTCAGCCCAACTTTGAGGGGCAAAGGAAAGACTTAGTTGTCACAGAGGAGGGAGATTTTGATAAGAGTCATCAGCTCTATTGGCATCTCAGAGGAGAGAACACAAGTTGAGGGAAATCCTCCCAACATTCCCTCCTGGCATCTCTCTGTCCCCAGACACTATAATTCAATTGAAGTTAGTCAGTCATGTCCTACTCTTCCTGACCGCATTTGGGGTTTTCTTGGCAAAGATACTGGAGTGGTTTGCCATTTCCTTCTCAAGATCATTTTATATATGAGAAAAGTGAGGCAAACAGGGTTAAGTGACTTGCCCAGGGTCACACAGTTCTTAAATGTCTGAGGCCATATTTGAATTCAGGAAGAGGAGTCTTCCTGACTTGGGACAAGCACACTAACCACACCTAGCTGCCTTATATATAAAACATAATCTCTTTGTAATACAGTAAACTGAATTTTGCCCCAAGTGAAAGGAGGCCAGGGATTAACTAAGGATAGATATCAATGTAAGGTTAGGCAGAGAGTTCAACCTCTGTTTAGGTAAGAAGAATTTTCTTAACTGGGGGCTCAGAGCTATGTTGTTACAGAACTTAGAATTTTTCATCTAAAATAGAACTCCCTGAAGCTAAAAAAAAAGAGGGAACCAAATGGATTTTAGTGCACCTTATATTGACCCCATCTTAAAATGAGCTAATGATTGTGACTGACTGATAGATATAACAAAGCACCACAGCAAATAGTACTATAGTGGCTAGGAGGAAGGGACCCCTGGAAGTCCTCATCAGAAGAACAGATTGGTGAAAACTAGGAAATGGCAAAATCTATACTTGGACTCACGGATTTTATTTATTCCATTGTCCTTGAAAAAACTCTTCCTGGCTACCCATTTGGACACACTAGGAACAGGGAAGTCAGAATGAGGGTTCCCGACTACCACATAATGGTAACAGACTTTGGGAGTAAGACTCAGCAGTCCATACCTCCATCTTTAGTGATCTAAAGCAATGCATAAAAGCAAGCCAAGACAGGAGGGTGAGATGATTGGTGTTAGGGCTGGACCTGATGTCAGTACCCTGTGAGCTTCAGTTTAATGCTGGGACAAAATAAGGCAACTAACAAAAGGAGGTTCACTTAGCCCTACATAGCAAGCATGTACAATAGTGGCTTCTATATATACCACCCCCCTCCACATGGAAACAAGTCTGATCAGTGATGGTCACTTCAGTGGATAGTTATTATAGTAACATATTGCCTTTCAGTGGACCTAAAGTAGGTAGCACATTAGCTAATAAGAGTTTCTTACACTATAGTGCCCAAAGTCATATCCACCATATTGGAGGGGCACCAACCCAACTAAGTGTGGCCATATATGCCCCCAGGTGACCAGGAAGCCACATCAACAAGGCCTATATATAGCCAACAGGAAACTGCATCAAGGAAAGGACAGCTTGAGCCTTGCCACACCCCCAGACAATCAAGTCCTGATTTTGTTGCCTTCTAGGGGAAATCTAGCCTAACCTATATTAGTGAGTTGTAAGGGTAGTGGAGAGAACTCTAGTAGATATTGATCTTATCAAAATTGGGGGCCAGTGCATGTGGCAAGAAGATTAATGATCAGTATGGTGAATTTAATTCCAATCAATGATCAGAAAAAGCAGTTTTTAAGATTCCTATCAGTTAATAAAATGGAAAGAAAGAAAGTTTCCCCTCCTACTGAATTTCCACTGATTTCTCTTCATACAGTGTGGATCCAAAACTAAATCCTAAACACACAAACATTTCTAAAGACCACTCTCTCCCTTTCTTCACTTTCCAAGACCTAAAAGCTCTGGAAGAAATTCAGGAGATGAATGAATGGATGCTCCAGGCAGAAGCCCCTGGTCTATTCCTTTTCCATTTTCTTCTGTGTTCAATAAACTATAAGACCATGGTAAATTGAGTGACTGTATTCTATGAATGTGAAGATTATTAATATTTTTAGTAATATTCTTTTTTCATGTCCTAGTTTAAATTCAACTCCTTGTCAATACCACCACTAGAAATTCCTCATCCAGTGGGTGTACTAAGGGGAGTCATCTGGGTTTGCTGACTAATGTCCCTCTAGTGGCCAGTGAAAATACTGCAGTTTCTAAGAAAGGCTATTCTACCCAGGTGGCAGAGGAGTCCACTTGGGTGGTAACTTGAATATAGTTCCATCTGATGGACACATAAAATATTGCACTCCCTATTTGGATGATTATTATAGTGACATACTGTCTTTCTGTGATCCTGAAGTAGGTAGTACATAATAGCTAACAAGAGTTGCTTGCACTACTGCAGTGCCTAAGTGTCACATGAGGTATCCACGACATGTCATGTGCAGCCCATAAGTGTCACACTTCATTTGAGTAATATTCCTTCCCAAAAATGTCTCTCCCACCCACTTAAAATTTCAGCATTAGAGATTCATCATTCCAGTTTCCCATCTTTAAAGTCTTCTTTTAAAATCTAAGTGAGATAATTTACTTAATTAATTTAAGATGCCAGTGAATTATCAGATTATTTCTACTTTATAGTAGAATGCTCAACATGAAGAATGCCTGATAAAGTATGGGCAGGAGAAGAATTGAGGGGGTACCTAAAAATTTACAAACATGAAAAAAATAAATATAAAATAAGATGACCTTTACCCTTCATACACTTTTCAATGAACATTTTAATCTAATAGTTAGTAGGCTCTGAGTCTGGAATGTTGGAAACAATTGATTTATGTAGCCTCAGGCACATTGCTTAACTGTGCCTCAACTTACTTGAGTATGAAAAAGGGATAATGCTATCTAGTATTAGAGTTGATGAGGTCCTTAGATAATAGGTACTATATAAACATACTAAAGTAGCTATTATCAGCCCTTAAATTGCCCCAGGCTTCTTAGATGAAAGGAATTGCTGATACACAAAGCATTATTTATATTATTATTGTTTATTATAATAATGATGCCTATACTTTACTATTATTCTCAAATATATGTGTGTGTGTGTGTGTATATATATATATATATATACATATATATATATATACACATTTACATCTATACTAAGATTTCTTTCAGTTTTGCACTTGGTTGTTTTGCCAAGTAAATCTGAAAATAGTAAGATGTTCACATAGCCTAAAATCTTGATGTATAACACCTGAATATTGGATACAAGGTTATACTGTACTAAGGAAGAATTCTTTGATCCTCTTCATCTTCATCTGCAGAGCCATGTATGACCACAAAAGGTAGGCTGATAAGTTGTGGAGCAAGATTTTAGAATAAGCAATAGATAGCCTTTGCCTTGCATTACTATGCATGAATTATTAAAGGAAACAGGCTTCTACCATTTGGGGTAACTCTTCTCTGGAGAATTTATGGAAAGACATGGACAATTAATTACACATGATTAAAAAATATGGATGGAGGAAATATCTGATGGAGGAAGTGCCTCTATCAGTAAGGTCTTGGATCCATCTGTTTTGTTTTGGGTTTTTTGGTGAGGCAATTGGGGTTAAGTGACTTGCCCAGGGTCACACAGCTAGTAAGTGTTAAGTATCTAAGGCAGGATTTGAACTCAGGTCCTCCTGATTCCAGGGCCGGTACTCTATCCACTGTGCCACCTAGCTGCCCCGGATCCATCTATTTTTGAAGTTACTTTAAACTACAGGTTCCTGTTAAAATAAACTTCATCAATTCAGAGACTAGATTATTTTAACTAATTAATCTCCAATGGTTTATCTAATTGTAAGGAAAAGAAATTGATACGTATAGTGCATGAAGCATAAGGAACACTGAATTTTATGAATGCACATAATATCTTTCTTTAGGGAAATACTAAATATTTTATTTTATGTTTTCTTTTTTTATATATGTTTTCTAATGAAAGAACCAACCATAATGTGCATAATTCAAAATAATTACAATTGTTTGGGGAAATGCCATTGTGTCTGGAGTAAATAATTTTCTATTTTATTTTTAGTCCTGACTATTAAGATTCTATATTTAAATGAAATGCCTGGCAAAAATATTTTAATGTCCACTTACTGTAAAATTAGAATATCCCTCAAGGAAACCTTGACATCAAAAATAAACTTCCAAGATATACAACATTTTAAAAATTGTATTCATTTTTATCATAGCATGATCATTCCTAAAGGATTTCATGCTCATTTTACTTAACTATAATAAAACAAAACATAAATCTTAATAGAATATTAGAATCTCTTTTTAAAGCAAACTGATGAACATTTTATCTTTTCTGTAGGAGGATGTTGCTTAAAATAATTCTTATATTGATGTCATCATTGAGTTTATCAACCATGTGGTCACTGGATAAAGAAGTTGATCAATTTTAAAATTCAATGGGATTAACTTTTACAATCAAAAATGATACCTTGGGTTTTTTTTCCCCCTAGGGAAAGTTAATTGTTAAGTTGACAACAACCAAAAGGAAAAACATTCCACTGTATTTAGAAGAAATTGGACTTGAGTCATTTACATTCTCCATTATTGTTTCTTCTAACTAAATATAGGAATACTAAAAAAAAGAGTGTATCATAAAATGTCATCCATTCCATTAACTTTTCATGAGTAGCTGCTTTGGATTTTTTAAATGGTCACTTTGTAAGCTCATAGGAGGCAAAGATGCAATTCTTATTCATCCTTCATATTCCCCATAGTGCCTTACACATCACCTTTCACAGAGGAAATACTAAAGAAATATTTGTGAAATGAATGAGTAAGTGAATGAAATGGTTCCTAAGCACTTCCCAAAATACATCTGGAAAAGGGGTGCTGCAATACTAACTAAATAATATCAAAATTGTATCATATACTTTTGTTTAGTTTTTATGTTACATTAGAATTTTTTAAAAATTGTTTTTGCACTGAGAAATAAGAATGAATACTACATGATACCTGGTAAGTACATCGAGGTATGTATACTATAGTTCTCTTGCTACAACTGTAGCACATAGGGAAAAGAACACAGAACTATGAATCAAAATGTGCATTTGAATCAGGAGTGTGCTATCCCCCTGGGGGGAGTAATTATTACATTTTCTGTGTTGGGGGCAGCTAGGTGGCGCAGTGGATAAAGTACCAGCCCTGGATTCAGGAATACCTGAGTTCAAATCCAACCTCAGACACTTGACACTTACTAGCTGTGTGACCCTGGGCAAGTCACTTAACCCCCATTGCCCCCCCCCAAAAAAAATTTCTGTGTGATACTTCAGAAATTGGTAAATGTTACAAATCAAGGTTTGATTTATTGTTTTGCTGATTGTTTAGACTCAGGAAAGTGATGGAGAAATTGCTAATAATGCAGATTAAACATATATTATAGGGCAGCTAGACAGCACAGTGGATAGAGCACCCATCCTGGAGTCAAGAGGACCTGAGTTCAAATAGGGCCTCAGATATTTACTAGCTGTATGACCCTGTGCCAGTCACTTAACCTTGATTGCTTAAGAAAGGTTTGTTGTGAATCCATTTGTTGGGGGGGAAGGGGTGTGAAGCCAATTTTTAAACATTTACCAGTGTACCACTTGTTTGAATACCAACATGCCACACAGTAGCTTCATGGCCTTAGGGAAAATAATTCATCTCTTTCAGCCTCAGCTTTCTCATCTGTGAAATGAAAAGGTTGTATTAGATTAGGAGTTCTAACCTTTTCTGTGTCATGGACGCTTTTGGCAGTCTGACAAAGCCTATGGACTCAGTCTCAGAATCAAATAATTGAAGGAAATGTCAAATTCCATTTTGAAGTTAGTGAAAAAATGTATTTTTTTTTCACCCAAGTTAATGGACCCCCTGAAATCTTTCCACAGACCTCTGGGGAGAGGGATTCCCAGGTTAAGAGCCCCTGATGTGGATGATCTCTAAGGCCCTTCCAGATTTAACAGAGCTTGAATACATCCAGAGAAAAATGACCAGCTTGGTAAGGGGACCAGAGACCATCCTGAAGAAGAATTGGTTGAAGGAGCTGTAGATATTTAGCCTGGAGAGCCGAGTATTTAGGGGGAAAATGAGCTGGCATTTGGAAAATGGAATTATACTTGTTCAACCTGGCTCCTGGGGACAGATTTGTGCTCTGTAAGGAAAAAAACTTGCTAACGATCAGAGCTGTCCCAAAATCTAATGGGCTACCTCCTGTCCCAAAATCTAATGGCTTTCCTGTCACTCTTGGTCTTTAAACAAAGGGCTGCTTAACCATTTGGGAGGGGGAGGCAGTTGGGGTTAAGTGACTTGCCCAGGGTCACAGAGCTAATAAGAGTCAAGTGTCTTTGGTCATATTTGAACTCAGATCCTCCTAACTCCAGGGCCTTTGCTCTATCCATTGAGCCACCTAGCGCCCAGCTTGACCATTTGTCAAGAACATTCATTGAAGGGATTCTTTTCTTGGTACATGCTGGACTAGCTGTCCCTGGAGGTCCTTTGCAACTCAGAGATATTATGAAAGAAGAGTATTATGAGATTCTCAAACTATTTTTCCCTACTTCTTGGTGTCTCTCAATTCAATCTTTATTATCACCTCAGATGAGGTTCTGTCCAATCAGTAAATACTTATTAAGCAGCTACTATGAGTATCTCAGCTCCAGTACCATTTGGGGGTATGTTTCACACTGCAAACATACCTATCATCTTTAATCTAAGGCAGGATTCTTAACTTTTTTGTTAGTCCTGTGCCCCTTTGGTGGTCTGGTGAAATCTATGACCTATTTCCAGAAAAAATGTTTTTAAATGCATAAATTAAATATATAGGATCACAAAGGAAACCAATTTTTATTGAAATACAGTTATTAAAATATTTTGTTCTGTCCAGGTTCACAGACCCCATGAAATCTGTCTGTAGTCTCAAGTTAGGAACCTACAATCTAGAGACTCTTTCTTCACAAAAATAATGCTTTTATTATTATCCTGTAGGGTCATAGATTCAGAGCTAGGAGGAAGTATCAAGAATCCATCTAGTTCAAACACATTTTACAGTTGAAGATATTGAAGCTTAAGATTACATAGGTAGGAGGGGGCAGCTAGGTGGCACAGTGGATAAAGCGCTGGCCCTGGATTCAGGAGTACCTGAGTTCAAATCCAACCTCAGATACTTGACACTTACTAGCTGTGTGACTCTGGGCAAGTCACTTAACCCCCATTGCCCTGCAAAAAAAAAAAAAAGATTACATAGGTAGGAAGTGGCAAAGTTTGAATTTGAACTCAAAGTCACATTCTGATTCCACAGGTATACTCTTTCTGCTGAAGCAAGAACCCTATGGTGAGCAAAACCAGAGAAGACACCAAGAGCAGATAACACCATTTTCCTAAGAAAGAAAAAAAGAAAGAAGGAAGGAAGGAAGGAAGGAAAGAAGAAAGAAAGAGAGGAGGAAAGAAAGAAAAAAGACATGTGCAACCTCTTTGGCTACAGTAGGTCAATTTCCCAACTTTCCCCCTTCCTCCAACTTCTCTACCATTTACAGTAGATTGGAATCTTCCTAACTCTGTACCTTCCCCTCTGTTCCCTTGGAAATGATGACTCAGCTGCCTCCTGAAACTGATCACCCAGCTGCCTCTGACTGACAGGCAGAGGTGGCAGGTTTGTCTGTGTCAAGCTTGTTATTACAGTCTAGTGGAGCCTATAATGAAAGTCTTCTCTATAGTGGCAAGCTTGCAATTGAGGGACCCGATCCCTTGAGGGGTCAGAGGCATCAAGGTCATTTACATCAAATGAGAGGATCAGCAGATGTGTCCCCTTTTGGTGTTAGGTATCATAGATGGGGGAGAATTTCCTCCGTGTGTCTCTCTCTCTCTCTCTCTCTCTCTCTCTCTCTTTCTCTGCAGAGAAGGGACAAAGGATGAAATAGTTAGAACTTAAAAGGACTCAGAAGGCATTTAGTCTAACCCACTTATTTTACAGATGAGGAAACTGAGGTCTAGGAAGTTTAAATGACTTGTCCAGGGTATTAAGTGCCTCAGGGACATGTACATGACAGTTCAAGTTCCTCCAGTTAGATCAGAACCTCTTGAATTGTCTGGTATATGACAGATTGCCTGTGCTCTAGAAAGGCCACCTCCTTCTGCCTAGTATCCTCTCCCTTTTCTGAAACCTTCATGCTGGGAACTTCTATGCTCTACTCTGCACTCAGCCAGGTCTACTAGTTCATCCCTGACATCCTCCCCTGTCGATACCATTAGAGGAAGGGGGTGGGGGGAATCAGGTGTGACTGATACCCTGCCCTACTCCCTATAAAATCCTCATTTGCATCACTAAGTTGCTCTGGTATAAAGGAGAGATTGCAAGCATCCCCATACTGAAGGAGTGATGGGATCTTGGCCTAACACAGATGTTCTTTGGCCAAAGAGCAGCCTCAAAGAACCACCCTTCCTTTTCCTGATATAGCCTGATGATCATTGTACCTGAGATTCAATAATGTCCCTCCAATAACTGAACTCTGGTTGTTGTTTTTTTCCTTTACCCTGACCCCCTCTTCCCTTGCCCCTGTTATATCACATCCTTGGGTAACTAAATTTAAGCCTTACATCTTCCTGAGGGAGATAAGATGCAACTGCAATAAAAGCTTATCATTTTTCACATCATTAGCTATTCTTTTGTAAAAATCCTCTAAGTCTCAAAAAGCCACAATCAAGTTGGATAGATGGGATGACTTTGTAACCGTTTGCCATCTTGATTTGCTTCCTATTGATTCTCTCTGGAAGAGTTATCATTGTCCAACCTAATGTAGCAGAGGCTACTTATCTCAACTCCCACTACAAGTCTGGCCCACAGAGGGTAGCTACTAAATCCTGTCAGGGCTTCAGGGGGTAGCCCTGAAGGCCTGAGGGGTCTTTCTTTCTTCCTTTCTTTCTTTCTTTCTTTTTTTTTTGGTGAGGCAATTGGGGTTAAGTGACTTGCCCAGGGTCACACAGCTAGTAAATGTTAAGTGTCTGAGGCTGGATTTGAACTCAGGTCCTCCTGAATCCAGGGCCAGTGCTCTATCCACTGCGCCACCTAGCTGCCCCAATGAAGGGTCTTTCTAATGCTATATAACCCATGAATCCACACTGATGAGCTTACACTCATGATAATCAGTTGATATCAATTAGAGGAAATCTGTGAAAAGGGTATTACTAAAGTAATATAGTAAGAACAGTTAGTACAAAACACCCCTCTAAAAGGGGTTTGACAAATTCACCCACCAGTTCATACAGAGTCCAGGGAAAGTGGGCTCAAGATTAGAGAACATGTTTGGCAAAAGAGTAACTCACAAATCTTGAAGTCCTTCTCAAATCCTTGAGATGGTGTGGCATAGCTTTTCTATTGGTCTCCTTATATAGCCTTGAATCTGCCTTTCTCACTGAGTCTAGTCTTTTCTTAGCTCCCTACACAGACACTACATCAGCTGTTACCATGTCAGGGATATTGCTGGGATACCCATGAAAAATTCCACATCTTCTAGTCCTCTGAAGTTCATATAGTCTTTCTCTGGCCAAGAGGTAGGGGAGAGAGAAAAGTAGACCAAAACCTATACTCTTCCCCTTCTTACACCCACTCCCCAAATAAGCAAATGGGATGATTCTACCACTTAAACTTCCTGACTCTGAAATCCCTATCCCAAATTTCAAACTTGCTGGTTTTATACAAGCCCTACCAAAGGGGTGACCAAGTCCTTTAATCAAACTGAACAAACTTCTTGGCACACTCAGAAATGTCTTTGAATGATAGTTGCAATATTGAATCCATACCTAGTTCACACCTTTCACTGAATCAAGCTCTGTTCTCACCTGATAAAGGTATCAGGGCTAAGTGAGATAGCATGATTGATTGATTAATTAATTGACCCGATCCACCAATTCACCCTTACATTAAATAGGGCACTAGGAACTTAGCATTCCAAATGTGAGTAGGTTAGTAAAGCAGGGCTATCATTTCCCTAGAAGAGGACTTCTTAAACTTTTTCCACTCACAATCCCTTTTTATCCAATAAATTTTTACATGACCCTAGGTATGTAGGTATATAAATAGGTATACATAAACTGTTACTGCTGCTAAATTTTTCAAAACCCCCACATTCAGTTACATGACCCCATATCGGGTTGTAACCCACAGTTTAAGAAGCTTTGCCCTAGATAATGACATTGAGATAATATTTGTAAAGCACTCAGCATACTATCTGGCACATGGTATTCTTTTTTTGTTGTTGTTTTTGTTTTTTGTTTTGGTGAGGCAATTGGGGTTAAGTGACTTGCCCAGGGTCACACAGCTAGTAAGTGTCAAGTGTCTGAGGTCAGATTTGAACTCAGGTCCTCCTGAATCCAAGACTGGTATTTTATCCACTGTGCCACCTAGCTGCCTCTCCCACGTGGTATTCTTAATAGATGCTTGATTAATTAATTGATTGATTAATTGTTCCCTTCTCCCTTCCTTCCTGCTCCCTTAAGGCAGCCTAAAGCTGCATTAGCTTTTTTGGTGGCCAGATCACATTATTGACTCATTTGTGAGTCGCTAAACCCCAAGATTCTTTTTTTCCAGATGGTTTGTTATGTAGTCATGCCCTGACACTTTCCTCAAATCTTATGGAGCTGACTTAAAAAAAAAAAAACCACTAAATCCAACAATTTAACCTATTAAGGTCTTTTCAGATGGTGGCTTTAGCAGCAATTATGTTATTTATCATCCCATCTTTGTGTCATCCACCAATTTGATAAATTTGCAATCTAAGCTTTTATCCAAATAATTGACTAAAAGCTTAAAGTTTATAGGTTCAAGCTAAGATTTTGGAGGCAGTCCACTGGAAACTTCCTTCCAACATTCTTTTGAAACATGAATGATGCCTTTTTGCATCGATCAGTTCCAGGCAAAAGGGGTTATTAGACCAGTCTCAAATATACTTACTTGAACTATACTGCTTTTATTACATCTCTCCATCTTTTCAGTAAGAATACCCTGAGAGGCTTTGTCAAAGGCTTTGCCAAAATCTAGATGAGTAGAAATATGTATAGAATAATTTTACATATACATAAATTATATAGATACATATATACATATATATGTACATATGTAAATACACACCCCCCCTTTGTGTCTAATGGTAACTATCTTAGGGGGAGGGAAAAAAGACAAAAAAAGCAACTTACATCATAATTTTATTATATATTTTAAAGGAATAGCAAGTTGTACATAGTAGATTTTCAGTTCCATATACAATCATCTTTTTAAAATTATACTGTTATAGAAACATTTATTTTATTCCATAAATTAAAAATAAAATAAAAATTTTAAATATCTACATGAATTCTATGATCAGCTAGTCCAATCTTATCAAATAGGATCCAATCAAATAGTGTAATCTTATTAAAATAGAAATTGAGAGTAGACCTAATATGAAGTTAAGCTGACTCTCCGTGGTCACTAATGCCTTTCCTGACTGTTCTTCAATAATACATTCAAGAATATTACCAGTCAAAATCACTGGCCTGATGTTTGTAGACTCCATTCTCTTTCCTTTTTTTTTCTTTTGGCAATCTGACCAATATCTTCCCTTTCCCAATTCTGCAATCCCTCTTCCATTCTCCATTATCTTTCAAAGTTCACTAACGACAGCTCAGCAAACACATCTGCTCTTCCTTTCACAGCATTGTACAATGTAGTTCATCTGGGCCTGGTGACTCATCAAACCTGCCAAGACTCATCAAATCTGATGGCTGCTTCCTACTTCTGCTGACTCATGTAGAAACTAATGAACTAACAGAAGACATTTAGAAACAATATATAGTCACTGAAAGCCTGATCTTGACGGACTTTGACCCATGGTTTCTTTATCTAGATGAAGGAAAGAACTGTGGAAGAGAATGAAGGATATGCAAAATAAACAATTTTCTGTAAGAATACTGTCCAAGGGGCAGCTAGGTGGCGCAGTGGATAGAGTACCAACCTTGGAGTCCAGAGTACCTGAGTTCAAATCCAGCCTCAGACACTTAATACTTCCTAACTATGTGACCCTGGGCAAGTCACTTAATCCCAATTGCCTCACTAAAATAAAAAACAAAAACAAACAAAAAAAAAGAATAGTGTCCAAGAATGGGATTTTATTTTCTGTAGTATAGTTAAAGTTATATATTTTTTAAACTATGAGCTCTTGGGGGCAGGTAGGTAGCACAGTGGATAAAGCACCAGCCCTGGATTCAGGAGGACCTGAGTTCAGATCTGGCCTCAGACACTTGACACTTACTAGCTGTGTGACCCTGGGCAAGTCACTTAACCCTCATCGCCCAGCAAAAAAATTAAAAATAAAATAAAACAAAACTATGAGCTCTTGGCTAGAGATGACATGTATCTTATGATTACTGAATGCTTTTGTCAGGACACTTGTACATTTGATGGAGAGCTTTAAACTGAAAATACAGACCAAGAGAGGAAAAGACCCAGATAAAATGATAAATCTGGATGATATGGCATAGAAAGAAAAATAATAATCAAGGAATTGCCTAGCACTTCATTAAAAAAGTAACTGGGATAGGGTCAGGAACAATATTCATGGCCTCAGATTTTCTTATGTGAATGTACAATAACATGGGTAATGAACAAAAAAAGAGATTTGAGATTTTAATGAAAGGAGATTGATAATCTCACAGCTATCCCTAAGATTGGTAAGAGAGGACTCACAAATGGATTACAAAAGACATAACTAATAGAAGTAGTGGCAAAATAGTGTTATATATCATGGCAAGAAGATTTTCCTCCTGAAAATCCATTTGCCTGAGTAGTGAAATAATAAGAAAGAATATTTAGGTACAGATGCAAGGAGAGGGGGTAGCTAGGTGGTCCAGTGGATAGAGCACTGGACCTGGATTCGGAAGGGCCTGAGTTCAAATCTGGCCTCAGACACTTGACACTTACAGGTTGTGTGACCCTGGGCAAGTCACTTAACCCCCACTGCCCCCCAAAAACCAAAAACAGATGCAAGGAGAGAAAAACAGAAATTAGATTAGTGTAGGGGGATCCTATAAGCTGTTGGGGTCAATGGAGGAAATGGGAGGATGATGTAGTTATGCAGATCACAAAACTGGCGACCAAGGCAAGAGAAAGTAGTGATGGAGGACTTCAACCATCCAGATGCTTAATTTCCATTTCGATTCAACAAACATATAAGTGACTATTTGGTACAAGACACAGTACAGAAAGCATAGCTTCTGACAGATTCTTGACCTGATTTTCTGATGATTTCACTTCTGGATAAGGTAAAGAAAAATTCAGAGCTGCTCCTCTGGATTTAATATTTTGATTGTAAAATGAGAGGGACACAAGCCTTAATAGCATTGGACCATATATTTAGAGCAGGAAGGGACTTTGTTTTTGTTATTTAGTTGTGTCTGACTCTTCTTGAGGCCAAGGACCATAGCATGGCATTTTCTTGGCAAAGACACTGGAGTGGTTTGCCATTTCCTTATCCAGTGGATCACCTTTTGTCATAACTCTCCACTGTGACCTATCCATCTTGGGTAACCCTTCATGGCATAGCTCATAGTTTTATTGAACTACACAAGCCTGTCAGCTACAAGGCAGTGATCCAGGAGAGAGGAAGGGACTTTAAAGACCCCTAAATCCAACCCATTTATTTTACATAGATGGACTTGAGTCTCAGAAAAGTTCAATGAATCACTCAAGGTCCCATAGGTAGTGACAATTCCAAATTGAATGCTTTTTCCATTGCATATATTGGGGAAAAGCAATCATGTTATCTCTGTGTCTGTGATACCTAAAGGAAGATGAATCAATCACTAAATATTTATTAAACACCTACTATGTGCCAGTGACTGTACCAAGCAATGGGGATACAAACAGAGGTATATAATTGAAAATTCTAAATGTGGGTTCTAATCTGTCCCCACAGTTTTGGTGGGAAATTGACTAAAATCACTGAAAAATGAGTTTAGGTTTTTAAAGGTTTATTGAAAGATAGTAAAAGAAAGAGAAAGATTGAGAACAGATTTCTTTTTTTTTTTTAATGTATAAGGTATTTTATTTTTTCCGTTACATGTAAAGATAGTTCTCAACTTTTGTTTATACAAGCTTTACAATTTCAGATTTTTCTCCCTCCCTCCCCTCCCTCCCCCCTCCCCTAGACAGCAGGTAATCTGATATAGGTTATATCTATATATCTCTATACATATACATATAGATATAGATATATACACACACATATATATACACATAATAACATTAATCCTATTTCTGCATTAATCCTGTTACAAGAGAAAAAATCAGAGCAGTGATGCAAAACCTCAAAATAGAAAAAAAAAAAAACAACAGCACCCAAAACAAAAGAAATAATATGGTTCAATCAGCATCTATACTCCACAGTTCTTTCTTTCTTTTTTTTTCTTGGATTTGAAGATTCTCTTCTATCATGAGTTCCCTGGAACTCTTCTGTACCATTGCATTGGTGAGAAGAATATAGTCCATCACAGTAGGTCAACACTCAATGTTGATGATACTGTGTACAATGTTCTTCTGGTTCTGCTCATCTCACTCATCATCAGCTCACGTAAGACCCTCCAGGTTTCTCTGAACTCTTCCTGCTCATCATTTCTTACAGCACAATAGTATTCCATTGTATTCATATACCACAGCTTGTCCAGCCATTCCCCAATTGATGGGCACCCCCTCAACTTCCAATTCCTTGCTACCACGTAAAGAACAGCTATAAATATTTTTGTACACGTGGGTCCCTTTCCCCCTTCCATGATTTCTTTGGGCAAAAGACCTAAAAGTGGAATTGCTGGGTCAAAGGGTATGCACAGCTTTATTGCCCTTTGGGCATAATTCCAAATTGCTCTTCAGAATGGTTGGATCAGCTCACAGCTCCACCAACAATGCATTAGTGTTCCAATTTTCCCACAGCCTCTCCAACATTTATTATCTTCCTTTTTCATCATTTTAGCCAATCTGATAGGTGTCAGGTGGTACCTCAGAGTTGTTTTAATTTGCATCTCTCTAATCATTAGAGATTTAGAGCATTTTTTCATATGGGAATAGATAGCTTTGGTTTCTTCATCAGAAAACTGCCTGTTCATATCCTTTGACCATTTCTCAATTGGGGAATGACTTGGATTCTTATAAATTTGATTTAATTCCCTATATATTTTAGAGATGAGGCCTTTATCAGAAGCACTGGCCTCAAAAATTGTTTCCCAGTTTTCTGCCTCCCTTCCAATTTTGGATGCATTGCTTCTGTTTGTACAAAATTTTTTTAATTTAATATAATCAAAATCATCCATTTTGCATTTTATAATATACTCTATCTCTTGTTTGGTCAAAAACTGTTCTCCTTTCCAAAGATCTGATAGGTACACTATTCTTTTCTCTCCTAATTTACCTATGGTATCACCTCTTATGTCTAAATCATGTATCCATTTTGACCTTATTTTAGTATAAGGTGTAAGATGTTGGTCTATGCCTAATTTCTGCCATACTATCTTCCAGTTTTCCCAGCAGTTTTTGTCAAATACTGAGTTCCTATCCCAGAAGCTGGAGTCTTTGGGTTTGTCAAACACTACATTACTAGTGTCATTTACTACTGCATTTCCTGAGCCTAGCCTATTCCATTGATCTACCACTCTATTTTTTAGCCAGTACCAGATAGTTTTGATGACTGCTGCTTTATAGTAAAGCTCCAGGTTTGGTACCGCTAACCCACCTTCCTGTGAATTTTTTTTCATTATTTCCCTGGATATTCTTGATTTTTTGTTTTTCCAGATGAATTTTGTTATTATTTTTTCTAGCTGTATAAAATAATTTTTAGGTAGTCTGATTGGTATGGCACTGAATAAGTAAATTAATTTAGGCAGTGTTGTCATTTTTACTATATTAGCTCTGCCTATCCATGAGCAATTGATATCTTTCCAATTATTTAGATCTGATTTGATCTGTGTGAAGAGTGTTTGGTAGTTGTGTTCATAGAGTTCCTGGGTTTGTCTTGGCAAGTAGACTCCCAAGTATTTTATATTATCTACCGTTACTTTAAATGGAATTTCTCTTTCTATCTCTTGCTGCTGGACTTTGTTGGTCATGTATAGAAATGCTGATGATTTATGTGGATTTATTTTATATCCTGCTACTTTGCTAAAGTTGTTAATTATTTCAAGTAATTTTTGACTTGATTCTCGAGGATTCCTTAAGTATACCATCATATCATCTGCAAAGAGTGATAGTTTTGTTTCCTCCTTGCCTATTCTAATTCCTTTAATTCCTTTCTCTTCTCTGATTGCTAAAGCTAACATTTCTAGGACAATATTAAATAATAGGGGTGATAATGGACATCCCTGTTTCACCCCTGATCTTATTGGGAAGGCCTCTAATTTATCTCCATTGCATATAATACTTGCTGATGGCTTTAGGTAGATACTGTTTATTATTCTAAGGAAAGCTCCCCCTATTCCTAAACTCTCTAGTGTTTTTATTAGGAATTGGTGCTGTACTTTGTCAAAAGCTTTCTCTGCATCTATTGAGATAATCATATGATTTTGGTTGGTTTTCTTATTGATGTGGTTGATTATGTTAATAGTTTTCCTAATGTTGAACCAGCCCTGCATTCCTGGTATAAATCCCACCTGGTCATAGTGTATTATCCTGGTGATCACTTGCTGTAATCTCCTTGCTAATATCTTATTTAAGATTTTAGCATCAATATTCATTAGGGAAATTGGTCTATAATTTTCTTTCTCTGTTTTTGCTTTGCCTGGTTTTGGTATCACCACCATATTTGTGTCATAAAACGAATTTGGTAGAACTCCTTCTTCACCTATTTTTCCAAATAATTTGTATAATATTGGAATTAATTGTTCTTTAAATGTTTGGTAAAATTCACCCGTAAACCCATCTGGCCCTGGGGATTTTTTCTTAGGGAGTTCATTAATAGCTTGTTCAATTTCTTTTTCTAATATGGGTTTATTTAAGGATTTTATTTCCTCTTCAGTTAACCTGGGCAGTTTGTATTTTTGTAAATATTCATCCATTTCATTTAGATTGTCAAATTTATTGGCATACAGTTAGGCAAAATATTTCCTAATTATTGCTTTAATTTCCACTTCATTGGTGGTAACATTACCCTTTTCATTTTTGATACTGGTAATTTGATTTTCTTCTTTCTTTTTTTTAATCAAATTAACCAACATTTTATCTATTTTATTGGTTTTTTCATAAAACCAGCTCTTAGTTTTATTGATTAATGCTATAGTTTTTTTGCTTTCAATCTTATTAATTTCTCCTTTAATTTTCAGGATCTCTAATTTAGTGTCTAATTGGGGATTTCTAATTTGTTCTTTTTCTAGCTTTTTAAGTTGCATGCCCAATTCATTAATCTCCTCTTTCTCTTTCTTATTCATGTAAGCATTTAGAGCTATAAATTTTCCCCTAAGCACTGCTTTGGCTGCATCCCATAGATTTTGGTATATTGTCTCATTATTGTCATTCTCTTGGATAAAGTTATTGATTGTTTCTATGATTTCTTGTTTGGCCCATTCATTCTTTAGAATGAAATTATTTAGTTTCCAATTGATTTTCATTCTACTTTTCCCTGGCTCTTTCTTACATGGAATTTTTATTGCATCATGATCTGAGAAGGATGCATTTACTATTTCTGCCTTTCTACATTTGACTGTGATGTTTTTGTGCCCTAATACATGGTCAATTTTTGAAAATGTGCCATGTACTGCTGAGAAAAATGTATATTCCTTTCTATCCCCATTCAGTTTTCTCCAGACATCTATCATGTCTAACTTTTCTAGTAATCTATTCACCTCTTTCACTTCTTTCTTATTTATTTTTTGGCTAGATTTATCTAATTCTGAGAGGGGGAGATTTGAGAACAGATTTCTTATAGCCTGGAAATCCTCGCCTTCCTAAACCTCTCACTTCTGAAGTCCTCTCCCACCACGCTGAAGTCTCACACCAAAAGAGGAATAACTCTCTCGCCAGCGTCTGCTTCCTCTTTCCTGTTCCCCTCCCAGAAATGGGAGGTTATTCAAGCTGATTGGCTAGCGTCATTCAAATTCATTGGTTCTCTGGACCCAAAGGTGGTCTCGATGATGTAAAGCTCAAAGTTTTTAGCATCTGAGAACAATACCTTCTTAAGTACCCTCTTAAGTACCAGCTAGATGTGCTTACAATCTAGGTAACTGGAAGTAAGCCAGTAAACCAGTCAGCAGTCAGTCACCTTATCCAATTCAATCAGTTTAAATCAGTCTCCAGGTGGGCCCTTGAGTATCTGCTAAATCTCATCTATCACATTCCATTATCTTGACACAGAGGAAAAAGTCAGTCTCTGCCCTCAAAGAGCTAACAAACTAATGGAAGAGACAACAAGCAAACATATACAAAGCAAGGAAGACCATAGTAAGATGTGTGACTTAAACTAAAAAAAAGCAAATTTCACAAAGTTCAAAGATATGTTAAGTATGATCCAAAGGCCTGAGATTCTAACAAGGAACTGGGCTCAGATTTAATGGGAGGTTCTCACAGCAATTGTGAATGATCCCAATGAGGCAAAAAAGGAGGCAGCCAAAGAGATAGATGTGGCTGCATGGAAACTCTCTAATCAGTTAAGATTTTGAAAGACCATGTAAAAGATGAAAACAGAAACAGGTAACCAAAAATAAATACAAAATAGTACCCTATACCTGTACAGATTGTGTTGGGGAAAATCACAGTGGTCTGGGATTTCCCCAAAATGATGAGGACAACAATAACCATAAAGGGCTCTTAAGCCACAGTCTGTGTTTAATAGTTTAGACTCTTTCAGGCCAGCCTGGTTACTGAGTGAGACTCTCATGAAACAAGTGATACTTGACAAAGGATGTTTATTTAGCCATAGCTGAGGAAGGCACTTTAAGCAGGGAAAGGATATTCAGTGAAGATATAGCATTGATAGCGTACATGTAGTTTCCCTGCCTCTGTGTTGCCCATGATAGTCTGTATTCAAAAGCCTGAGAGAGGAACCCAGTAATTTGGTTTTGAATTTAGGCCACTAGGAAGGTATTGTCAACATCCCAAGCCTTTATATTTCTGAGCTAATTAAGTCTTGAGGACAGTTTTAATACTATTTATTTATTTATCTATCTGTTTGTTTGTTTAATTTTTTTGGTGAGGCAATTGGGGTTAAGTGACTTGCCCAGAGTAACACAGCCAGTTAAGTGTCAAAGGTCTGAAGCTGGATTTGAACTCAGGTCCTCCTGAATCCAGGACTGGTGCTCTATCCACTGCGCCACCTAGCTGTCCCAGTTTTAATACCTTTTAAGGAAAAACTAACCTGTCCTGAAAGGGGTGGGATCTTAAGAAATCACTCCTACCAAGAGGAAGATGTAGACAAGATGCTTAGTGCAAATAATATAATATTAACAGAAGAACATATGCAGTAATGTTTCCTTTTACACTGCCTGCACTGTCAGCACAATGGTTATTTGAAATCTTCTCATCCCTCCTCTATCTCTCTTGGCATTTCCTCCCTACCCTCTCTCACCTAAGGATCTTGCCTCATAATTCACTGAGAAGAATTGAAACCATTCCATGAGAAATCCTCTTTCTCCCCTCCTTGTCACACATCATTCAAATACTTTCATTGATCATCTACCACTTCACTCTCGACCTACTTGAAAAGATGGCTGCTTCCCTCTGCCAAGGCAATATACTACATGCATCATTAATCCCAAGGCATCCACCTTCTCTGGAAAATTGTGCCTTCTGTTATCCCTGTTCTCTCATTAATCTTCATTCTCTTTCTTTCTATAGATGCTTCCCTGCTATCATGTCCGTGGTTTCCTCATCTTTGAAAAATCCTTACTTTATCCAACTGTCCCACTGGTTGTTAGGCTACATCTCTCCTTCCTTTTGTGGCTAATGTTGAGATAGCCATCACAATCTGTGCCTCCACTTTCTCTCCTTCCACTCTTCTAAACCCTCTGTAAGATGGCGTATGCCCTCACCATTCAACTGAAATTGCTCTCTTCAAAGTTGCCGATAGTGTCTTAGTGGCCAAGTCTAATGGCTTTTTCTCAATCCTCATCCTTCTTTACTGCCCTGCTGCCTTTGATGCAGTAGACAGAGCACTAGACCTGAAGACAGGAAGATTCATCTTCCTGAGTTCAAATCTGGACTAGACACTAGTTGTGTGACCCTGGGCAAGTCACTTAACCCTGTTTGCCTCAGTTTTGTCATCTGTAATATGACCTAGAGAAGGAAATGATAAACCACTCTGGTTTCTTTGCCAAGAAAACCCCAAATGGAGTCATGAACAATCAGATATGACTGCAAAATAACTGAAAAAATAATAAATGTCTTTGACACTGCTAATCGCCCTCTTCTTTTGTATACTTTCTACTCTCTAACTTTACATGGTATTTTTCTCTCCTGATTCTTTTCCTACTTCTCAGACTGCCCTGTCTCAGTCTCCTTTGTTGGATCCTTTCCCATATTACGCATATTGATTGTGAATGTCCTCTACACTCTGCTCTGAGCCCCTCTTCCCTTTTCCTTTTCCAAGTATATTACTTGAAGGGGGTGGCTAGGTGACACAGTGGATAAAGCACTGGCCCTGGATTCAGGAGGACCTGAGTTCATATCTGGCCTCAGACACTTGACACTTACTAGCTGTGTGATCTTGGGCAAGTCACTTAACCCTCATTGTCCCGAAAAATCAAAAACAAAAACAAAACAAGTATCTCACTTGTTGAATTCAAAAGCTCCCACAGCTTCAATTATCATCTCTATGTAGATGATACCCAGATCAATATATCCAGGTCTAGCTTCTCTCCTGAGTTCAGGTTCTGCATCATTGCCTCACTATTGGGCAGCTCATATTAACATATCCAAGACAGAACTTGTAAACTTTCCTCGAAGGCTCTCCCTTCTTCCCAGTTTCTCCATTATCATCCAATGTACCAGTAACCAGTCAAACTCCTGGAAGACAGGAACCTCTTATCATCATCATCCTCTTCCTCCTCCTTCTTATCACCATCACCACCACCATCATCACTGCCACTACCACCACACCACCTTTCTTTGTATCCTCCATGTTTAACACAATTCCTGGCACACAAAAGGTGTTGATTGTTGATTGACTGAATTCCTCATTTTCTTCTATTTGCTCTGAAAAAATAATCTCCAGACTAGAAAAGGAGGCACATAGCTAGAGAGAAGATGAAGATGAAGATATAAGGATTATCAATACAAGAAGCTGGAATAACTACACTAATAACAATAGCTAGCATTTACATGAACTCATTTTATCTTCACATCAAGCCTGTGAGGTAAGTACCATTTATTATCCCCATTTTACAGATGAGAAAACTGAAATACAGAGATTTTTTTTTAAGCAACTTGCCCAGAGTCACTAGTAGGAAGTAACTGAGGCAGGATTCAAATTCAGATCTTCCTGAGTCCAAGATTCACTTTCTATCTGCCACCTCTCTCTATGTAAGCCCCTCTCCTGATTAGGATAAATGACAGTTACACCAAGGTGTGCTGAAAAGTAAGGTACACTTTTCAGTTTAATCTTCATTATTGACCTTTTCTCCATCATTTTCTCAAGTCTAGACCATGAACAAAACAACAAATCAGGGGCAGCTAGATGGCTCAGTGGATAAAACACTGGCCCTGGATTCAGGAGGACCTGAGTTCAAATCTGGCCTCAGACACTTGACAGTAGCTGTGTGACCCTGGGCAAGTCACTTAACCCTCATTGCCCTGCAAAACAAAAACAAAACAAAACAAGAAATCAAACCCTAATTTGTAGCCTTTTGAAGATTTTCTCAGGCTGAAATTTTAACAATTTAACTAGTTCTAGTATATTCATGCTTACACCCCCAAGGCAATTCAAAGATGTGGTCATTTAAGTGAGGTTGGTAATTTTTTAGAAATTGAAGAAAGAGGCAGCTAGGTGGCACAGTGGATAAAACACCAGTCTTGGATTCAGGAGGACTTAAGTTCAAATCTGGCCTCAGACACTTGACACTTAACTAGCTGTGTGACCTTGGGCAAGTCACTTAACCCCAATTACCTAACTCTCCCCCAAATTGAAGAAAATGGGATCCTAAGGCCACAGACACCTTGAAAGAAACCTGAGAGGTTGTCTAATCTTTTTTTTTTATGTAGTATTTTTTTGTACACCAAATAATCTAACCTTCTTTTTTAAAAGTGGGGACTAGGAAGATTATGTAATTTACCCAAGGTCACATGGTAGTATATGTCAGAGACAGAAGAGCTGGGAAGGACCAAATGGAATCCCAACCATAATATACCTAATAATTGTTCTCCTAGCCTCTACTTGAAGACTTCAAAGGAGAGGGAAGCCACCATCTTTCCAGGAAACTCATTCCATTTTTGGATAGCCCTAATTGTTAGCGTAATAGGGGTGGGGGCGGGAGAGTGGCCAGTGAAGGCTTAGTCCTTAGAGCATACTTAGATTTTGCCTTCTTGGTGGGTTACTTGGAGCATAAAATGATATTCCCTGCCTGGTTCCATTCCAAGTAACTGGATGGAGAGCTAAGGGGAGTCTCTTTCTAGCCATAAACGACTAAGGATCTGATACTGAGATGATGAAGAATCTTCTGATTGGCAGAAGAACTGGAGGTGAAGACAAAGGAATGACCCTTTGATCTCTCATCCTTTTTTCCTTCCTGAGGCAAGAACTGCTATGATCTGAGGAGTTGGAGGCTGAGAGGAGGAGGAGGAAAGGCAGATGTGGTTTCATATACCTGCTCTCATTTGGGTCTAAGAACATACGATTCCTCTGTTTCTTTTGTACTTAATAAATACTACTTGACTGATTGTCTATTCTTTCCTGATCCAAGATGAACGAGTATTCTGATAAGGGAGTGCCCAGGTGACCATGTGAATTTGGGAAAGCCATTAGAGATCTTGCTGGCAGTAAGGGGTCTCTAGCAGAGACCACCACAGGACATAGGTGTGGCTGGCAGTGTGGTAGTGGCCAACAAAAGAAGTGACTACATAAAGGTAGTCACTTAAGGGTGGCAGTGGCTTCATGGATCACATGCCCTGAAGATAGAGAAAAGTGCTGGCTATAGAACATAGCAAGGCACTGATCCTTGGATCCCAGTAAAGAGCTACATCTAAGTTGATAAGGACTACACAGAGGGACAAAAAGACTTCCACAGCCTTTGTTCTCTACACATGTTGCTTGCTACCATTTTAGTTTGTGCTAATTTTCCCAGCTACCATATGTGAGTTAGAGAAGAGTGTTACCCCACCCACCCACCCCTTCTCTCAGTAATGGGGATAGTTTTTATTTAAGAAGTTGAGTTTTAGTAAGTTGAATTTAAATAACATAGTTTAACATGAAATAGTGTTCTTGTTATACCTTCTCAGCAAATCTATTTTGTAAAAGTTATTTCATTTCAACTGGATGACTGATAATGATGTAGGAGGCAAAAAAAGTCTCATAATCTGAAGGTTGTAAGTTCAATCCTCACACGGGGCACCAGATGATGTGGGATGGAATTAGGGTCATCCCAAAAGAATTACAAGACTCAGTGACTCAGTTTCCCAAGTTTTATTGTAATACTGTGAGTGAACACAGGGAGAGAACCAGAAAAGTGGAAAGGTATCTCTTGAATAGTGAAAGAAAAGACAGTTTATAGTATGGATAAATTGATTATCAGTTTCATTATAATAATCTCCACTTTAGGGAGGTACAGGGGAGGGCCTGTCCTGCTCATTATAATAATCTCCACCTAGGGGTGTTACAAGAGAGGGTTTATCCTAATCTGGAGTTCCTGGGGTCCTAAACCAACCCCTGAGGCAGTATGTTTTTCAGTGGAAGTGTGTTTTGGGGGTTTACAGGTCAAAAAGTGAATCTGGGAACAAATTTGGCCTTTCCTGTGCATGTCTCTTTCTGTTTCCCATGACTAGTTTCAAAATATCTTCATTTTTCTTCTAGTCTAAGTTTTTATAGCCTGTCATCTTTTTCATTGCTATAGTCTCAGGTCTTCATGGTCTCTCTCCCTCTGTTCCCATTATGGGTACTGATTACTGTGAGTACTGCAGCTAGATGGTGCAGTGGATAGAGCACCAGCCCTGGAGTGAGGAGGATGTGAGTTCAAATCCAGCTTCAGACACTTGACACTTACTAGCTGTGTAACCCTGGGCAAGTCACTTAACCCCAATTGCCTCACCAAAAAGAAAAAAAAAAAGAAAAGAAAAAAAAAAGAGAACCTAGGATCCTGACTTGTAAGTTATCCATTAACTGGTATCTGAATCCTTTTTAGGGCTCATATCTGAATTAGAGCTTGGACCTTAGGTTACTCTGTTAACCCCTTTTTGCCTCCTACATCAGTAATATCTGGAGATAACTATCATATCTTTCCTGAATATATTCTTCTCTAGGCTAAATGTGACCAGTTGCCTCCACTGATTCTCATATTTCATGGCTCAGGACTTTTCATCACTCTGGTTCCTTTCTGTGGGAAATGTGCCCCTCCCCCCCCCAAAGTTGATTGGAGTTGTCTGGGGAACAATTACAGGCGATTTAATGTCTGGGAAATGGACTCAGGTTCAGCTGGGAATAGAGGCGGGCCCTCAAAATGCTAAATATCCACAAATGGTGGTTGGGCTCCTCCCAGTTTAGGAAGGGTGTGCATTTCTCCCCACCCTCCCCCATCAAACAGAATCATGTGATGAGGGAGGCCTTGGGCTGGTCATGTGGGGGAGGAGTTTGAGGGACTGTCCCTGTGTCACCTCCCCCATTGGATATACTGTATTCTGATTGGCTACTTTTTGGCTCCAGTATTTGGCATGCAGATTGTAACTGGGGAAGAAGGGCGGGGCCAATCGAATTAAGGGGATAAAAAGACTCACAGACCTCCCTTGTGCACGCATTCTACTAAGGGGAATGGCCCATTCTCAAGATGAAAAATAAAGCTTTTTTGGAAACCTCAGTCCCAGAAATTTTTTAGTGATATTTCTCACACTTTCTTCTGCACATTCTCTAGTTTATCAGAATTCTGGTGGGATATGAGATGAGGTTCTCTAACTCTGGAGCCTATGTTCCAGAAATTACAAGCAAGTAAGCTTAATTTTGACTTCCTCTCAGAAAACAAATTTTGGAAGAGACTAATAAATAAATGGTTGGTGAGAAAGTAAAGGGGAGGTGGTAATGACTGGAATTTAGCACAAATACCTTAAGAACTACATTCTAGAAAGGAGTCAGGAACAATAATTATGATCCTAACTTTTTGACAATTACTAGACTTATGAGATCAAAGAGTGGCTAGGTGACACAGTGGAGAGAGTACTAGGCTGAAGTCAAGAAGACTCATCTTCCTGAATTCAAATATGGCCTCAGGGGGGCAGCTGGGTGGTAGCTGGGTAGTGCAGTGGATAAAAGCACCAGCCTTGGATTCAGGAGGACCTGAGTTCAAATCCTGCCTCAGACACTTGACACTAACTAGCTGTCTGACCCTGGGCAAGTCACTTAACCCTCATTTGCCCCGGGCCCTCCCCCCCCCCAAAAAAAATATGGCCTCAGACACTTATTAGCTGTGTAACTCTAGGCAAGTCACTTAACCCTGTTTGTCTTAGTTTCTCATCTATAAAATGAGCTGGAGAAGGAAATAGCAAACCATTCCATTATTCTTGCCAAGAAAACCTCAAATAGAGTCACTAAGAGTTGGACATGACTGAAACAAGTAAACAACAAGATCAGAGAAATACTATAGAAATAATATACTAAATATAGTTCAACAAAGCATTTAATAAAGTTTCTCATAGTAGCCTTGTGCACAAGATGGAAAATGTGTTGTAGAATAATAATACAGTTAAGTGAATTCATAAGTAAATAACCAAGTTAGTCAACTGACAAGTATTTATTTACTCTCTATTATATACCAACTCATTATGGAAGGCAATGGGGATATAAATGAAAAAGTAAAAATATTCTTTCCCTCAAGTAGCTGACATACCACTATGAGACTACAACATGTTCAAAAGTAAGAAGATACAGGGGCAGCTGGGTGGCACAGTGGATAGAGCACTGGCCCTGGATTTAGGAGGACCTGAGTTCAAATCTAACCTCAGAGACTTAACACTTACCAGCTGTGTGACCCTGGGCAAGTCACTTAACCCCAATTGCCTCACCAAAAAAACCTCCCAAAAACAGAAGACTTTGGGGCAGCTAGGTGGTGCAGTGGATAAAACACCAGCCTTGGATTCATGAGTATCTGAGTTCAAATCCAGCCTCAGACACTTGACACTTACTAGCTGTGTGACCCTGGGCAAGTCACTTAACCCTTATTGCCTGACCAAAAAAAAAAAAAAGGAGGTACAAAAATACTGATAAGTAGAAATCTAGATAAAGGCCTTTAATAAAATACACATTTAATTTAACACCAAATAAAACAGTAAGAATTAAAAACAAAAATATGGGGTTCAGTAATGTCTTATTTAATACTTTTATTAAATACTTGGGGGCACATCTGCCACACATAGGCTTTAGAGTTGAAAGGAACTTTAGTCTAACTTACTCATAACAGAAGAAGAAAGTGAGGCGCATAAAAGTTAGGGATGTCTATTATCACCATTATTTTCCAACATTGTGCTAGAAATGGCAGCTAGATCACAAAAGAAGATAAAAAATTGAATGAATAAGTATAGGTCATGAGAAAACAAAGCTATCACTTTTTTTTTTTTGCAGATGATATAATGATTTACTTAGGGAACCCTATTGAGCCAGATAAACTAATCAAAATAATAATTCAGGAAAGTTGTAGGACATGAAATAAACCCACACAAATCATCAGCATTTCTGTATATTACCAACAAAACCCAGCAGGAAAGAGAAATTCCATTTAAAATTACTACAGACAGTTTAAAAAACTTGGGAGTCTGCCTTCCAAAACACACATAGGAAAACCCTCTTTACACAAATACAGAGCAAAATAACTGGAGAAATATTAATTGTTCATGAGTATGGCAAGCCAATATAACAAAAACAACAATACTGTCCAAATTAATTCACTTATTCACTGCCATGCCAATCAAATGACCAAAGAATTATTTTATAGAACTAGAAAAAATGATAGGACAATTCATCTGGAGGAACATAAAATCAAGAATATTAAGGGAATCAATGAAAAAAAGGAAAAAAACCCAATAGGAATGAAGGTGATTTAGCAATACCAGATATCAAACTATACAACAAAGCTGTAATTGTCAAAACAATATGGTACTGGATAAGAAATAGAAAGGTTGTTCAGTGGAATAGAATAGATAAACAATTAAGAGAAGCAAATGAGCATAGTAACAGGGCTTGATAAACCCAAAGATCCCAGCTATTGGACCATGAATTTGCCATTTGACAAAAACTGTTGGCAAATCTGGAAAATAGTCTGGCAGAAACTAGGCATTGACCAGCATCTCATACTAAATGCCAAAATTTTCTCAAAATGGATACATGATTTAGACATATAGAGTGATATAAGGAAATTAATGGATCATGGACAAAATTGCCTTTCAGAGGAGGAGTTCTTGACAAACCAATAAGACATATAATTTTGATGACATAAAGTTAAAAAGGTTTTGCATAAACAAAACCAATGAGGTTAAAATTAGAAGAAAAGCAGGAAACCAGGGATGTGGAGGAATTTTTGCAGAAAGTTTCTCTGATAAAGAGCTTATTTCTAAAATACATAGAGAATTGAGTCAAACTTATAAGAATAAAAGTTGATAAATGTTCAAGGGATATGAATAGTTTTCAGAGGAAGATATAAAACCTATCAATAGTCATATTAAAAAGTATTTTAAATCACTAATAATTAGAGATATATAAATAAATCAGCTCCAAGGTACTACTCATCAGATTGGCTAAGGTGACAGAAAAAGAAAGTGACAAATACTGGAGGGAATAAGGGAAAATAGGTAACCAGTGCACAGTTGATGGAGCTATGAACTAGTCTAACCATCTGGAAAGCAATTTAAAACTATACCTAAAGGGGAAGCTAGGTGGCGCAGTGGATAAAGCACTGGCCCTGCATTCAGGAGGACCTGAGTTCAAATCCAACCTCAGACACTTGACACTTACTAGCTGTGTGACCCTGGACACATCACTTAACCCTCATTGCCCCACCAAAAAGAAAAAAAGGGGAGCAGTTAAGTAGCACAGTGGATAAAGCACTGGCCCTGGAGTCAGGATGACCTGAGTTCAAATCTAGCCTCAGACACTTGACACTTACTAGCTGGGTGACCCTGGGCAAGTTACTTAATCCTCATTGCCACGTGAAAGAAAGAAAGAAAGGAAGGAAGGAAGAAAGAAAGAAAGAAAGAATGAATGAATGAATGAAAGAAAAAAAGAAAACTGTACCTAAAAAGCTATTAAACTATATATATATATCCTTTGACCCAGCAACACTAGGTCTATACCACTGTGGTAAGATTATTGGAATTTGGCTGTTTTCTCATTGGGAGGGGCCACACCTGGTCTGCCCTGAAGTGACATATCCTACTGATGTCAGAAGGAGAAAACCTCTCTCCATAGGCAGTTTTTGAAGGACCTCTCCTTTTGGGGGAGGAAGATTAAACACTGGCTGAGGGGAGTCTTGGACTCTTCCGGAGTTTCCTTCTTTCTGGTGGTGTGAGCAGCAGGAGTAGATGCTTCAGGTGGTGAGTTAACATAAAAGCCCTGCTTTCTTTTGAATTAGCTTAACTGGAAGCAAGTTGGGGATTGTATAGACTTAGGTTAGAACTAGGAGGATTATCTGTATTTCTTTTTCCCTATTCCCTTATCTTTGATTTTTATTAATTTCACCTTTGCTGTTTATTTTATTCCCAATTAATAAAATCTGATCCATTTGTGGAAAAGAGGCTGTAAGGCTCCTATCTTATTGGCCTGGGAAAAATATCTAAAAAGGCAGTTCAGAAGGGAGGGAGCTTTGGAACTATTGGAACCCCAGTATTACGGTGAGCCACTCAATTAACTCTCCATATATTAAATTTGGCCCTAACACCACAAAGAAATCAAAGAGGAAAAGGGATAAAGGTACAAAAATATTTATAGCAGCTCTTTTTGTGGTAGCAGAGAATCAATAGAGGAAAGGCTAAACAAGTCAGAGTATATGAATCTTATGACTATTGTGCTTTAAGAAATGATGAAGGGGATGGTTTCAGAATTATATGAACTGATGCAAAATGGAGTAGAATCAGGACCACAATACAGGAATCATAATATTGTATTGGGGGGGGCAGGGAAATTAGTGTTAAATGACTTACCCAAGGTCACACAGCTAGTAAGTGTCAAGTGTCTGAGGCCAGATTTGAACTCAGGCCCTCTTGAATCCAGGGCCAGTGCTTTATCCACTACACCATCTAGCTGCCCCCATAATATCGTATTGACAAACTTTGAAAGACTTAGAAAATCTGATCAACACAGTGAGTAACCACAATTCCAAAGGTATAAGAAATGAGGGAAAAGACATTTTCAGAGAATCCTTGGAATTATGAACTAATCAGTGAAGTAAGGAAGATAAAGCATGCTATGATGAACTCAGAGTGTAGACAGAAACATATTTTTTTCTATTTCTTTTTCTTCTTGTTTTTTTTTGGGGGGGTGGCAGAAATTCTTTTTACACTTCTATACATATTTGTAATAGGTTTTCATTTTCTTGCCTTGTTAATGGGTGGGGAAGGGAAGGAAAAATGAAGAGAATTTGGAACTGAAGATAAAATTTAATTTTTAAAAAGTGGAGTGAGTGAAAAGAACAAACAAACATGGATAAATGGGTGGGAGAAGTAGGAATTAGAGCAACCTCACTCTTATCTGAACCTGACAAAGAACTGAAAACACACACACACACACACACACACACACACACACACACACACAGAGTTTTGTTTAGAAATACATCAAACTCAACAGAAAAAGTGAGGATATGGAGAGAGGATATTAATGTCGAACATAATACCAGGGAGGGAATAATCACAATGAAAAGTTTCTGAATTTGGAAGGGAGATTGAAAAGAAATAAAAGGGGGCAGCTAGGTGGCGCAGTGGATAAAGCACCGGTCCTGGATTCAGGAGTACCTGAGTTCAAATCCGGCCTCAGACACTTGACACTTACTAGCTGTGTGATGCTGGGCAAGTCACTTAACCCCCATTGCCCCACAAAAAAAAAAAAAAAGAAAGAAAGAAAAGAAAAGAAAGAAAAGGGAAAAAAAAACCCTGGCATCTAAAAGGGTGCTTATTAAGAGAGGAATGGCTGAGCAAGTGGTGATATATGAATGTAATGGAACATTATTGTTCTTTGTTGTTTGTCCATAGTTCTCGAAAAGGACCATGATGTAGGAAGGTGATGTCATGACTTGCACTGAATTGGATTTAAGTGAGGCAGGGCTATGCAAGTTCACCAACCTCGCTCTCTCTTCTAGAGCCATCTGGGTCCAGTAGCAAGATATGTATCAGGACAACTGGGGATTGTTCTATGAGAAATTAGGGGAAAGACATTTTTCAGAGTATCCTAGGAATTCTGAACTGATTCATAATGAAGTAAGGAAAATCAGAAAGACAATTTATATAACAACAGCATTGTAATTAAAAAAAAAAACCTGGAAGACTTAAGAATTCTGATCTATGAATAACAATGACTAACCATGATTTCCATGAGCTTAAGATGGAGTATGTCACTCATCTTCTGAGAGAGAGATAATGGACTCAATATGATATTGATATATATAGAGAGAGAGACAGAGAGACAGAGAGAGACACAGAGACACTGAGAGAGATAGAAAGAGAGAGAGACACAGAGACACAGAGACAGAGACACAGAGACACAGAGAGAGAGAGATTGATTTTTGAACATGGCCACTATCCAGATTTGTTTTGCATGATTATGCTTTTTTGTTATAAGGTGGCCCCCTCCCCTGCCCTACTGACACCCTGTTTCTAAAGGGAGGAGGGAATTTGGGAAGAGGGAAGGTCACCAGTATTGATGCCATACACACAAAATGAGGTTTACTGAAACTTTTTTTTAATGCACAGAAAAGATCTAAGTTCATAAGGAAAAAGATGACAGTTTTTAAAAAAATATTGAATGAATTATATATATGTATATATATTTTTTTATTTTAAAAAAACAAGTGGTAGCAACTCTTTTTGGAATGACAAATAACAGGAAACTTAAGGGGTACCCATGAATTGGGGAATAGCAGAAGAAATTATGATGACTAATATAATAGAAAGAGTCAGTTAGAAGGCTCAGTGGATAGAGCACTAGTCCTGGAGCCAGAAAGGCCTGATTTCAAATCTTTCCTCAGATACTTACTAGATGTGTGAACTTTGGCAAGTCACTTAATCTCTGTTTGCCTAGGAGGCAGCTGGGTGGCTCAATGGATAGAGCATTGGGACTGAAGTCAGGAAGACCTGAGTTCAAATTCAACCTTAGACACTTACTAGATGTGTGACCCTGGGTAAGGCACTCAACCTCTGTTTGCTTTAATCCACTGGAGAAAGAAATGGTAAACTATTCCAGGATCTCTGCCAAGAAAACCCCATGGTCAGTATGATCCACAGAGTCACAAAGTCAGACATGACTGAACAACTGAAAAACAATAACAAAATGTAATAGAATAATAATTGTGTTATAAAATATAATGCAATGGTTACAGAGAAACTTGGGAAGACTTGGATGAATTGATACAGAGTGAAACGAGCAGAACCAGGACAACAGTTTATACAATAAAAACAACATGATAAAAATGAACAATTTTGAAAGATTTAAAAACTCTAATCAATGCAATGATCATCCAAGATTTCAGAGGATAGATAAGGAAACATGTCACTCACCTCTTGACAGAAAGGTGATAGACTACATATGCAAACTGAGGCACATTTTTTGTCATGTCCAATACAGGATTTTGTTTTACTTAATTTGGTAACAGGATGTTTTTTCCCTAGTAGGAGAGGGAAGCAGGAGAGAAAAATGAATGCTTGATAATTTTAGAAAAAATAATTTAAAAAATAAACGGTGGGGCAGCTAGGTGGCGCAGTGGATAAAGCACCAGCCCTGGAGTCAGGAGTACCTGAGTTCAAATCCGACCTCAGACACTTAACACTTACTAGCTGTGTGACCCTGAGCAAGTCACTTAACCCCAATTGCCTCACTAAAAAAAAAAAAGTAAATGGCTATGTGACCCTGGGCAAATCACTTAACCCCCATTGCCCTGCAAAAAAAAAAAAACAACAACAAAACATAAATGGTATGAAATTGAAACTTATGACTTCATATACAGCTCTCTTTTTGTGTCCTGCTATGTATATAGAAATGCCCCTTTTATGGTGTAATGATTGGAATGATGCCACCTACTGGAGACTTGCTGTGGGAAAGCTCCACCATGAGGAAAATGCCTCAGAGGCATTGTGACTTTTCCTTGGCGTCAGGAAATGACATTTGCTCATGGGTGCTGTCTATCAAGGCTACCAGCCAATCAACTTGAGGAGCCTCCTATGGTCTGGGAGGAGACAGGGAGGAGGAAAGGGAGCCTGCGCAGAAAACGCTGGGGCTTTTTGGCTTCCTGACTTGATGGTGGTGGCGGCAGAGGACTTCACAGGAAATTTGAGGAAAGATAGGAATGCCAGGCTGTTGGAATTCTGTTCTCAATCTTTTTCTTTTTATTTTCCAATAAACCCTTAAAAACCTAAACTCGTTTTATCAGTGATTTTTAGTCAGTTTCCCCCAAAACTGGGGGAACAGATTAGAATCCACATTTAGAATCTTAAATTACACAATGGTTAAGTTTAAAATTAACCAAAAAAGTTAAAAAAACAAAACCAGTCATACTTCAGGCCCTTAACTAGCCATGTGACCATAATCAAATCAATTAACTTCTCAGAGCTTCAGTTTCCTCAGTTGTAAAGTCAGGATAATAATACTGTAGTACTCACATCCTAGAGTTGTTGTGAGGCAAACCCTTTGTAAAACTGAAAGTATTATATAATGTGAGTTATTGAATCTGTCAGCCTGCTGGCTGGAGCAGACTAGTCACTGGATGTCACATGCTGATGCAGGAATAAGAGAAGTGACACACCAATGGGGGCTGAGCCACAAAAGGTTGGATGGGTAGTACCTTTGCCTGAGCATAATGAACAAAGAATTAGCTAATGTAGGAAGCCATTGCACCGGCGTGACAGATGAGCCACCAGCAGCACCAAGACTGCCTTGGTATTGAGTGATTCTGGGGCAGCTAGGTGATGCAGTGGATAAAGCACCGGCCCCAGAGTCAGGAGAACCTGAGTTCAAATCCAGCCTTATTAGCTGTGTGACCCTGGGCAAGTCACTTAACCCTCATTGCCCCATGCCCCCCCCAAAAAAAAAAATAAAAGAGGGATTCCTAAGTGAATGAAATGAAAGTTTCACACAACAGCATCAGAATGTGCAGTAATTCTAATGATTCTAATTAGACTGACTATTTTGTTCAAAAGCAGCCATAGTGAGCCAGCCCAACTGATGAAGTCACATTTTAGAAGAGAAATCAGCCAATTAGGCTATTATTCAGAGGAGGGCAATATGGAAAAGCAAGAGGATTTGAAGTTTTCTTTTTTCTTTTCTTTTTTTTTTGCAGGGCAATGGGGGTTAAGTGACTTGCCCAGGGTCATACAGCTAGTAAGTGTCAAGTGTCTGAGGCCGGATTTGAACTCAGGTCCTCCTGAATCCAGGGCCAGTGCTTTATCCACTGTGCCACTTAGCTGCCCCCTGGATTTGAAGTTTTAACATAGGAAGAATGATTGGAGAAACTGGAGCTTATTAGCCCAGATGAAATTCTTAAAAAAAAAAAAAGATAGGATAGCTCTCTCTGAGAATACTCAAAGGTATCATAGAAGCACAGGTTTAGAGCTGGAAGGAACTTTAGAAGCCATCTAGTCTGATCCCTTCATTTTACACATAAGGAAACTGAGGCCCAGAAAGGTCAAAAGACTAGCCCAAGGTTATACAGGTAGTAAGTAGACAGAGTTGATATTCACACCTGATTCCTCTGATATCAAGCTCAATGCTCTTTCCACTGTATCACCTACTACAGCAGGCAAAAGAAGGAACAATGGACAGAAGGCATTGTGTTGCAAGATGTTGGCACCATATTCTTTAAATATCATTCCTAATCATGACCACCCACGCACAGCCCTGGATTTTTTTTCTCCTTCTAAAACATCCATTGCTGTGCATTTTGGAATTGTTTTGCCTGGAAAGGGGGCATTGCATGATGAAAGAATTCCTAAAACTTGAAGCTGTTGAAATGGGCTGAATGCAGTCTTCTGGGGTAGGGAGTTCCTTGTTATTGTAAGTGTTCAATCGGAGACCTGAAGACCACAAACCAAAGTTGTAGTGTGAATTAGGTAAAGGTTTGGAGTAGGTAACTTCTAAAGCTCTTTCAATTTTTAAGATTCTATGATTCTCTCATTGTCTAAACAGACCCGAATGAGGATGCTCAGATTTAAAAGGCCCCCAAAAGATGGGATGGCTGATCCATACTTTTCGTGCAGGCAGCAGTGGATGGTGAAATCAACCCAAGGGACCATGAAATCACCACCCAACAGCCATCACACCCACAGGTCCTTTGTGATTCAGAGAGTATTCCTTTTATTTAGCTCCCTGCAGACTAAGGGCCATGCTGCATACTCTTCTTTTCCTTCCTTCCTTCCTTCCTTCCTTTCTTTCTTTCTTCCTTCCTTCCTTCCTTTCTTTCTTCCTTCCTTCCTTCCTTCCTTCCTTCCTTCCTTCCTTCCTTCCTTCCTTTCTTTCTTTTTTGCAGGGCAATGGGGGTTAAGTGACTTGCCCGGGGTCACACAGCTAGTAAGTGTCAAGTGTCTGAGGCTGGATTTGAACTCAGGTCCTCCTGACTCCAGGGCTGGTGCTCTATCCACAGTGCCAACTAGCTGCCCCACCCTGTATACTCTTCTTGAATGTAAATTCCAGCTCTTCTACTGAATGACTTTGGGCAAGTCACTCAATTAATCCCTTTGTGTCTTCATTTCCTCCATCCTTAAAATGAGGGTGTTGGATTAGGTGACCCCTATGGTTTTTTCCAACTCTAGTTCTAAGAATCTTGCTCCAGAACAGCCAACTTTGAATAAAACTTATCTTAGGGCAATATGGAGCTAAATTGTGAATATCTTATTTACTTTCTTTTTTTTTTTTTTTTTAGTGAGGCAATTGGGGTCAAGCAACTTGCCCAGGGTCACACAGCTAGTAAGTGTTAAGTGTCTGAGGCTGGATTTGAACTCAGGCACTCCTGACTCCAGGGCCGGTGCTCTATCCACCTAGCTGCAATTATTTACTTTCTAATCGCCCTTCCACCAGTCACAAAATATTCAGTTTTACAAATAGAAGGGTAGAGACGAGATCTGTGACATCGTTGGTATAGAGAAGCAATCCTAAGGCTCTTGATGGATCCCTTTAAGACCCTTTCAGGGAGTCCATGAAGTCAAAATTATTTTCACAATAATACTAAGATGTTTTAATTTGTAATATAGTAAATACCCATAGATCTAACCCATGTAAGCAAGAGCACTTTGGGGGATTCTAAATAATTTTTAAGAATGAAAAGGGATGACAAGACCAAAAAGTTTGAGAACCACTAGTATAGGGGAGTCCTAGGTCAAGAAAATTCTTTTACCAATGCAAGTCAGTTCCTTTTCTTCAAAATGTAGTTTTAGAGGGTTGCTTAGAACATTGAAAAATTAAGTGACTCACCTGGGGTCACATGTTAGTATATGTTAGAGTTATTATTTAAACCCAGGTCTTCTGTTTATGTCATTAAAACAATTTATGAGAGTTCTTATCTCTTTCCCAAGTTTTAGGGAATTTAACTGGAGTTTCTAATATATTGTTACTTAGAAATTAGAGACTACTGCACCAGTTTGGGGCATTAAGCATTTATTAAAGCAGACTAAATGTTAGAGAAAGTGAGAGCACATGGTTAGAAACCCAACATACCTAGGATAGAGAGCAAGATCCAGAGAGCAGTATGGGAGAGGCAAGAGCATGCAAAAAGAGAGTGAAAGATCCTTCTCTAGCGTTTTTAACCTGTCTCAGGTAGAGGTGTGTCACTCCACCTTGATCCAAGCTAATAGGTCAGTAACATTCAAGTTAAGGGTGGTCTTAAAGGTGAGTTAACTTCCTTTGAAATTCTACTGACTTTGGGCTGGCCTTAAGAAAGATCAGGCAAGGGCAGCTAGATGGCACAGTGGATAGAGCACTGGCCCTGGAGTGGGGAGTACCTGAGTTCAAATCCCACCTCAGACACTTGACACTTACTAGCTGTGTGACCCTGGGCAAGTCACTTAACCCCAATTGCCTCACTAAAAAAAAAAAAAAGAGATCAGGCAAGGCTCTCTGGGTCTCATAGAACCCCATTATTTTATCACATGTTTCAAAACCACCACTCTATCTGCTACATCACACTATTTTTGTATTTGCAGAAGGGGTTCAATAAATGCTGAATGAATGAATGCTGGCTTTGAAGGGAGATGCTGAAATGTCATTTAAATAAAGGAAAAATTTTGGTTTGGTTAACTAATGCTTCAAATGAACACAAAAAGAGAAGATTATCACACTCAGATCTATAGAGAGGAGAAGAATTCATGACCAAACAAGAGTTAGAGAATATTATGAAATGCAAAATGGATGATTTTGATTACATTAAATTTAAAAAGGTTTTGTACATACAAAAGCAATACAGCCAAAATTAGAAGGGAAGCAGAAAACTGGGAAACAATTTTTACAGCCAGTGTTTCTGATGAAGACCTCATTTCTAAAATATATAGGGAACTAAATCAAATTTATAAGAATACAAGTCATTCCCCAATTGAGAAATGGTCAAAGGATATGAATAGCAGTTTTCAGATGAAGAAATCAAATCTTTCTATTACCATATGAAAAAATGCTCTAAATCACTATTGATTAGAGAAATGCAAAATAAAATACCTCTATGGTACCATCTCACACCTATCAGATTGACTAATATGACAAAAAATGGAGGTCCAGAGGTACAAAAATAAGTTGGAGGACTTTCCATGTAATTGAGTCACCTCTGTTCTGCCACACTGGGCTTAGTCACCATGAAAAGGAAAAACAAGGGTGGGGTGGAGAGCCTCTAATTAGCTTCCTATGATTAAGTAAGTGAAGTTACAATCTGCAACTCACAGCTCTGGGGCCCAATTTACAGAATTTATAATCACTTCTCATAGGGAACCATATCAAACTGATTAATACTGATTGGAATAGAGTAGGGGTCGAAATGAATTGTTTTTCACATCTCTTCCTATCCTCATAAGAACTTTTGTGCAATTCTCATCCATAGTATCTCTTAAATTCTCCTCAATGGGACCACCCGATGTGTTGAGAGCCTAGCTCTGCTGATAATGTATGGATACCGGGGCAGCTAGATAGCGTAGCGGATAGAGCACCGGCCCTGGATTCAGGAGTACCTGAGTTCAAATCTGGCCTCAGACACTTAACAATTACTAGCTGTGTGACCCTGGGCAAGTCACTTAACCTCACCAAAAAAAAAAAAAGAAAGAAAGAAAGACAATGTATGGATACCAGTGGAAGAGACAAGTTATCCATTGATTGTCCCTTTATTTCAATACATGACTGGTCCACCTTTTTGTTTGTTTGTTTGTTTGTTATCAATGTCTTTGATAATGTCTTTGATGCCATTTGTTCTCTACAGTTTTTCATTGGTAATATCCTGCAGCCTATTTAAAGTTAGCTTCATGGTTCAGTGGATAGAATGTTGGTCCTGGATTCAGGAAGTTCTAGCTTCAGACCCTTACTAGCTATTTTGATGCTGGATGAGTCTCTTAACATATGTCTATTTCAGTTTCCTCAGTTGTAAAATGAGGATATTAATAGCACCTACCACCTAGGGTTGTTGTGAGGATCAAATTAATTAGTAGATTTATAAAGCCTTTAGTACAGTGGTTGGCACATAGAAGACACTCAATAAATGCTTGTTTCTTTCTTCCACCTCCAACACATACCCACCAAAAGTCAGTCTTATTTAAGCTTGCAACTTTAATTCTTCCAAGACTACGATATTCTATTCTTTGCAGTCATGTGCCTCTATTAGGAAAATATTATCATTAAAAATATCAGTCCTTGTTTCAAGAGGAGCTGGGAAAGTACCTCTACAGTCTCCTAAATGGCGATCAAATTTGCTAAAGATTCCAGCGTCTTCTTCTGTTTCCTCATCTTTTAGCTTCACTTCCTGATTTAGGACTTTATGATGGGGCCAGGCTCTCCCTCCTGCACTTTTATTTGGTGTGACCTCACTTTCCTGGGTCCCCAGATGCTGGCTTCCACTTCTCCTGCTATATCTGCTTTCAGAATACTGTTAGACTTTAGTATCCCCAAACAGCTCTAGAGTTGACTATCTATGGTCAAGATTTCCAGTCCACCTGACCTGGAACTTCCTGTGTCAGGTGCTGGCTAATCTGTTGCCCCATGTCCTTCCCCTATCAGTTTGCTGGGTGATGTTCTATCATCCCTGGGGCTTCCTTGGTCGGAGTATTGCCTCAGGCTTCCTCTTAGGCAGGCTGTCAACTGTTTTTGTTCTGTTTATATGTACTCCAGTTTTGTTCTGTTTATATGTACTCCAGTTGGCTTGTTTAGCATGACCTTTCTACCGCTGTCCATAGATTTCAGCTTATTCTTTTTGTACAATCCTTGGCTGGATAAAGGAGTTCACTACTGTTTCTCTTTGGATTTCTTGGTCATTGTTAATTTTTATTTATTTATTTTTTTTGGTGGGGCAATGAGAGTTAAGTGACTTGCCCAGGGTCACACAGCTAGTAAGTGCCAAGTGTCTGAGGCCAGCTTTGAACTCAGGTCCTCCTGAATCCAGGGCCTTTGCTTTATCCACTGTGCCACCTAGCTGCCCCATCATCGTTACATTTTAATCAACCAATCAATAAACGTTTATTAATATGTGCCAAGCACTGGGCTTCACATGGTGCTCTTTCTGGATCATTAGGGATAGAGACTGGACCTATGATTTCTTTGCTTGAGGGAACGCCAAGGTAAAGAGATTCCCTTTTTCAATGCAGGTTGGTACCTTCTCTGCAATTCTCGAGAGTTACCTAGTTCACTGAGGGTCTAAAGTGATTTACATGAAGTCACATAGTATGAATTAGAGTTAGACTTGGACCTGTCTTCCTGAGTCCATTAAACTTTTTCCACTTGTGACCCTTTTTCTCCCAAGAAAGTATTATGCAACCCCAGGTATATAGGTATACAAATCAAACATTTACTGTCAAATTTTTCATGACCCCCACATTCAGTTATGTGACCCCATATGGGGTTGCATCCCACAATTTAAGAAGTTTTGCTGGGGCAACTAGGTGGCTCAGTGGATAGAGTACTGACTCTGGAGTCAGGAGTACCTGAGTTCAAATCCAGCCTCAGACACTTGACACTTACTAGCTATGTGACCCTGGGCAAGTCTCTTAACCCTAATTACCTCACCTCCCCCAAAAAAGAAGCATTGCTATATATTCTGTGTGTATACACACACACACTATAGATACATACTCTCTAAATATATATATATATACCATAACCTATATCAGATTACCTGCTGTCTAGGGGAGGGGGGAGGGAGGGGAGGGAGGGAGAAAAATCTGAAATTGTAAAGCTTGTATAAACAAAAGTTGAGAACTATCTTTACATGTAACGGAAAAAAAATACCTTATACATTAAAAATATATATATATATATACACTTATGTATATGTACTCTATATATTATTATATACTTTGTGAGAAAATAATTATTAATGATGGATTTCTTGGGGGACCCAGAGATCAGCTTCTCAGTGCTTTCTCCCTCCCCCCCCCCCACTCCAGAAAGTTCAGGTCTCTTCTGGAAAAACCCAAGGCAACAAAAGAAATGGAGAATGATTCTTTTGTCCAGCTCAGTGAAGGACTGATGGGATCAAACCACATGGAGATAATGGACTTTGCCTTGAGCACTTTCAGTGGGGATCTTTTACCTTCTTCTCCCTAATGTCATTTGTAGAGTTCATTTTAATATAGACTACCCTCAAGTCCTGTCAACCAATGGAATTGAATGATGTTAACCAATTAGCTTTGATCAATGTATAATGACCCACCTCTATTGAAAAAGGATGAAAATTCTTGGAAAAGGTCATGAGCTCTCAGCTCTCACTCTTGGTGCTCTGTTGGCTCTCTGGCTTGTAGGTCTTCTGAACTCTCTTGTGTCTCCAGGAGACAGCATGGGTCTGCTAGGGCTTTTCTCCTGCTCATGCTAATTGGTATGCTTAGGCTCTCTCCCTGCTTTCTCTACCACACAGCCTGAGACCATGAGAAGTTAGGGAGACACACAGTCAATCCTTTACTGGTATTATAATATTAATAAAATAATAATATGCTCACAGCCAAAACAGTTGTATATATCAAAAGCAATTCTTTTTAAAAACACAACTTTTATATACGTATATACGCATATGTATGTATTTATATAAGCACACACATACATTGTACACATGTGCATGTGTGTATATGGGTACACATGTGTATATGAATACACATGTATATACTCTGGTTCCATGTATATAATATGCTGAGTCCTATCTATATACTATAATCATGAATACCTCTTTCTAGATCACTGGTAGAGTAAAAGTGAGAAAGTTGGGCTCCTGTATGATTTTTCACACTGCCATATTAACTGGAAGCCTACCCCTCTCAAAAGATCTTGGCCTAACTATTCACACAGGGAAAACAAGGTGAATGAAGAATGATATGCAGTTGGATGAACAATCCATAGACCTGGTCCATCCATTCATATATCTTGGACAGAACTTGAAGATAGACAATGAGCTGGGCTCAGAAACAAGGAGGAGAGGGAGAATGAAGTGAATTGAAGTGGGATAATAGTCTACTTTTCAGTGATCTGATTCCAATCCAATTAAATTCACAATAAGCATTTCTATCAAATGCCTACGGTCACAAGAGCAACATCTATCCCTGTGCAGGCTGGGCTGGTTTTTCCTGAAAAAGTGTTGAAACCATCCTTGAGACTCAATTAGTGCAAGGGGTTAAGGCTACAGTCACTGAAGTCACTTTTCAGGGGCCCAAGTACAAAAGCCAGGACATGATGAGTCAGGAAAGCAAATACATGGGCAGCTGTGCCAAGCTGAATCAATGTGGTATCCCTGGTGAATATCCTTCCATACTATGGCTAAACAAACTTCCTTTTGTTGAATGTTAGATGGTCTATGAGAGTTTCACTTCATTCTAATACCAAACCTAAACCGTCAGGCCTGTCTGACACACCTCCCATGTGCCAGGCATTGTGCTAGGTGCCACAGATACAAATGCCTATAAAGCACCATTGCATACCTTAAAAGTGCTATGTAAATCAATATAAATGTGAGTTGCTGCTGCTGCTGTGTTTGTTAAGACCACTAGGTGGCACAATGGAGTGAGTACTCCACTTTCAGTCATAGCTCATTTTGAATCCTTGCCCCACTGTAAACACAGGCAAGTTACTAAAACAGCCTCAGTTTCTCATCCTCAGTTTTCTCATCTATAAAACAGGGATAATAAGTCACAAGGTTGTTGCAAGGATCAAGTAAGTTAACACATGTAATAAATGTGCGAAAAAATATTAACTCTGTTTATCTAATCTGAAAAAATTATAACTGCTATCTAATCTGTAAATTTATAACTATAACTAAAAATTATAACCGTAGGCTTATCTGAAAAATTATAATTGTAGCTGAAAAATTATAACTGGCCCATAAGTCTCCTCTGGGTCACCATTCAATGTAAAAATTATTTTAACTGGGCCCTAATCTGTGAACTCCTGGCTGGCTATCTGACTGCTTTTAATTTAATATGGGAAGAACGAATCGGGAGGCTCCCCCTCTCCCCCACTGCCTCTCCCAGCCAGATAAGGAAAAGATTAAAAACCTTTTCTATTAAAGCAAAACAGTTTATTTATGAGAACCAATTTAGAAATAAGAATACAGGAAAGTAAGATATACAACTTGAACCTGGGCCAACAAACTCTGGTGCTGCCTATCCCCCTTTGTGTCTCTTGCCCGCTGCCATGAACTCTCGGTCACTCCCTCTCTGTAGCGACCCTCTGCAGTGTACCCTTCACAGTCTAACTTCTTTCTCCATCCTTTCCTTTCACTGCTTTCACTACCGACCTGAAGACCTAGCTAATTTTCTGGCTACCCCAGGGCAGAGGCAGCTCCAGGGAGCCATGCGTACCATGCCCAGGGAGCCCTTCATACCACACCCAGGGCTCACGGGGGCTGTGCCCTGCCTCCCCCACCCCCATGTGTGCCCAGGGACTCTGCACGGGTTGAGGCCAGAGCCCAGGGTTTTTGCCGAGGCCCCTGCAGCTGAAACAGAGGGGGAGGGGCGGCTCTGTTGGAGGGCAATTTTAGCCGCCTACAAATGCTAAATATTATCATTATCATTATTGCCATTATTAGTATTATATATTTGTCAAGTACTTAACACAGTGCCTGGCCCTTAATAAGTGATTATTTTTATTATTATTATCATCATTACTCTTCCTCTTCTTCTTCCTCCTCCACCTCTTCCTCTTCCTGCCCCTCCTCCTACTACTATTACAAAACCTCAAAGCTAGATAGTCTCTTCCCTCAGGGAACGTATACTGTATTTAGTTGTAAGGAAACATTTATAATAAAATTTTATTTAAAATAATATATACATATGTGTGTAGATAGCTAGACAGACAGATAGATTTATTTGGACTTGTGCTTTCACCACTGTAGGTAATTCCTTAGTGTGAGAAAATGGGTAGTTGTATCCTCTCAATGAGGATATAACAGTCAATCATACTCCTAAAATGTTTTTAGGACAAAGGTCTCAGATCCCCTCCTCCTCCTCCTCTGGCTAACAAAATCACATGGTCCAAGGAGCCCTGGTTTCAATAAGGTTTGCTCCAGAGTTGTGTCCATATAAGGAAGAATAATGTCTACTCCTGAATTATGCACATATAAGGAAGAGGGATGGGAATACTGTGTTCCGATTAGCTAGTTTTTGTGCGTAGATTGTAACCCTTGAATAATCGGACCAATGATGAAAAAGGGGAGGGTCCTTCTTGATAGGGACTAGGGTTTAAAACAGGGCCTGCTAGTTCCCTTTCTTGGCACCCACCAGCTGCACACTAGGGTTCCTCCTCACGAGAAGGAAATAAAAGAGCCTTTGTCACATCACTGCTGAGTTACTGAGAACGACTGAGAAGATTGTTTCACTCACACTTAGTAAAGAAGTTCCTTCTACCAAAGAAAAGTGGTAACTGCTCTACAACTTATAGTCCTGGAGAGTTGCCTGGGGGCACTCTTGAGAGGCAGGGTTCCATAGCCAATATGTATCAGAAACAGGATTTGAATACTAGTCATCCAGATTTGGAGGGGAGCTCTCTGTACATTATACCAATCTGCTTCTCCTACTATATAATTAAATTTGTCATTTTTCGGTCATTCATTCATGTCCAACTCTTCATGACTCCATGGACTGTAGTGTTTAGGTGGGGTTTCTTAACAAAGATACTGGAGTGGTTTGCCATTTCTTTCTTCAATATAAAAATATAGCAAATAATATGCAAGTAAATACTATCATTTATCTTCTGAATTATCTTAAGAAAAATAAGCTCTAATTCGGAAGTATGCCCAAAGGGCAATCAAACTGTGATCCAACAATACCACTACTAGGTCTGTATCCCAAAAATATTTTTTTTTAAAAAAGAGAAAAGGACCAATATATACCAAAATACTTATAGCTGCTCTTTTTCTGGTGGCAAAGAATTGGAAATTGAGGGGATGCTCATCAACTGGGGAATAGTTGAACAAGTTTTGGTAAGTGATTGTGATGGAATACTACTGTACTATAAGAAATGATAAGTGGATGCTCTCAGAAAAACCTGGATTTACATGAACTGATGCAAAGTGAGGTAAGCAGAAACAGAACATCATGCACACTAATAGCAATACTGTACAGTGATCGACTGTCAATGACTTAGCTATTCTCAACAATATAATGATCCAAGACAATTCCAAAGGATTCATGATGAAAAATGCTATCCATGTCCAGAGAAAGGACTGATGGAAGTCTGAATGCAGATCAAAGCATACTCTTTTTCACTTTATTTTTTTCATTTTTTTGCTCTGTTGTCTTTCACAACATAAATAATATGGAAGTGTCTTACGTGATAGTGCATATATAACCTATATCAAATTGCTTTCTATCTTAGGGAGGGGGGATGTGAGGGAGGAAAAGAGAAAATCTGGAATTCAGATATTTTAAAAAAATGAATGTTGGGGCGGCTAGGTGGCACAGTGGATAAAGCACTGGCCCTGGAGTCAGGAGTACCCGAGTTCAAATCCAGCCTCAGACACTTAACACTTACTAGCTGTGTGACTCTGGGCAAGTCACTTAACCCCCATTGCCCTGAAAAAAAAAAAAGAATGTTAAAAGTTGTCATTACATGTAATTGGGAAAACTAAAATATTATTAAAAAGAGAAAAATAAACTACAACACTTTATGCAGCAAAAAACCAGAAAGAGTAGATGCCTATTGATTGGGCAATGATTGAATAAATTGTGATATGTGAATATAATCAAATATTGTTGCCTTATAAAGAATGTTGGTTAAGAAAAATTCAGAGAAACATGGAAAGATGTATATGAACTGATACAGATTAAAGAAAGCAGAACCAGGAGAACAATATGTACAGTGTCCACAGTAACATAAATAAAAAGACTAAAAGTCAGGGAAAACACTTTTTGTGTTAGCAAAGAATTGGAAATAAAATAGATGCCCATGTCCCCTTTCTGGCTTACATAACTTAAGTAGAAATAATGATTATAATGAATTCAAAGGAAACTGGGAAAACTTAGATGAATTGATGCAGAAAAAAAAATAAACCCAGGAAAACCACATACATAATGACTACAATGATATTGTGTCTAATAAGCTTTGTCCTGGAGAGAAGTTGGTAAAATACACCTCCTCTTTTCTTCATAGAGATGGGGGATACAGTGTGAAATATTTATGTAATGCCAGGCATGGTTAATCTGTTGCTTTGGTTTGTTCAACTCGTTTTTCCTCCTCTTAAAAAAAAATTACTCCTTGGAAGATATGTCTCACTGGAGAATAGGTTACATTTTGAAAGAGGGCAGGAATATATTTGGAAATGAAAGTGATATAAAAATTAAAGTTATTTATTTATTATTGGTGAGGCAATTGGTGTTAAGTGACTTGCCCAGGGTCACACAGCTAGTAAGTGTCAAGTGTCTGAGGACAGATTTGAACTCAGGTCCTCCTGAATCCAGGGCTGGTGCTTTATCCACTGCATGACCTAGCTGCCTGAAAAAAAAAGTATGCCTGTGTTATGTTATTAAAAGGTAGTTGAACTCAAATGAATTATAATGCAACATTGATTCCATAAGACAGATGGTGAAACATTCTTATGTAACCTTAGGAAAGTCACTTAACTTCTATCTGCCTCACTTTCCTCAACTGTAAAGTAGAGATAATAGTCGATTGTTATGAGAGCCAAGTAAGAAATTTGTAAAATGCTTAGCACAGTGCCTGGAATATAGTAGGTACTTGATAAATGCTTCCTTCCTTCTTTTCTTCTTTCTTTCCTTCCCTCTCCCCATTAGAAAAAGGAAGGACAGGGGCAGCTAGGTGGCACAGTGGATAGAGCACCGGCCGTGGAGTCAGGAGGACCTGAGTTCAAATCCGGATTCAGTCACTTACACTTACTAGCTGTGTGACCCTAGGCAAGTCACTTAACCCCAATTGCCTCACCAAAAAAACCCAAAAAACAAAAGAAAAAGGAAGGACAAGGTACCAAGGTACCATTTTTTTCAGTGGTTGATTTTGCGTGACTATTTTTCTTAATTATGAATGAGGTTTCTAGGTGTCAGGGAAGGGCATATCAGGAAATGACGATGATGTAAAAAGGCCAAAAGAAATCAATAAAACTGGCTTTAAAATAGTTCTCAATGTTATTAAAAATGAAAGCCCTGTAAGGAAAGCACAATTTTATCTCATATAGCTAATTGGTGGCAACCAGGTAAGGATTAGCTCCAGTAGAAATGCCATGTTTTCAGCAACTTATGGAAGCTATTGTAAACATTCAGAGCTGGACACAATCTTTGAAATTAAGTTTAGCCCCCTCACTTAAGAGATGAGGAAACTGAGTTGAGATAAAGTAAATTTATTTTGGTCTTATTGAATTCCAGGGAGAGCAGTAGTTTTCAAAGAACAATCATTGGCCTGCACGTGGCATGTAGGCTTGTGGCATTATTCTTTTGTACTTTGTTAGATTTTTTTCCTTCATAATGAATAAATATCATGAATTCAATTATTTCATTTAGATATTGCCCTGGCTTCCTCAAAGGGTGGACCAGTAGAAAGTAGGTTCTCATAGGTCCTACCAATTTAGAAAATACTGGTGGTGAATCGTGTCTTTCATCCAAGCACCAGCCTGGTTAACTTAAGAGAGAGTCATTACCAGGTTAGCCATGGGGAGATGACATTTTTTAAATTTTATTTTATTAATTTCCAGTTACATATTACATATAAGGATAGTTTTCAACATTTGTTTACACTGGGTTTTTAGTTCTAATTTTTTCTTTTCTCCCCCCCCCCTTCCTTCCCTCCTCCCCAAGACGGAGAGCAATCTGATATAGGTTGTATATGTACAGTCATATCAAACATATTTCTACATTAGTCATCTTGTGAAAGAACAATCAGAGCACAAAGGAAAAACCTCAAACAAAAAAAAATCCAGTCCAAAAGTAGAAACAGTATGATTTAATCTGCATTCATAATTCACAGTTCTTTTTTCTGGATGTTGAGAATATTTTCTATCACAAGTTCTTTGAAACTGTTTTGGATTATTGCACTGCTGAGAAGAGCCAAGTCTATCCCCATTGTTCATCACACAATGTTGCTGTTACTGTGTACAATGTTCTCCTGGTTCTGCTCCTCTCAGCCAGCATCAATTCATATAAGTCCTTCTAGGTTTCTCTGAACTCCTCCTGCTCATTGTTTCTTACAGCACAATAGTATTCCATTACATTCGTATACCATAATTTGTTTAGCCATTCCCCTATTGATGGGCATTCCCTCAATTTCCAATTCTTTGCCACCACAAAGAGAGCTGCTATAAATATTTTTGTACATGTGGGTCCTTTTCCCTTTTCTATGGTCTCTTTGGGATACAGACCTAGCAGTGGTACCACTGGGTCAAAGGGTATGAACAGTCCCATGGCCTTTTGGGCATAGTTCCAAATTGTTCTCCAGAATGGTTGGATCACTTCATAGCTCCACCAACAATGCATTAGTGTTCCAACTTTTCCATAGCTTCTCCAACATTTGTTATTTTCCATTTTTGACATAGTAGCCAATCTGATAGTTGTGAGATGGTACCTCAAAGTTGTTTTAATTTGCATTTCTCTAATCAATAGTGATTTAGAGCATTTTTTCATATGGCAATAGATAGCTTTGACTTCTTCATCAGAAAACTTCCTGTTCATGTCCTTTGACCATTTTAGAGCAACTTTTAAAAATTTTAAATTAAATTTATTTATTCATTCACCCATCCATTCATTCATTTATCTATTTTTATTATTCAGTCGTTGGTTTATGTTTACATGCAATAATAATCTGTCCCTCCTGCTGCCCCTTCTAATTAGACAAGAAAAATGAAAAATAAAACCCTTATCATAAACATAGTACAATTATTAAGCTGCCCTTAGCATTTGACCCAGCAATACCACTGGTAGGAATATACCCAAAAGAAGGTCAAAGACAGAAGGAAAGTTTTCATTTTTGCAAAAATATTTATAGCAGCACATTTTGTAACAGTGAAGAACTAGTTGCAAAGTGGGCAGTGGTTAACCAAATTGTGGTATACAAACAGGGATAAAGACTGCCCTTGTGATTTTATGGGTATAGAAACTTCAAGGTGAAGAAATAGATATAAGTTGGTATATCCAAATGATAGTCTTAGAGAGTTGTCTTTAGCACGGAGTTTAAGTGACATGCCCAGGGTCACAAAGCCAATATAGGAATTCCTGACTTCAAGGATAGTTTTCTATCCATTATTCCCTATTTCCTCTGGCATAGGAATATGATTGAATATTTTTGGGTGTAAGAAATTATAATTATGAAGAATTCAGAGAAAATGGGGAAGACTTGTATGAATTGATGCATAGGAAAGTAAGCAGAATCAAGATAATATTTGTTTTAAAAAAATTTTCTTTTTCCCCAGTTGCATTTCAGGAAAATTTTTAACACTCATTTTAAAAAAATGCTGAGTTCCACATTTTCTTCCTCCCTTTCTTACCTCTCCCCTTGCTGAGACAATAAGCCAATTGATATGGGTTATACATGTTAAATCATGCAAAGATTATTTGCAAATTAGTCATGTTGCAAAAAAAAGAACATACCCCAAGGGGGAGAAAACATGAAAAAATACAGAAAGTGAAAAATATTATGCTTTGATCTGCATTCAGACTCCATAAGTTCTTTCTCTGGAGGTGGACAGCATTTTTCATCATGAGGCCTTTTGGAATTGTCTTGGATCAGTATCACTGAGAATAGTTAAGTCATTCACAGTTGATCATTGTACAGTATTTATACAATGTTCTCCTGGTTCTGCTTGCTCCACTTTGCATCAGTTCATGTAAATCTTTCCAAGTTTTTTCTAAGAGCATCCTACTTGTCATTTCTTATAGCACAATAGTATTTCATCACAATCATATTCAATAACTTGTTCAACCATTCCCCAATTGATGGGCTCCCCCCCAATTTCCAATTCTTTGTCCCTACAAAAAGAGCTGCTATAAATATTTTTGTCCTTTCTCTCCTTTTGGATCTCTTAACCAAGATAACATTTAAAATGATCACCAATTAATATAAAGCAAGATAACTTCAAAAGACCCCAGAAAGTCTGATCAATACAGTAAACAAATGACTTCAGAAGAGATGGTGAAGTGTGCCCCCACCTTCTGGCAAAGAGATAGAAGACTAGAGCTGTGGAATGAAGTACAAACTTTCTGAAATAACAAATACGTTGATTTGTTTGCTTGATCTGAGGCATTTAGAATTGAAGTGACTGGCACAGGGCTGAATAGCAACTAAGTCATGTCTGAGGTTCCATATGAGTACTTTGCAAATAAATTCTTTGTACACACCAAAAGAAAAAAGTAAAAAACCAACCCAACTCTCTTATTTGTTGTGAGAGGTTTCTGCCTGGGAACAGGAAGGAGTCCATGGGAAGCTCTAGGCTGTCAAGATCTCTTTTGGATCATCCAGCATGTTAGCTTTTCCCTCCTAGCTTTGTTTCATACTCAAAATTTGATAAGCATGCCTTTATCCAAGTGCAATAAAAATGCAAAACAGTCCAGGACCCATTCCACTGGAGCATGGTGTAATGGATAGAATGCTTTGCTTAGAATCAGGAAGACAAGGCTTCACATTCTGCCTCAGTTACGTACTAGGCAAGTCACTTAACCTATCTATGCTTTAATTTCTTCATCTGTCAAGTGACAGCATTGGACGTGATGATCTCTAAGGTCCTTTTCAGCTCTAAATCTATGACCCTATAATCCTATGTTGGCATTGAATCATTGAAAATAAAATAAAAGTAAAATTTTAAAAAATAATTGGAACCATTGATACTGGCTATCCAACCAGTTTTGAATCTAATATTAACATAACTTAATCTGCATCTGTATATTTTCTTTCCAAGAATAGAATGAGATTATTTATTTATTTTTGTTTGTTTGCTTTTTTTTTTTTCAGGGCAATGAGGGTTAAGTGACTTGCCCAGGGGTCACACAGCTAGTTAAGTGTCAAGTGTCTGAAGCTGGATTTGAACTCAGGTCCTCCTGAATCCAAGGCCCAGTACTTTATCCACTATGCCACCTAGCTCTCCCCTTTTTTAAAAAAATTGAATAGAATTTTATTTTCCAAAATATATGTAAAAACCAATTTTAACATCAATTTTTAAAAACTTTGTGTTCCAACTTCTCTTCCTCCCTCCAGTCCCACCCCCCACCCACAAGAACTCAAGCAATTAAAAATAAGTTATATATGAGTAGTCATAAAAGCTTTGCTGGGGGCAGCTAGGTAGTGTAGTGGATAAAGCACCAGCCCTGGATTCAGGAGGACCTGAGTTCAAATCCAGCTTCAGACACTTGACACTTAACTAGCTCTGTGACCCTGGGCAAGTCACTTAATCCTCAATGCCCCACAAAAAAAAAAAAGAAAGAAAGAAAAAGAAAAGAAAAAAAAAGAAAGAAAGAAAAAAATCTTTGCTGAAAATCTAAGGAAACTGTACCCAAAGCTATGTCCCCTCGCCTATTAAGTGGTCTTGTCAATACAAATGTAATGAAGTTAGTCTGGCATGACCTGTTCTTGACGGTTCTTTGTAACCAGTATATCTTTTACTAGATGTTGACCAACCATCGCTTAAATTGCCTGTTCTAGAATTTAAATTCTAGAACCCCAAAGTATGATTATTTCCTCCTTTTCGCATTATTTCTACTAGGGATTTAGTAATTCTGAAAGATCTAGCGATTTAGCTAAGCATTTCACTAGCTTGAAAAGTGCCTTAACATTTCTGACAGTGTAATTCTAGATCTTTTTCTTTTTCTTTTCTTTTCAACCATCCCTTGAACTTATTGTCCTCTTTCCTGACATCTTTGCCAGTTGATACCTTGCCAACCTGTTGAATTATCCTTGGGCTAAGGAGAGAGTAGAGCTGAAATCTGAAATGTTTCATCCTTACTCAGCAATGGGAGCTCACACAAATGACTCTTGAACCACAGACAGAATATTAGGCTAGGCATTTCCCCCTCTTCAGTGAAACAAAATAGCATTTAATTTTGGTGACAAAGTGGTGACTTTATAGTATCTATCTGTTATCAGAGTTTGGACAGAGAAAGCTGAAGTCAAGAACTTCCCTGATTGCTCCTCTCTTTATAATTACACCCCCCTTCAGACCTCCCATAATATTTGGCTTCATAAACCATGAATGCAATATTCTAATAATTATATTATAGATAACTACTCTGGTGGTTCATTTCCATACTAGACTGGAGCTCCATGAAGACAGGGAATTATATCTTACTGAATTTTGTATGTTTGCCACTACCTAGCATGGTAAGCTACACACTGAGGGTATTTAATAAGTATTTGTTATGTTGTATTGTAAGGCTCTTCTAAGTACAGCACAACAACCAGGTGCTGCTGTCCTCCAGGAGAGGTGTGAAGTGGTACCTCAGGGTATCTTTAAAATCTGCATGTCTCTAATCAATACTTTCTTGTAGCATCTATTTCTATGACTCTAGGTAGTTTTGATTTCTTCATCTAAAAACTGCCTGTTCATATACTTTGACCATTTCTCAATTGGGAAATCACTTGTATTTCTAAAAATTTGACTCAATTCTCTATATATTTGAAAAATTAGGCCTTTATCAGAGAAGCATTATACATTTTTTTCACAGTTATGATTACTAACTATATATTTCCTTCCACTCTATTTTTCTACTGTTTAGTCTTTTTCTCTCCTTTCACCCTCTCCCTCCTCAAAAGTTCTGCCTCCTTTTCAAATGAAGAAATCAAAGCTATTCATTGCCATATGAAAGAAATGTTTTCAATCACTATTTTTTCAATCTATTTATTTATTTATTTATTTATTTATTTATTTATTTATTCATTTATTCATTTATTCATTCATTTATTTATTTATTTTTGTGGGGCGATTAGGGTTAAGTGACTTGCCAGGGTCACACAGCTAGTAAATGTCACATGTCTGAGACTAGATTTGAATTCAGGTCCTCCCTGAATCCAGGGCCAGTGCTTTATGCACTGTACCACCTAGCTGCTCCCATTCAATCACTATTGACTAGAGAAATGCAAATTAAAACTCTGAGGTACCACCTCACACCTATCAGATTGGTAATATGACAAAAAAGGAAAATAATACATGTTGGAGAATCTGGGGGAAAATTGGAATACTAATGCATTGTTGGTGGAGTTATAAACTGATCCAACCATTCTGGAGAACAATTTGGAACTATGCCCAAAGGGCTATGGGGCTGTGCATACCCTTTGACCCAGTAGTACCACTTCTAGATCTGTTTCCCAAAGAGATCATAAAAAAGGGAAAAGGACCCACATGTGCAAAAGTATTTTTAGCAGCTCTCTTTGTGGTGGCAAAGCATTGGAAATTGAGGGAATGCCCATCAATAGGGGAATGGCAGAACAAGTTGTGGTATATGAATGTAATGGAATAGTATAGTGCTGTAAGAAATGATGAACAGGCAGATTTCAGAAAAGCCTGGAAAGACTTAAGTGGACTGATGCTGAGTGAAGTGAGCAGAACCAGGAGAACATTGTACACAGTAACAGCAACATTGTGGGATGATCAGCTGTGATAGACTTAGCTATTCTCAGCAATACAATGATCCAAATTCCAAAGAGCTCATGACAGAAAATGCTCTCCACATCCAGAAAAAAGAACTGTGGAATCTGAATTTAGATTGATCCATACTGTTTGTACTTTTTTTTTCCTTTTTGAGGTTTTCCCCTTTTGTTCATGTTTCACAACATGACTAATGCAGAAATATGTTTAATGTGATTGTACGTATATAACCTATATCAGTTTGTTTTCTGCCTGGGGGAGGAGGGAGGGAAGGAAGGGAGGGAGAAAAATTTGGAACTCAAAATCTTATAAAAAGAAATGTTGGAAACTATCTTTACATGTAACTGAAAAATAATAAAATACTTTTAAGATTTAAAAAAAACAGAAAAAAAAGCAAGTTTTGCCTCTGACTACCACCTCCCCTAATTGTCCCTTCCTTCTATCAGTCTCCCTTCTTCTTTTATCTTTCCCCTTTCCACTTCCCCATAGGGTAACAGAGATTTCTATATGTTATTTGCCCATTGCCATCAATGGCTAGGTATTATTCCAAAGTTGTTTGGAGGGGAATTCAGGAGAGCTCAGCTAAGTGTTTACCTTTAACCTGCCATCTTGTTGCCTAAGGGTTTTTTGCAAAACTCCTCCTCCCCATCCCCTTTCTGATTCTAAAATTGCAGTCAATCAAAGGGGTGGCCATTCACCATGTGGTCAGCAGAACAGAACCAGTCACGGACTATGGCCAATGGCTTTCCAAGGCACAAATATTACACAGTTATCATGAGTCTACCAGAAGCAGGTTCCCATCCTCTTACTTGTGGAGGCTATCACATGTGAGCCAATCCTTGTTAAACAAGATCATATAGGTAGCCAGTAAGTGTCAGAGGGTAGATCTTAACCCAGGTCCCTTGATTTCAAAGTCAGGGCCTTTTTCACTGTACCTGCCTGATCATCAACTTAAAACAAACAAACAAGAAATTCATTTGAGTTTATCTATCTACAACATCTACCCAAAACTGGTAGAGTGCCCTAGACCTGTCTACAGGTAGTAACAGAAAACAAAACAGAAGAGGCATGGCCAAAGCTTCCAAAGTAGAACACAGACAGGCTAGATTGCAAGCCGTGCATGGGCAGGGAGATACCTTTCTGCATTTTGTACTTTGTACCACCTCCCACACAGCCAGGTACCCCGTGGGCATCAAATACATTGTTAATTGAATAATGTCGAAAGGAGAAAAACCACTTTGAACAATTTCCCAAACTTCAACTTTGCCTTGGGCTGGTTTCTTTCAAAAGCTGAATAAATAACAGAGGGGGAAATACTCATTAGTTTCTGAAGAACTAAGATCATGACTGGGTTCTCTGTTGCTCAATGTTATTATTGCATTTAAAGAGTATTATTAATGCAAAAGGTGCTGCTCAACAGGTCAGGCAGCGGAGAAGAGCAGGTCCGTGGGATGGAAGGTGAGGTCTGAAGATCCAGACATTGCACACAAAACAGTGATTTCTGCTGAGTCAGAGATTCAGGTCTAGATACCACAGAGAATCTTGGGGTGAGAAGAAGCTTGAGGAATGGGGAAGAGGAGGAGGAGAAGTCAGGGCAGGGACTGACCTGGTGAAAGAGACCATGCAAAAGCCCATTGGGGGTGAGGGAGACACAGGGAGCCAAGATGAGCCAAGCCTGGGTGGAGCAGGGCTGTTTCTAAAAGCAGAGAGCCCAGGATTCAGTAGGTAGAGGATGCTTGGATTTCAAAAGCTGGAGCAAACAGAGAGAAATTAAGACAACCTTTTTTTCTGTTGCAATGTTCCATCCAAAAGGAAAGTGAGGAGCTGGTGGCCAAGATTTCAAAAGGGATGCATAGGACAAATAGGGACTTAGAACTTATTATTTATATTTTTATGTTATATATGTGTATACATATACACATATGTACACGTGCATGTATATATGTATATACATGTGTATACACACACACACACATATATACACACACATTAATCAACTGAGGCATTCTAGGTGTTACACATTTTCCTATATTCTCGTACTTGACCGAGTCACAGAATAATGGCAGTGCTGTTAGTTTCAAGTACTTATTCCTATTTGCACACAGGTGAGAGACTAACATAGTTTCTTGTTGTATATTATTATATTGGTTAGTTTGACTGAACTAACTTTTTTTTTTCTTTTTAGTCTTTTTGTTATAAGAGATGGCTCCCTGGGAGAGAGTGAGGAAAGGAAGTGTTCTAAAGTAAAACAAAAGGGGCAGCTAGGTGGAGCAGCAGATAAAGCACCGGCCCTGGAGTCAAATCTGGCCTCAGATGCTTGACACTTACTAGCTGTGTGACCCTGGGCAAGTCACATAACCCCAATTGCCTCACACACACACACACACACACACATACACAAAGAAGAAGAAGAAGAAGAAGAAGAAGAAGAAGAAGAAGAAGAAGAAGAGATCTAAAATAAAACAAAAATAGCAATACTTTTTTTTTTTTTGCAGGGCAATGAGAGCTAAATGACTTGCCCAGGGTCATACAGCTAGTAAGTGTCAAGTGTCTGAGGCCAGATTTGAACTCAGGTCTTTCTGAATCCAGGACCCATGCTTTATCCACTGCTCCACCTAGCTGCCCTTGCAATACATTTTTTCAAAGAAAGTATTTTTGAATATTTGAATTTTGAATATTTTTCAAAATGGCACTTTTCAGAGAATTTTTGCCCATTTGTTTTTTTGTTTGTTTGTTTGATTTTATTTGTGGGACAATGAGGGTTAAGTGATTTGCCCAGGGTCACACAGCTAGTAAATGTCAAGTGTCTGAGGCTGGATTTGAACTCAGGTCCTTCTGAATCCAGGGCCATCCACTGCACCACCTAGCTGCCCCTGCCCATTTGTTATAGCTTTGGAGTCAGAGGACGTGAGTTTGAATCCTGACTGCCAATTTTAACCTGTGGGGCCTTGGGCAGGTTATATCTTCTTTCTAGGTCTCGATTTGTTCTTCTGTAAAATGAAGGGACTGGACCAGATGAGATCTAAGGTTTCTTCCAGCTTTCTCTCTGTGCATTTGACAATCCAGTTACCCTGGATGACTTGCTGTTCCCTGCACAGAACACTCTATCTCCTGAATCTATGCATTGACATTGGCTGACTCTGTCTCCTATTCCTGGAAAATTTTCATTTTTTCCCTACAACTCAGCTTGTACTGACTAAATCTTTGATCCTATATCAATTAATTAGTGAACCAACAAGCATTTATTACGTCCTTACATTGGCCAGGAACTGTGAATAGCCCTGGGAATACAAACAAAAGGCAAAGTCAGGCACTACCTGCCTTTAAGGATACCAATTAGAAGGACATTGCAGTGAAGGTGATGAGAGCATAAATAAGGGCTGTGACTAGGCAAGAGGAGAGAAGAAGATAAATGGGACAACTGTTGTGGAGCTAGAAACAAAACTATTTGGGAACAAATTGGCTATAAAGAGATGGGTGAGAAGTAAAGGATGGTACCAAAGTTTCAAACCCAAGTGAATGAGAGGATGGTTGTGTCCTTGACAATAATGAGCACATTTGGATGAGGGTTGGGTAGGGGGGAAAAGATAATGAGTTCTCTTTTGGATGTGTTCAGTTTGAGAAGCCTATGGGAGATCTAGTTCAAAAGGTCCAATAGGGAGTTCATGATCAAGGACTTTATCTCAAGAGAGAGGTAAGGGCTGGATATATATCAGTCTGGGAATCATCTACATAGAGTTTATAATTGAACTCAGGAGGGTTTGATGAGTTCATTTGTCTCAGTTGTGTCCATGCACAGAATGCTCTCCTTCCTCATGTCTACCTCCTGGCTCTCTTCAAGTCCCAGCTAAAAGCTTACCTTCTACAGGAAACCTCTCTGATCTTCCAATTCTAGTGCCTTCCCTCTGTTGATTATTTACAGTTTATCTTGTATGTAGTTTGTTTGTACATTGTTGTTGTTTAGTCATTTCAGTCGTGGCTGACTCTTCACCACCCCATTTGGGGGTTTCTCAGCAAAGACATTAGAGTAGTTTTTCAATTCCTTCTCCAGCTCATCTTACAGATGAGGAAACTGAGGCCAAAAGGGTTAAGTGACTTGCCCAGGGTTACACAGCTAGTAAGTGTGAGACTTGCAGATTTACCAAGTGAGATAATGGAGAGAGAGAGAAGGGAAAAGAACTCAGGACCGAGCATGACAGACACCAACAATTAATAGGCATGAGAGGGATGGAGATCCAGAGAAGGAAGCCTTTGACAGACAAGAGAGAGCAGCATTGTGAAAACCTATAAAAAAGGAGGAGAAAGTAGTTAAACATGTCAAATGCTGAGAGAGGTCAGGGAGGATGACAAATGAGGAATGAGAAAGACCATTAAATTTAGTGATTAAAAGACTGTTGGTTACGTTGGAAGATGCAGTTTCAGTGTAATGATGAGGTCACAGTATTATTGCAGGAGGTTTAAAGTAGGAGAGAAATTGTTGGCACCTAGGACATGAGGCTCCAGGAATTTAGTAGAGAAGAGGAAGAGATATAGGATGATAGTTAGCAGTGCATGGTGGGATCTAGTGAGGGTTTTTTAAGCATGGGGAGATATGGGTATGCTTGTACCCAGAAGGAAAGAAGCCAATAGATAGCAAGAGACAAAAGACTGAAGATTAGAGGGATAGTGTGGACGATAATGAAAACAATTCAGGGGAGAAGGAAGGAGGGGACTTGAAGAGTTAGTTGGCTTTGGAAAAGGGCTATCTTTTCATTACAGATTGGAGTGGAGAAGACAGTGGGAAATGGTGTCAGAGGAATATGAGATGAAGAGAAAGAGAATGGTCTAAATTGTGTGTGTGTGTGTGTGTGTGTGTGTGTGTGTGTATAAGGTTTGAAGAGACAAGAGAAAAAGAAGAGAGAATGTCTGGAATAGCTAAAGGCATAGACCTTGTTATTATTCCAGGAAAAGAACAAACAATTTTTCTTACAAATTCTCCACATTAAATAGACCAGGCATAACGAGGCATAGGTGGTTGTTGTTTTTTTTCTGACTCCCTTATCACTCTATCCATCAAGAATTTTTAAGCCCCTACTAAGTATCAGGCACTGTGATAGGCTCTGGGGATTTAAAAATGAAAAAGCCCCTATCCTCAAGGAATTTACATTCTATCAATGTTACTATTGATCAGACCTTGCTCAGGCCAGTCAAATGACCCAAGATTGGAACTGGAATTCACTGAAACACTCCTGGGTCATAAAATTCAATAAAATAAAAGGAAGGAATAATTAATAACAACAAATTCCCACAGCTAACCCCTTAATCATGCCAGCTTCTCATAGGCTGAGCTTTTTATAATTCAGGAGACAAAGAAGTCATACCAAGGGCTAGCCCAAGTTTCCTGAACCAACTAAATCCTGAGGACCGCCCGGAAAGGGAAACCAACCTAGCTGAAACATATCAGAATCAGTTTCAGAACTTGGTCTCACAAGAGTCTTTGTTCTTTCAGTCAACAATGAAGCACATTGATAAGAGTATTGGCCTTGTAGTCAGGAAGAACTCTGACTCTTGCCTCAGACACTCAGTTGTGTGATCCTTACTTAGCACATCTACCTCAGCCTCAGCTTCCTCATTTGTAAATCGGAGACAGTAATAGTGTTGTGAAAATCAAATGAGATAACATATCGAAAGCACATTTACAAACCTAAAATCTAGCAATTATTGTTTGGCTTTGATGTTATTTTGTTTTCTTTTTTTTTTTTTTTGCGGGGCAAAGGGGGTTAAGTGACTTGCCCAGGGTCACACAGCTAGTAAGTGTCAAGTGTCTGAGGCCAGATTTGAACTCAGGTACTCCTGACTCCAGGGCCAGTGCTTTATCTACTGTGCCACCTAGAGGCGGCCCCCTGTTGTTTTCTTCTAAACAAGGGCTCAAAAGATGAAAAATGAACCAGGCAACAGAGTATTCCCTCCCACCCCCTTTCTCATATTTAGTGAATGAAGGAAAACTTTACACGGATCTAGTTGTAATTAGGCTCAGTGTGGCTGGGCTGTGTGGGAAGAAATCTTGCCAAAAGGAGATTTCCCCATCCTGGTGGGTGGAGCAGAAAGCAAAGGAGGGTGTAGTTAGGTTAATTTCTATCTAGCCCACCCTCCTTCTTCCCTTTTGACTGCTCTGTCACCCTCCAAGCTTTCTGTAACAAGCCTTTTTTGGCCTCTATGAGCAGGGGGCATCCATTTGACTGAAATATTTCAGGCAGGGAAGAACACAATGCTTTGATGAAATCAACCAGGAAGATTTGTCATGGGGGCGGTAACTAGAAAAGAGAGGCACAAAATAGTGAGAATGAGAAATGATTTGCTTGTTCATAAAAGCCGAGGAGGGCGTGTTTGCAGAGAAAAAAAGAAAACTTCTTGGCTTAGATTGCGTGTCCAAAGAGAAAAAAAAATGAATTCAAACATGATATCATTGGTATGCATTTCATTAATGGAAGGACAATGGCTTCGGTTATGGAGAAAACACTTCTTTGTAACTTAAAAAGGTAAAAATTGATGCAAAACTTCAGGACATTTCATGGACCAAGAATGTGTTTTCCCCTAAGGCCTTAGAACATTAAAGCCACATAAAATATTTCATCGTCTTGTGATTCATAGTGCTGGCACACCTTAGATGATTTTCAATTAAAGAATAGCTTCTGCTTCTACATACATCCTTCCCACAGAGAAACTGAGGCAAGGGGAAGTTATAGATTAAGAGAGTCTCAAAGGTAATTAGTGACAGGCTAAAGTAAAATCAAAACTTCAAAACTGTGTACCCTTATCCTAGACTTGCCAGGTCCAATCCTACCTGATTGTTCATTTCCATCTCCATCACTACCATATGCTCCCACTTTTCCAGATGCCTATCAGTCTGGAATGGTTTAGGTTTGGTTTGGACTAAGCAGATGGTGCCTGGAGGCCTCTTCCAGATGTATCCCATTGTGATTCCCCAAAGAATGAAGTATAATTAGCCCTGATTAATAATAACTTGAATGAGACCTAACCTCCAAGAAGAGCTAGGGTGCTTTTATGTTTTTTGTTTGTTGTTTGTTGCTGTTGTTTGGTTTTTTTTGCAGGGCAATGGGGGTTAAGTGACTTGCCCAAGGTCACACAGCTAGTAAGTGTTGTGTCAGGTCAGATTTGAACTCAGGTCCTCCTGAATCCAGGGCTGGTGCTTTATCCACTGTGCCACCTAGCTGTCCCTCTAGGGTGCTTTTATGAAGGAAGTGGCTCCCCTCAGTCACAAAGCTTTCCAACACAGAGATTCCTGTGTGTCTTCCTTTAAATTTAGTCAGTACTCAGTCAAATACAACTTTGTAGGGTCTCTTATTATTTTATAGTAACAAAAGGAATGGGAGCTAGACCTGAGATGTTAATGGACATAGAGCACTCTCCAGTAAAGAAAGTCCCTCCATCAGTACTGGTTAGCACCACCTCTGCAATTCACAGTCTTAGAGACTTGCTGTAAGCAATGAAATGTTGTGATTTGCTTAGGGCATATAACCTGTAGAGACTTCTAGGTTAGAGCACTGGGCCTAGAGTCAGGAAGACCTGAGTTCAAACAAGACCTCAGATCCTTATTAGCTGTGTGACCTTGGACAAAACCCTTAACTTCTTTTTTTTTTTTAAACCCCTTAACTTCTGTCTTAATCCAGTAGAGAAGGAAATGGCAAACTACTCCAGCACCTTTGCCAAGGAAACCCAAGGACAATATTGATGTGATGTGGTTCACAGGGTTAAGAGTTGGACACAGGGCAGCTAGGTGGCGCAGTGGATAAAGCACCGGCCCTGGATTCAGGAGGACCTGAGTTCAAATCCAGCCTCAGACACTTGACACTTACTAGCTGTGTGACCCTGGGCAAGTCACTTAACCTTCATTGCCCTGAAAAAAAAAAAAGAGTTGGACACGACTGTACAACAATACAAGGAGTTTGTGTCGAAGGTGGGACTTGAACCCAGATTTTCTTTATTTGTTTGTTTTTTGCGGAAGGTCACACAGCTAGTAAGTGTCAAGTGTCTGAGGCTGGATTTGAACTCAGGTCCTCTTGAATCCAGGGCCGGTGCTTTATCCACTGCACCACCTAGCCGCCCCCCCCCCCGATTTTCTTTATTATCCTATATGGTGATTTAATTTATACAGTTGCTGAATGTGGTTATTTGACTTTCCATGTATTTATACCTTGTCTATCCAACTAGATTGTAATTCTTTAAAAATAAAGACTGTATTTTCTCTCTTTGTTCATACCCTCCAACATGGCCTGGTATCCTGGGGAAAGTTCATACTTGGTAAATAGGTGTTGCTTAATTGAAATAATATTTGGAATAGTTCCATTATTAAATGAGAGGCAGAATATTATAGTGAATACAGGGAAGTACTTTGATTCAGAAAGCTCTGGATGTATGTCTTGCTTCTGACAAACATTAGCTGTGTTACAATGAGCAAGTCACTTAATCTCAGTGACCCCAGACAATTCTCTACAATTGTAAATGACAAATTGTCATTATGCACCAGTGTAGAGAGTTTCCACATTGGAAGCTGCATAAAACAATGAAATCAAAGATCCAGTTTTGCCCCACCCCCCTCAGCCTTTGTAGGCTTATCATTAAAAGAGAAAAAGGATGGTTTTATTTATTGCTTAGATTGGATGAGAGAGACACTGAGGTACCTTTCACATCTGAAATTTTGTCACTCCAAAATGAGAACTAAAGGCTCAATAATTATCCAGATAATCTCGGACATTTTGCAGACTGGATTATCCCTGTAATTAAAGCCATTTGGGAAATGATTCACCTTTAAGAGCCAAATAATGATTGAATGTAATGTTCATATATTTGCTTTAGTTCCATTAAACAAGCATTTCACAAAATCAGGCAGGATGGATGAGCTGTTTAGGGTCCTCATTCTTGGCCAGCTCATCTAACCCATAACCCCCAAAGAATCCTCACTATAACATACCAGACAAGCCTCCTCTTGCAGACTTCCACTGAGGGGGTTTCCACTATCTCCTTTTTTTTCTTTCTTTTTTTTTAAGTGGGGCAATGAGGGTTAATTAAGTGACTTGCCCAGGGTCACACAGCTAGTAAGTGTCAAGTGTCTGAGGCCAGATTTGAACTCAGGTCCTCCCGAATCCAGGGCTGGTGCTTTATCTACTGCACCACCTAGTTGCCCTGTTTCCACTATCTCCTGAGGCAGTCCATTCCACTTGTGAAGGAGGTCTGATTGTCCGGAAGCAATTCCTGACATCGATTCTACATTGATTGGGTTCTTACTGGCAGACAGACCACTTGGCAATCCCATATCCTTCTGACTATTTCTTTTTTAAAAAAATAAAGGTGCGGCTAGGTGGAGCAGTGGATAAAGCACCGACCCTGGATTCAGGAGGACCTGAGTTCAAATCTGGCCTCAGACACTTGACACTTACTAGCTGTGTAACCCTGGGCAAGTCACTTAACCCAAATTGCCCCACAATTACATGTACAATTACAGTTACATGTAAGGATAGTTTTCAACATTTTGTTTTCATAGGATTTTTAGTTCCAAATTTTTCTCCAACCCTCCCTTCCCTCCCTCCTCCCCAAGACGGAAAGCAATCTGATATAGGTTAAATATGTACAATCCCATTAAGCATATTTCTACATTAGTCATATTATGAAAGAAGAATAAGAGCACAAGGGAAAAACCTCAAAAAAGAAGGGAAAAAAACCAGCCCAAAAGTAAAAGCAGTATGGTTCAGTCTGCATTCAAAATCCACAGTTCTTTTTTCTGGATGTTGAGAACATTTTCTATCATGAGTTCTTTAAAATTGTTTTGGATCATTGCACTGCTGAGAAGAGCCAAGTTCATTGCAGTTGTTCATCACACAATGTTGCTGTTATTGTGTATGTACCTGATCATTTCTTTTGACCATACTTCAAGCAAGCTTTTATTGTGATTGGAAGAACCTCCAGCTCTCACCCCCTCCATCTTTGACTTCAAGGGGAAGGGAAAGTACTCCAAGAAACAACAGTGGTGATGGCATCTGCTGGGTGCTGAGGACTGGGAAGTGGACATTGTTCCATATCATTTTACAAGCAGTGACAAATACCATGACAAGTTCCACCGGGCCCTAACTAGAAGCGGAATGATTTCAGTGTGTTCATCAAGAATGGCAATGCTCCAGATTCCTCTTAAAATCCTTGGGGATTTTATGGGTTTGGGGCCCGAGTTATTTTTAAATATTTGCCTGAGACTACATAGTTCTTGAATAGCTAAGGGGCTCTAGGGGCTACAGGAAAACAGTCACATTTAATACTCTCTCTGTGGAGCTGTGAATTGGTCCAGCTATTTTGGAAAACAATTTGGAGCTATGCTCCAAAGTTATGAAACTGTGCACACCCTTTGACCCAAGGATACTGCTACTAGACCCAAGGGGTGGAGGGGAAAAAAAAAGAAAAGGTCCTATATAGATAAAAGATATTTGTGGCAGCTCTTTTAATGAGGGCAAAGAGCTAGATACTAAGGGCATGGCTGAACTAATTATGATATATGAATGTAAAGGAATGCCAACATGCCAAAAGAAATGAAAAAGGAGATGGTTTCAGTCTTCCAAGTATGGGCAGATTTGCACAAGTCCAATCAATTTCTACTATAACTACAACATTGTAAAAATAAAAAAACTTTGAAAGACTTAGGAACTCTAGCCAATGATCAATGATGATTCCAGAAGACTGATGATGAAGAATATTGTCCACCTCCTGATAGAGAAGTGATTGCCTCGATATGCAGAAAGAGATACATTTTTGGACCTTGCCAGTGAGAGAATTTGTTTTGCTTTTCCGTGCATATTTATCATGAGGATTTTGGTTTTCTTTTACTTTCAGTAGTGTGTGGTAGAGAGGTATTAGGGAGGGAAAAGAAATTCTTGTTCATTGGGGGGAGAGAGGGAGAAGTGTCAAAAATAGAAAAAAAATAGCTATAGGGTTCTTTGTATGTGAAAACTAAGTTTTGTCTTTTGTCCGTTCCAAGTATTTCTTAGACTCTTCCCTGAAGGCCCAACCCAAATCCCATCCACCACATGATCTCTTAGGGCATTATTCCGACTTTTTTTTTTTTAATTCCTCCACAACCACCCCCTCAACTCGGATTTCACTTAGGAAAGAGAAAAACTGTCTGAAAACTGCACTCAAAGAAAGTAGCCCTAAATGTGTCTTCATTTAAAGGCAGGGACAACAGCAGTATTGTAAAAAAAATCAACTTTGAAAGATCTATTAATTCTGATCAACACAATTCCAAGATGAAACATGCTCTCTGCTTCCAGATAGAGAACTGATGGACACAAGGAAGATTAAAGCATATTTTTTTCTTCTTTCTTTTTCTTGCTTTTTGTGGGAGGGGCGAGAGGGGGAAGAACATGGATAATGCAGAAATTTGTTTTGCACGACAATATATTTGGTTTCCTTGCCTTCTTAACAGCTAGGAGAGGGGGAGAGAGGAAGAAGAGAATTTGGAACTACAAATAAGACAAAATTGGATTAAGAAAAAAATAAAGGAAGGGGCTGGGATAGTAGAGGGGGAGACAGAGACCACAAGACTTGTGAGGTCACTGCTGTATTGTCTGAGGAAGGGGACAAAAAACAGGTGGGGGGAAGTCAGATGAGGAGGTCACATCAGCTTGGCACCTGGTGGCTTCTTAGTTTAATTTAAATTTTTTAAAAATATTTTATTTTTTCCCTAATTATGTATAAAACCCATTTTTAACATTCTTTTGAAACATTTTTGAGTTCCAGATTTTCTCCTTTCTTACCTCTACCCCTCATTGAGAAGGCAAGCAATTTGATCTGGGTTATACATGTGCAGTCATAAAAAACATTTCCATATTAGTCATGTTGTGAAAGAAAACAAAGACAAACCAAAACAACAACAGGAACAATAAAGAAAAAATTTTAAAAGTATGCTTTGATTCTCATTTAGACTCCACCAATTCTTTCTCTGGGGATGGATAACATTTGTCAACATGCTAGCTATTATTAGTGTTATTAATTATAAGTTAAAACATTTATTACATGCCAGGAACTACTCTAAGCAAAAGTAAACTGATATATCCAAAGAAACAGTAAACAGAAATTCAAGAAATTACAAAATATACCAGAACATATTCAAGATGAATGGGTTCATTAGAAGAGAACAAGGGGAGGGGGTGCCAGCTTGGTGGTGCAGTGGATAAAGCATCAGTCCTGGATTCAGGAGGACCTGAGTTCAAACCCAGCCTCAGACACTTGATACTTACTAGCTGTGTGACCCTGGGCAAGTCACTTAACCCTCATTGCTCTTGGGGGGGGGGGAGAAGAGAACAAGTACCTGATCTCCCTCACAGGGTTCTCGCCAAAGTCTCTGGGAAGGCAAGCTGGAAATCAAGGACCTGCAGAGAAGCTGGCTTTTAAATGTCTCCAGCGTTCAATGTCTTCCTCTATTTCTTGGAGTTTCTCCCAAGAATTTCTTGCTCCAACTCTACCCCTTATGCAGGTACTTGGCATCATGTTGTGGTCAGGTTTTTCTCTACCCATTTGGTTTCACCCTTCTGCATAGGTAGCAGTCCTCAAAACACTCCAACCCAGGGAGAAAGTCTAGTTACACTTCAATGTATACTTATTGCTTCTTCTGACAGAATGTCAGCTCTCCGAGGACAAGGATTGTCTGATTTAAAAAAAACCCCAACAACTTTCTATCTTTAAAACCTAGTGTCTGATAAATGTTTGATGACTCATGAACCCTTTAATTTTGAATAATGATGGCAGCCTTTAACCAGGGATTTACTGTCCTTCCCTACTGACTTTACTCATATAATTGTTTTTTATTTTATTTTATTTTTGGAGGCAATTGGGGTTAAGCGACTTACTTGCTCAGGGTCATACAGATAGCAAGTGTCTGAGACTGGATTTGAACTCAAGTCCTCCTGACTCCAGGGCAGGTGCTCTAGCCACTGAAGCACTTAGTTGTCCCCTCATTATATTTCTTTTGTATTTCTTATGGTCCTGTCAAATCAAAATCCCTTAATCAACAATGATTGCTCAAATATCTGTAGACCTTTAAGGTTTAGGAAATCACTTTTCTTCCAACCATCTAATGAAGGGTTTTGCTGATGATATATGTGTGTGTAGCCTGGGCTGGGGTTAAAGGGATTTGGCTTTGTAGGAAAACTATCGCCTCCCTCATCGATGGCTCCCACCTTAATGTGGGAGGAGTCACTCTGCTACTTCCTCCCCCCTTCAGGCTGATTCTATTCACTGTTCTCAGCTGGGGCTGGGGGAAGGCAAGTTAGAGACTTTTAAGTCTAGTAGGAAAGAATAAAGGGACCTTTGAGGTAAGAAGCAAGTTCTTCTCTGAACTCCAAAGCCATTGTTTAACTCACTTTTGCCCAGGGCAATTCATGAAAGGTTGGAATTCATTTTTGATCTCTTTTGGGGAGCTTAATAATATACTTTCAAATAAAATCTTTTTGGTTCATTTGATTCCCCTCAGCTGGTAAGCAAGATATTTAGTAAAAGAGTTTCCTTTTTTCCTCTATGTGCTGCTGACCATAGCTTCTCTTAGTGACTTTTACTTTTTTCCTGAGGGTACATACACAATGAATAGTATCTTAGACAAACCTTGTTTTCATTTTTTGAGAACACATAGCAATAACAATACAGAAAAAGAACAGAATTAAAAAGAAATTCAGGAATAGATATTCTTCCCTGGGGAAGACATTCATCTTAACTGGGGGAGGTAATACAGTGTCTGGCACATAGTAGGTGCATAATAAATTTTGATTGATCAGTTGTTTGGCAGGGCTATGCTTCTTCTCCCTCTCATTCTTTTTTTTTTTTTTTTTGGTCAGGGCAATGAGGGTTAAGTGACTTGCCCAGGGTCACACAGCTAGTAAGTGTCAAGTGTCTGAGGCTGGATTTGAACTCAGGTCCTCCTGAATCCAGGGCCAGTGCTTTATCCACTGCCTCTCATTCTTTAATTTAAAACATACCCCATTGGGGTGGGGGGGCAGTGTCCTGGTTGTCATTCTGGCCACATATTTTGGGGGATCTTCATCAACATTGCAGGCAAACTTGCCGATACAATTAATACAAAGGAAGACTAGTCCTTGAACTCTAGGAGCTTACAATCTAAAGGAGGAATTAATATACAAAAGGAGGGAGGATAGTACACTCTAAGGGGTACCCAGTATAGAAGCATCTTGTTCCGTGGAGTTGAATCCAGTGGGAACAGCAGATGCAGGGTGGAGTCAACTTCCTGCCCTCTATAAAGGAAGGCATTGGGAGGAATTTGGTGTTCCACCCTCCAGCTCTCCAATCAGAGGGGAGAAGTGGCTGGGGAAGGTAGTATCAATCAAGGCTTGAGTGATGAGTTTAGAGGTGATGATTCTATCCTGGGAAGGGCATTTTGTTCCATGGAGTTGAAACCAGGCAAAGGAACAGATGCAAAGTAGATTGGTTATGGATGAAGAAACTGAGGCGCAAAGACATGATGATGCTTATACAAGGCCTCACAGATGCTATTACTTGAAGCTGTATCTAGACTTCAGAAACTTCTCTTTCCAAGATGAGCATACCTTCCAGAAGATCAAGGGTTCTTACCTTTCTCTGAATCATGGATCCCTTTGCTTGTCTGGAGAAGCCTGTGGCCCTCATCCTTTGTAGAATCCTGTTTTTAAAGGCACAAAATGAAATACAAAGGATTATAAGAGGGAAAGGGTTATACTGAAAGACTATTATCAAAATATAAAAAGTAGAATGTTAGAAATTTACCTTTAAATTAAGTAAATATAATGTAAAAACTAAGTTAATTTAGTCTTAAACTAATTAAATTTTAAGCTAAACTAATTAAATTAAAATTTAAATGTAATATTATAAATATACAACTATTTTTTTTTTGTGGGGCAATTGGGGTTAAGTGACCTGCCCAGGGTCACACAGCTAGTAAGTGTTAACTGTCTGAGGTCGGATCTGAACTCAGGTCCTCCTGACTCCAGGGCTGGCACTCCACCCACTGGGCCATCTAGCTGCCCCAATATACAACTATTAATGTCACTGACACAAAATATATTTTAAACATATAACTATTACTATTGTTAATATTAAATATAATATATAAATGTGATATTTTAAATATTGTTATAATGAACATAATATTTTAGTACACAAACGACAAAAAGAGGACTGCATATAAGACCATGAACTCATATCAAATGAGATAATATATGTAAAGTGCTTAGCAAATCTTAAAGTTCTGTGTAAAGATTAGCTATTATTTAAATGTGTGTTTTAAATTTAACAAGGTTGTAATAATTTTGCCAATTGTGTGCTTGTATATATGCATACAATGCAACAGTACACATAGACGTGTTTATGTATACATATATATACATATATGTACACATACACTCTATATAGGCATCTGTTGTGCATGCACGGCACATACATAGTGAAATGGGCTGTCTTGCACCTTAGGAAGCTTATTTTCACTCGAAGGGAATTCTTGCATTGGGTGGGCAGCTGGTTTAGATGGCTTTAGACCCTTAAAATTCCTTCTAAATGAAAGAGTGCACCCTGGATCTGATCTGATACGGTCTTCCGAAGCAGCTCTGTAGATTTTAGGGCTGTTCTATGTGTTTTTTCTGTTTGGGGTATCAGGTGACTGCTAAATGTATACTGCCTTGAGCCACTAAATGTATACTGTTTTGAAGGCCTGATAAAGCTTGCCACCTATTGCCACCTTGTGGTGACTTTAGTGTTAAAAATAGTAGAGTTGCCAGCTTAATTGTGTGAGGCTACGGCATCCTAAAAACAAAACCAAAAACCAAAACCAAAAACCCAAAGACAAAACCCTAGGATACATGTTCTCTCCTTTTTTAATTTTAATTTTTTGTTTATTTACAATTTTATTTTTCCCTACTAACATGTAAAAACAATGTTTAACATCCATTTTTAAAACTTGGTGTTCCAAATCCTCTTCTTTTCTCCTTCCTCATCCCCCTCTTTTAAGAAGGGAAGCAAGACATGTTGTCTTAATCAAAATAGTCCTCTCAATAAAATTATCTTAAACTACATAACCGAATTTCTTGATTACCTTTTCAATATAGGAATATAGGTAAGGATGCCTTTACTATATAAAAGAAGCTTTTTGAAAACATAAAACAATAAAAGTTTAATGATAGACTCCTTTAACTGAAGTTTCTTTTTTTTGTTAGTAGAAACTTAATAGATAAGTGAAAATTAAATACTTAGAGAAAAATGATCTTCAAAGACTTTAACAAGGGTTCTTAACTGATGGTACATGAATATCAGTCTCCATTGTAATACTATGTATTTTATGTATTTAAAAACATTTTTCTGAGAAGGGGTTCATGGCTTTGTCAGATAGACAAAGGGGTCCATCCATGACACAAAAGGATTAAAAATTCCTGCTTTATAAGCACCCAAATACACTGATAGAGGAACTATATTATATGTGTGTGCATATGCATGTATATGTATGAATGTATTGATATTTCACTTTTCACCCTCCAAAAGTGTTTTTATATCCAGAGTAAATAAAAAATGTGGAGACATAGGAAATGGTCCTTCCCCAAGAGTTAAGATACAAATGATATAAATAGAAATAGAACTTAATTTTGCTTTTTAAATCATAATTGATTCTTATCTATTTATTTAGCAGAACAGATCCCCCATAGTCTCCTTTTTAACTGGATTTTTTTTTTGAGGGGGAGGGACAATGAGGGTTAAGTGACTTGCCCAGCTAGTAAGTGTCAAGTGTCTGAGACCAGATTTGAACTCAGGTCCTCTTGAATACATGGCCAGTGTTCTATCCACTGTACCACATAGCTGCTGGTATATTCTTTCTTGCTGTTTCTTCTTCTTCTTCTTCTTCTTCTTCTTCTTCTTCTTCTTCTTCTTCTTCTTCTTGCAATTGGGGTTAAGTGACTTGCCTAGGGTCACACAGCTAGTAAGTGTTATGTGTCTGAGGCCAGATTTGAACTCAGGTAGTCCTGAATCCAAGGCTGGTGCTCTATCCACTGTGCCACCTAGCTGCCCCTCTTCTTCTTTTTCTCCCCCCGCCCCTCCTCCTCCTCCTTCTTCTTCCCCCCTCATTCTTCTTTTAAATAATTCTAATTGTTAGGTAAATTTAGGGTTGATTGAAGAGAAGAAATTCCTCTTTGCAACATGTTGCTTCTAGATCTGCTCTCTGCAAATAGGAAGTACAGATCTCATTACCCCTGTTTTTTTGTTTTTTGTTCTCATTCCTTTTTCTACACTTTCACATTCCCTCTGAGTCTTCTCTCTGCTAAATATCTCCAACTGATCTTTCTTTCTTCTTCCTTTTTTTTTTTTTTTTTTTTTTTGCAGGGCAATGAGGGTTAAGTGACTTGCCCAGGGTCACACAGCTAATAAATGTCAAGTGTCTGAGGCCAGATTTGAACTCAGGTCCTCCTGAATCCAGGGCCAGTGCTTTATCTACTGTGCCACCTAGCTGCCCCTCCAACTGATCTTTATATGATAACATGTAGAGCCTCTTTAAGGTACTGGTTGGTAGAACTTTTTGTGTTGGTAAAGAAGTGAAAACTCAGGGACTAGCCATCAAATGGGGAATGGCCAAACAAATGATAGTATATGCTTGTAATGGAATATGACTGTCATAAGAAATGATGAAAGGGATGTTTCAGAGAAATCTAGGAAGACTTGTATTAACTGATGGAGAGTGAAGTGAGCAGAACCAGGAGAACAATTTCTATATTAACAGCAATACTGTAAAGACAAACAAGTTTGAAAGACTTAAGAATTCTGTTCAATACAATAACCAGCCATGATTCCAGAGATCTGATAATGAGGCAAGCTACCTGCCTCTTGACAGGGAGCTGCTAGTCTCAGGGGGCAGATAGATGTTGTTACTCTTTTGTTTCAGTTGGGTCTGACTATTTGTGACCCAGAGATACTGGAGTGGTTTGTCATTTCCTTCTCCAGCTCATTCTACAGATAAGGAAACTGAGGCAAACAAGGTTAAATGACTGGCCCAGGGTCACACAGCCAGTAAGTGTCTGAGATCTATCCATTGTGCCACAAGACTTAAGACAAGGGCAGAGTATGGCAACGCTATCATCTTCCTGATCCAGGACACTTTACCTTGATAAATGCAGCCTATGACAGGATCTGCATGTTGTGATTACCATATCATGATGTTGATTCAGATGGAGTGTGTGGTCCGTTAAATCATCCAGATCTTTTTCAGATGAAGCGTTTCTACTCATTTCAACTCTATCTTTTTTTAAAGTTTTATTAATGCTTACCTCATAAAATCCTCTTATGAGCAAGAAAAACAGTTAAACAAATCAATAGAAATGGCATCTGACAGCAAACATAATGAACTGTGCCCAAAATCCACCTCGTCTCTACCAAGAGGAAGATTGTATGTATTCACTATCAGTTCTCTAGGACCAAAATTAGACACTGTGTATAATCTGAATCTTGACATTTTTTTAGGGTTGTCCTCATTTACATAATTTTCCTAGTTGTCTTTCAGTTCATGGGAGTCTTCTGATGTTTCTTAATCCTTCACATACATCATCTTATAGAGCAATCATTTACATTTTATCGTTTTATATTTTATATCCACATATAAGATCATATTCATATAAGATATAAAATGTATGTTTATATATCATATAAGGTAACATTTTACATGAAACACTATTTTATTCCACAATATAGAACATTCCCTTACATTCATGTTCTTTAATTTGTTCCTTCTCTCAATGATGGATATCCACTTTGCTCCCAGTTTTTTGCTACTCCAGAGAGTTCTGTTATTAATATTTTGGTAAATTACACTTATATAATTTACTTCTTCAGGGTATATGAATGGTAAGGGGACAAAGGGTATGAACACTTTAATACATTTTTCTTGGATACTTCCAAATTGATTTCCAAAATAGATCAACTCATAGCTCTTTTGAGAGTGGATTAACATGCCTGGCTTCCCATGGCCCCTGTAAAGTTGGAAATTTATGTCTTTTATCCCTTACCAACTTGATCACACTGTCTTCAACTCATACTTGTTGAGTTAATTGAAATGTAAGGGAGGGTGAAAAGGAGTGTCAAAAACCGAGAATATGGCAGACCAAGTGGAGTGATGTCATAAAAAGAGCAAAATGAGGAGAAGGAAATTTATGGAGAAAAGAAAGTGCTGATTCCTTAATACTTGAGTTCAAATCCTGCTTATGATGACCACCTCACTACCTGTGTGATCTTGAACAAGTAACAACTTCTCTGGGTCTAGTTTCCTCATCTATAAAATGAAGAGATTGAACTTGATGGCCTCTGAGGTACCTTTTAGCTCTAGATCTAAGTTCCCATGAACTATACTGAGTTTGAGGTATCCATAAGACACACAGATGGAGATGAAGTTATGGTTGGAGATGTGGCTTTGAGAGTCACCTGCCTATTAGTATTGATAGTGAATGAGATGACAACGATGACTATTACTATTACTATTATTACTGCTACTACTACCCCTTACTACTACCACTACCACTATGACCACCAACCACAACCATTACTACTACATTTATATAGTGCCAACTATGTGCTAGGCATGATGCTAAAAACTTTACAAATAGTATCTTAGTTGATTCTCACCACAACCCTGGGAAGCAGATGTCATCATTATCACCATTTCATAGATGAGGAAAATGAGGAACACAGGTTGTGATTCGCCTAGTATCATATAAATAGTAAATTTCTGTGGCTGAATATGAATTCGGCTCTTCCCTACTCTAATTAGGTCCAATGTATCATAAGAGGTTAATGTCTTTAGAAAAAGTTCATCTTCTGGGCTGTTTCATCTTTCAAAACCATTCTTCATCCCTCTAGCAAATACTCTATCCCTCTTGAAATTGCTTTGTAATTAGTGTTTTTACTTACATGTTGTATTTATTTATAAATTGTAGCCTTCTAATAGAATGTAAGTAAGCTCCTTGAGATCCAGATTAATTTGTGTTTTGTACTTAATAAAAACGATTGAATTCAAAGGGGGAATGTTAGATAAATTTTCCAGTCTTAGCATATACATTTGAACATATTCTCATGACTATACCTGAATAAGTACATAATTCCTACTATAAAAAGTGGTAAACGTTTTTCTTCATGTTTCTTTTCTTTTGAAGATAGGATTAAATTCAACTTAATTATTGTACTGGTGTAAACCAGTTATGAGGAGGATTAAATACTCACCATGAAAGCTATTTGGGACCCGAGAAAAAGGAAGTTGTTACAAGGCAGTGATGAAAGCTAGGATAAATCTAAGAATGACAGAATACAATAAGAGCTATTGAGAATGGGATGAATAGTATGCAAAAGAAGGAAATGAGGGTTGAAAATACAAGGTATACATCCTTGTACCTACTGTGTAAAAGGGAAGTGTGTTTAGATTTAGGGAAGTGATTAATTGAACTGGCATTATAGCGACAAAAAGACAAAAAGGGATAGAGAAAAAAAACTAGTGCTGGTTGTTAAGAGGGTTTAGGCTAGAAGAAACAAACAATTTAACTGGCATCAGCAAAGGGGAAAAAAGACAGAAGAAATAATAGCAGACTTAGGAAAGATTACCAGTTGTTAAGTTTTTGTTGTTATTGAGTTGTTTTTGGTTATGTCTGATTCTTCATGATCCCATTTGGACTTTTCTTGGCAAAGATACTGGACTGATTTGTCATTTCCTTCTCCAGCTCATTTTACAGATGAGGAAACTGAGACAAACAGGATTAAGCGACTTGCCCAGGGTCATATAGCTAGTAAGTGTCAAGTGTCTGAGGCTGAATTCAAACTCAGGTCCTCCTGAATCCAGGGCCAGTGCTTTACCACTCCGCCATCTAGCTGCCCCCGGACACTACTTTTTTTTTTTCTTTCAGTGAGACAATTGGGGTTAAGTGATTTGGTCACACAGCTAGTAAGTGTTAAGTGTCTGAGGCTGGATTTGAACTGAGGTACTCCTGACTCCAGGGCCTGTGCTCTATCCACTGCGTCACCTAGCTTCCCCTTCCTGACACTATTCTTAATAGTACTAGGCAATATTTGAAGCAGCAACCAACAAAATGTTCAGAAGTTCTTTTATGTGGCCTTTTAGTTTCAGAGAAAGAACAGAATGGCATGGAAAAAGAAGTCGAGTTGGTTGTAAAAGCTTTGCACAGAATTCTTTTTTTTTTTTTTTTTTTGCAGGGCAATGGGGGTTAAGTGACTTGCCCAGGGTCACACAGCTAGTAAGTGTCAAGTGTCTGAGGCCAGATTTGAACTCAGGTACTCCTGAATCCAGGGCCGGTGCTTTATCCACTGCGCCACCTAGCTAGCCCCTGCACAGAATTCTTTTTTTTTTTTTTTTTTTTGGTGAGGCAGCTGGGGCCAAGTGACTTGCCCAGGGTCACACAGCTAATGTTAAATGTCTGAGGCCGGATTTGAACTCTGGTATTCCTGAATCCAGGGCCGGTGCTTTATCCACTGTGACACCTAGCTGCCCCTGTCCTATCACTTCTAAGCAATTCTGGTCTGAGAAATGATAAGGCTAATGGGCTTTTTTTTTTTTTAATTTTTTTTTTTTTTTAGTGAGGCAATTGGGGTTAAGTGACTTGCCCAAGGTCACACAGCTAGTAAGTGTTAAGTGTCTGAGGTCGGATTTGAACTCAGGTACTCCTGAATCCAGGGCCGGTGCTCTATCCACTGCGCCACCTAGCTGCCCCGGCTAATGGGCTTTTAAAAAAATCTGCTGCAAAATGTTAAATGGGTCTAATGGATAATTCTTTAAAGGATAGATTGATTCAACACCTTCCTATTTAATTGCAATTGGTGTGATCAAGGAAGCCCACTCATCTGCTTTGTCTACAGCAGGGCTTCTTAAACGTTTTCCACTCATTAACCCTGTTCACCCCCAAGTTTTTTTTTTGCGACCCTAGGTATATAGGCATGTTAAAGTTATACATATCTGACATTTACTGCCAAATTTTTCTTGACTCCCACATTCAGTTATGCAACCCCATATGGAGTCATGATCCAGTTTAAGCAGCTTTGGGCTAGAGTAGACCCCATGGAACAGTCTTAGAGATAAGCCTCTTTTGGGGTTACACTACTGTCCTTGTAGTTGGATCTCTCCAAGTAGCATATTTGCTTTGGTTCCTTCCAGAATGGCAATAGGCACTGGCTTGGTGCTGAAAGAGTCGGTACTTTGGAATGAATCAGCAATTCCCTTGGCCCCCATAAGAGCAGCTGGAGGAAGGAGGTTACATCTTCCCACTGTGGCAGGGAAAACTGCTTATTCAAAACAGGAGTCTCTAAGCTGGGGTCCATGAACTTGTTTTTAAAATTATTATTATTTTTTTTTTAGTGAGGCAATTGGGGTTAAGTGACTTGCCCAGGGTCACACAGCTAGTAAGTGTTAAGTGTCTGAGGCCGGATTTGAACTCAGGTACTCCTGACTCCAGGACCGGTGCTCCATCCACTGTGCCATCTAGCTGCCCCATAAAATTATTTTTAAAAGTTTATTCCAGGGGGCGGCTAGGTGGTGCAGTGGATTTAAAGCACTGGCTCTGGATTCAGGAGGACCTGAGTTCAAATCCAGCCTCAGACACTTGACACTTACTAGCTGTGTGACCCCGGGCAAGTCACTTAACCCTCATTGCCCCCTCCAAAAAAAGTTTATTCCAATCTAATTGGTGTCCCCTGTTATCCTAAGAATTTCATTTTATGCATTTAAAAACACGAGGAGGGGTCCTTAGAATTCACTAGATTGACAAGGAGTCTATGACAGAAAAAAGAACTCCTGTTGAGTGATTACAGAGTTCTGTGGGTATTTTCTCTCTTCATACACATACATACACACACACACACACACACACACACACACACACACACACACCACTCGTATGGGTGCCCACTCGCACCTCAAGCACTTATAGGGACTTCAAACATATGATGCCCAGGATAGCTTGAACAGCTTCGAGCTTCCAGCAGTCTCTTTAGCTTTGTGTCACTTTCTCTGGTTACAGATGACTGAACTGATACACTAAAATGGATGCTTCTAGCTTTGAAGGTCATCTTGTGAGTTTGAGACGTGAGGAGTCTCTGTGTCCCCAAACTGGGGCTGGGCTGTACTATGAGGAAGTGTCCTCACAGTACTACTAAAGCACTGCTTGGAGAAGACCATGGCCAACAGGAAGAGGATCCCAATCAATGGCTTGGCTTGTCAGAAGATGTGGATCATGAGAGATTTGGTGTAGAGCCAAGTAGAAGGAGAAATGCTGATCTACTTTTCAGCAAAATGATTTGTTTTGATATTTCAAGTACCTACCTTTCGGCAGTGTCTAACTGTAACAAAAAGTTACTGCTGTATGTTTAAAACTTTGTCAATGCATACTTATGAGTCTTTTGTGTTTTAAACATTTCTTTTGTGTAGATCTCTTGCGTCTTGTGTCCTTCTGGCTTCTTCCAATTCACGAGGGACCCATCCCACCTTCAAGGGACAGGGACATACTATTCCTTTCTGCTCCTTCCATCTTTCTCCTGGCTTGGCCTTCCCACAGGGATATGAGAAACAATATTCCATCAGTTCCTCTCAGGGATCCCCCCTACCATGAGGAGGCACCACTTAGGTCAAATCTCTAGTGATGTTAATCATCCTCTTGAACTCAACTGATGATGAAAAAACTCCCACTCAGTCATATCCTCCCCATCTCAGTGAGTCTGAACCCCAGTCACTATACAAAGTCTGTTCTCCCTTCTCTGCTTTGTTTCCTTAGTTCCACACTTCCTTAACCTAACCCTTCCCCACAATGTCACATTCTAAATCTACTCACCACACCTCAGTTACACATGGAGATGGTCATACTCTTGACTTGGCCATTAACCACAAATGCACCACTTCTACGTTAATGAACTCTGAAATTCTCTTCTTGGAATATCTGACAATAGATTACAACCCGGTTCTTGGTCCTCACTGCAGCGATTTACATTCCTTTAGTCCCTCAGTTCTTTCCCTGTACTGGATACACTCTCCCTCTTTCCATACCTTGACTTCTTAGTAAGCTTGTTCAATTCTACAACTGTCCTCGTCTCTTGAATTCCTTGCTCCCTTAATTTGAGTCCTGAATTGTTCTCACCATCCACTGCCTTCACTCCTTGATGGTGAATAAAACTGGGCAATGGTGATGATGGGAAGCTGAGTGGGGCAGTGGATAGGGTGCTGGGCCTGGAGTCAGAAAAACTCATCTTCCTGAGTTTATATCTTTAGGCAAGTCACTTAACACTGTTTGCCTCAGTGTCCTCATCTGTCAAATGAACTGGAGAAGGAAATGACAAACCACTCTAGCATCTTTGCCAAGAAAACCCCAAATGGGGTCTCTAAGAGTAGGACACAAAAGAAATGACTAAACAACAAAACCTGGAGAAAATCATGAAACCATGCTGCCTGGAACCTGTACAAATTTATTATGTTATTTCAACTGGGCCCTCACTGCATAAAGGTAACCTCCTTCATCTCCCTAATTGACTCACTATCGCACTCACTGCAATAGCTTTTCCAAATTATATCATCTTTCCTCAAATTTTCCAGTCTCAGCTGGAAAACTAGTTTCATTAGATGAGGCAATTTGCCAAGAGCTTCCTCTTCTCTCCTCAATTCACATTTCCCAGACATCTGCTACCATCTCCTCCTTCATCCCTGTCATAAAGATGTAGACCTTTTTGCTAAGGCAAACCCTTCTACATGCACAAGTGTTTAGCTCTCTGCTAGCCAATCACCTCCTTTATCACCCCCCTTCCATCCCCAATCTGATTTATCTTCAATCTTTCCTTGTCTGCTGGCTGCTTCCCTATTGCCTATAAAGATGTTCATGTCATCTCCCTCATTCTCAAAAAATCTTCATTTAATGCTTCCCTGCTAGCAGTGGTCTCATATCTCTCTTCCCTTTTGTGGCTAAACTTGAGAAATGCTTCATTAAGTTTCTCTACTTCCTTTCCTCTTAAGTCTTTCCTTAACTCTCTACAATCTGGCCTCCCACCTCATCACTCAACTGAAACAGCTTTCTCCCAAGATACCAACAATCTCTATGGAGAAGGACTCATTTTCCTTATCACCTCCTACACTTACATTCTTAATAAAATCATTAGCTTTTATTTGGTTCATTCCAACTTTCAGGGATTTTGTTGCTAAGGTAAGGTTTTGTACCTCATATAACAAGCTATTATTCTTGTTCAGTGACCTTTTTTCCATAGCTCTCATTTTCCAATTTGTTCTTCTAGCATTCTCATTTCTTTTCATATTTATTTCCTCTCTAGTGCTCTTAATTTATAAAAAATCATTTAAAAACTCTTGCTTCTTGTCTTCCAGGAATTCTAGCTGAACTTGTGTCCAAGGTTTTGTGTACAGATGTTTTAGAGCAATTCTCTTCTTCTGGGTTTGTATCTTGACAGGTCTCACCTCTTTATGGTGGCATTTTTTGTTTGCTCATTCTTCCAGTCTTATTCCCAGAGTTTGGACTTTTTGTTAGGTCCAGGATCTGTTCCTTTCTGAAGGAATTCTCAACTATGCTTGGTTCTGTTTTCTGTTATCTTAGATTCTTCTTCTGTTTTTAAAAGAATTTGATCAAGCCATTTTTCAAGGATTTCAGAGATAGCTCAGAAACTAGAGGTATGAAAGATTTTGGTGAGCCCAAACCAGTCTGATCCAGGGCAAAGTCTGAGCATTGTCCCCCTTGTCTGAGCTTTGTAAGTTCCCGGCCTGGGTTTGGATCTGAGGAACATTCCTCAGGGATTACCCTTCGTTGGAACTTCAGTAGACTGCTATTGGATTCAAGCACTGTCAGGCAGTTGGAAAGTTCCTTAGGTTTAGAATGACCAACCTGTAGACTCTCCTTTGGCCTGGTTTTGTTGTCCTGGGTATTCTCTGTGTGCTTCAGAATAGCCTAGGAGCTGGAACTGAGAACCCGTTCTGCTCCTGCAGTCAGAGCCACATAGCTCCTTGCTCAGTTTGCAGTCAACAGCCCCTTGACTTGGTCCTCCACTCCTGGGTGCAGATCCTGTTTTCAGTCCATACTGAATTCCAGAACTGGAAACATGAATAAGTCCAAACTTTTACCTGCAGCATGAAAATTGTTTCCAGTACATCTTGAGAAAGAAGCCATCCATTCCCTGCTTAAAGTGTGACAGAATGGTTAGCTAATATGTTCCCACTTTTTGTACAAGGTCAGGCCCCTCTGTGATAAATGTGGTCCCTTCTTGTGCTGGTGCACAGCTCCAGGTGTGCTATGTAACTAGCCAGACCAGGGGCCACACAATTCTTTTTCCCTTTGCCAATCTAGGCAGGAAAAATGACTATTTTTTTTTCCCTTCGATTTCTTGATCAAGATCTGTTCCAGTGCTTTCTATATCTTTGTGGAGTAGTTATTAGGGTAAGTTCAGCTATATCGCTTCCTCCCATTGTCATCTTGGCTAGACCCCTCCTCTCTTTGGAAAATCTGAATTCCAAGATGCTGGTTCTATTTACTGTGTGCCCTTTGGGTACATAATCTAATCTTTCTAGGCCAGTTTTTTTATTTTACAAGATTTAAACTAGATGATTTCTATGGAAAGACTCTTGTAGCTGGACATAAAATTGGTTACCTTTCCAACATTTCCTTTATTGATGATGGAATCTTATGCCTGCATCTAGCAAAAAACATGCAAGAAATTATCAATTACTCCTTTTTCAAAGTAGAGTAGAAAACTGCTTGGCTGTGTGTGTACTTCATACACACACACACACACACACACACACACACACAGAGTGTAAAAATAGCAATGAATACTTGCTACAGTGGAAGAGCACTGGATTTGGAATCAGACAACCGTTCAGATGCTGGCTGTCTTTTCACTATTGGCTTGGCTTTGGGTAAATCACTTCTACCTCAGCCTGTTTACTCATCTCTAAAATAAATCAACTAGATGACCTCTATGGTTCCATTCAGCTCCAAATTAATTATTTAATTATTATAATGTGTGGAAATAGCATTGAATTAGCCCAGGTCAGGGCACTGGCCTCTCTCAATAATGTATGTTTGATAATGAGCAAGTCCTAAGTTTTCTAAGCTTTGTTATTTGTAAAATTAATAGGTGGCCTAGCTCATCTTTAAAGTTTCTTCTAGCGCCACAATTCTATTACTAAAAAATCATAAAAAAAATACAGATTGTGTATTACTTAACATTCTGGAAAACTACACAGAGCCCAAGGTACCGATCAACTGATAGGTGCCACTAAATAATGTTAACAAAGTGGAAATATAAGGAAATACAGCTTGGCATGTGGAACACAGAGAGAATGTGGAGACAAAAATTTGGTATTTCAGCTGACCAAATCCCTCTAACAAATGGATCACATGGACCTCCAAAGGAATTAAAGTCATCTAAGAAATGGAGAAAAATAACTCACATTTCCAGGGGGGTTAAGTTTAAAATCTACTCTAGTAATGTTATTCTAACCTGGACTGTTATACATAATCAAGAATTCCCTTGTTTGATTTTGGGAGACATTATATAATCTGCAGATCTGCCTTGCTCATAATTCTATTTTGCTTACGCCAATGTGAAAATGTTTTTAATCACTGAGTACTGATAATAGAAGTAGGCGAGGAATGGGCAAACGTAGAACCTTTTGGTCCAGCAGGTAATGAAGAGTTGCCCAAGTTTCTTTTTAATTTACTTAAAATGACAACTGCAAAGGTCTCTAAACAAACATAAATATAGAAATATTTCATTTTTGTCTAGAAGCATCCCTTTTAATGATCGATCACCAAACCTAGGACAACTAATAGCAAAAGTGCCTGTAGTATCCATTAATACTAGTGTTTCCATATAGATTCTGATTCTGGCTGTGAGTCATGAAACACTCTAAGTTCTGAAAAACCGAAGGTGAGGATTACCTAAAGGGCAATGGAAAGCCATATGTTGGACATGAACAGGATACAACACATTAAAAATAAGGAATTACAGAGAAGTTGGTTGCAAAGGAAGAATTAAGATAAACAAGGGATAGTCCGTGTCCCATAGATGGCCTCAGGATGTCAAAAGCACTTGACGAAGGATTCCATCCTGCTAGACATGGTCTCCAGTACCATAGAATTGGAAGACTTAGTTAGGGCTGTAATCTGCAGCGTTAGAGGGATACTCACATTACTAGATGAGATCAAACATCCAGTGGAGAACTATATAATTTCCAACATGCTTTAAATCAGCGATGTATCTGGTATGGATAGACTGTCCAAAACAGAATTGTCTCCTGTATAGATTTTTATACTTCTATGTTTACAACTATGAAACATGAGCTTAATAAAAGTACTAGAAACCATTTACAGCTTCTTGTGTTCTAAAGCAGCTGTCTTCGGAAATTCATTTCTATATTCTTACTAGAAGATAAATAATCACAAAAACCTCACCCTAGTTTTCAGATTCTGCATACAGATCGAGGTGCATAAAATGCACAAACACTTTCCCCAATGGGTATGTGGATTGTATAACAATTACTATTACAATTATATATGCATGGACAATGAAGTGTAATTTACCAAAATATTGCCATTTAAAAAAATAACCTGGCAACCATGCTATGATGAATAAAGCTTTGACGTTGAAGAGAGGACAATGTGGCTTCAAGTCCCGTTTCTGACGCAGAATGGCTGTGTGGTCCAGGGCAAGTCACTTAACTTGTCAATACTTTCCCACTGTGGCCCATCTTTTTTTTTTTTTTTTTTTTTGCAGGGCAATGAGGGTTAAGTGACTTGCCCAGGGTCACGCAGCTAATTAAGTGTCAAGTGTCAAGTGTCTGAGGCCAGATTTGAATTCAGGTACTACGCCACCTAGCTGCCCCCCCTCCCCCCACCCCCCGCCCCATCTTTTAAGGCTAGCAACTGCAAAAACTGGACGAGCAAGTTTTCTCACTGGATGTTCCATATACCAACACTCATCACAGGTCTGGACCAAAAAAATACAAACCCCCAAAGGCCCCAAGCAAAAAAAAACTCATAACATAGATCCAAATAAGTTAGTAGGGAAAAAAATGCCTACCTGGGCATTAAATATTAAACTCAAAACAGAATTTAACATGCCTTCAGAAAAGTTTCAGACATTTAAAATAGTTTTATTTATTTTATTTGTATATGTCAAAATACATTTTTTCCAAAATAGTGGGTTTTGCAACTAGTCTCATGCAGAAACAAAGTCTGCGCAATACTACCAATTAAATCAATATAGCACAGTAGCCATTCAGTTTTAGATACAAAGAATAAATAACCTAAATACAAAACACTAAAATATTAGAAACACGTATTTAATCATTCTTCACAGGCATCCAAACATCACGAAAGATCATCCTCAGCATGCCTAACTGTTGCGCAACACCGTAACAGGTTGCAGCCACTCAAACTGATCAATTATCTGCATATTTTACCTCAGACCATGGAAAGTCTCTATATTCAGACCCACCTTTCATACAGTTCAATTATGACAAAAGAAAAATCCCCAAACTATCCTTGTACCTTTAAAAATCAAGAATCCTGAGCTTGGTAGTAAGAGCATAACCTTGTATCTTCATAAAACCAATCAACAGAAAGACAATGTCCTGCTAACCAAAATACCCCCCCACCCCCCCAAATAACCTAAATTAGGCAGTTGAACACAATGACCTTTTTAAATGAAGGGGTACAAATTCACATTTAATATAGTATACAATATAATCAATAATACAATAGCTACTTCAAGCTTTACAATGTACAATTTATTTTAATGGCTGAACTGTTCAGTGGTTTTAGGAGACAGATTATGTGCCAGGAAGATGTCTTATTTTCACATGGTTAAATGAAAATATAAAAGCTATTTGTATCTTAACAAAAGACATCTTTGCTTAAGTACTCTTTTTTTTGTTTGTTTTGTTTTTGTTTTGTTTTTTTCTGAAAAAGGCCACTGAAATGTACAAAATGGTCTGACATGATGGTGGTGGTATCAAATTAGATGCCCCTTCACATGGCAATAACAGTGCATTTAAACATTAAAATGAGTAATGGATTAGGTTTGGAAATGATTTAATAACATTACTTTGGCTAGCACAACAGTTTCGGACAGCACTCAGATAAATACAGGTATGTGAAATGTAGTGAAGCAATTATATTTAAGCAACTTTAATTATGGTGAACACTATCAAATGAAAACTGGAAAGAAAATTACTTTACAGTAGAAACCTTTTGTAAAGATAGGACTCCATAAAATGCATAATATTTAAATTCTTGATACCACAAAGTTTGCAAATTTTAACACTATTCTGGAGTAGCCTACTTTGCATGAACAGACATTTGCAATAATGAAATAAGTCAAGCATGCCATGTGGTAGTTTAAAAATCCAAACAGTACACTTATTGATATATACAGCATCACTCAGTACCTGCTAAAATAAACGTGAAGATTACAGTATTCAACATCTTACTCTACAATTTCAAAAACAAAAACAAAAACAAACCCAAAACAAACCCCAAACAAAAAACATGACCAATGAAAGCAGAAAATAGGATTTGTGGAATTCTAATTTGAATTGACGTTAAAGCATTTCATATAAGAAATAAATGCATATTGCACCAACAGTGAAAGCAAATGTTCCACCAAGAATTTCTGTTCCAGGTGGCTAAACAACACAATACTATATCACTATACAAGGATGTACTTTAGAAGGCGTGTTCTTTGCAAATGACGAAGCTGTGAAAACACTGTACAAGGGGCTGGGGGAGGTCTGGCACATGAATAGTTAAGAAGGGAGAAAGGCAAATCCAAACTTAAGATTTAAAACAACAACAAAAAATGGAATAGAAGAAAACTGGAAGCTGTGGCACAACATCAAAAAAACATGTTGAGTAACTGTCTTCTGTGAGAGCTGAAAGCTTTTGTTGATGCAAAAGTGTTTCTGTACAACTAAGGCTTACTGGTTAAATATCTGAGGCGCATCTGGCCTTGAACACTTTCCTTATATATGTTGTAGCTGTAAACAAGATTTCTCAGTCATTTTCATCTTTTCAGCAGCTGCATTAACATGAAACAATGGTCTTGGTGCAAAAATGAAGCAAAACCAAAAAACCAAAACCAAAAGAAAAAAAAAATCAAAAAAAAAAAAATCAAAAAACGTCAAAAACAAACCCCATAAAATAACCCACAGATAAAAGGGCATTTGGCAGGATATTTGAAAATGACAGCCTTGAAGGATTCTTTCCCCATGAATCCCGTGACTGCCAACTATGGTCCACTGGGGTTTTAGTATGTGCAATGTCATTACTTGCTGCTTTTCTTTTATTTGGAAAGTTTGCTTATAACTCTGATCAAGGCCCCATTTTCATCTTTTAGCCTCTGGTTGTCTGCTTTCAGGTCTGGTAGCATCTGAAAGTAAAAAAAGAAGCCAAGGTTAACTGTAGGAAAGCAAGAAATGAAACAAAGGGGTAAGATCTCAGTGCAAGAGCCAATACTGCACTCTAGGCATTTTAACAAATGTTACACTTTCACCACAAACAAAAAGCAAGCTGTGTCAGTTAAATATATTTTCAGTGGCTAAATTAGATGGAACAGCATTAAAAAGTCAGTCATCTTGGTGAAGAAATTTCTAATTTGTTTAATAAATGACTCAATCAGGTTCTCTAAAGGCAGGGAGAAAAATTTGAGATTCATTTTGGCTTCAAGATTAAGATTCAGTCTACACTAGTACTATATTTTATTACTATTAGAAGATACTGCCTTAGAAGTCCAACTAGGAAAATGGCTTTCTGGTTTCTGCTGAAATCTCAAATTTTTTATTTCTTGTAAACTATAAAGCACTTTGCATTGTGTGTGTATAGTATATTCAGTTTACAATATCTTTTTAGGAAAACACTGATAAATAATATCTTCAATAATAAGACCAAAACATGTACAACAAATAGGGTGAAGGCTTTCTAGAATTGCTCAAAATAGATGAAGATGGAGAAAAATCGCAGAATTTTTTTTCTGATAAAAACAAATTTGGGAGAAGGGTGAAAAGAGAATGAATACTTTATCAAGAATTATCCATGGTACAGTCAATACCAGTGTCAACTATGAAAAGGCAATTTGACTTGAGCCTTTATGATTTTGGGGGGAGGGAGGGGAGAAAGGCAGAAACAAGTTAGGCTTAGAAATACCAGAGTAATTAATTTTAGGGAAGAGCAAACAGTTCTCACTGGCTTTCCCAATGACAAATACTTCTCTCACCATTGAGAAATTATACTTTCCAGAGTTCTTACATCTACCATATTATTCCACTATATAACATCAAAATACTGATGAAACTGCCTATTAACTTGAAATGTAATAGTATTATTCTGAATGAAATTTATTTTATTTTTTTGCAGGGCAGTGAGGCTTAAGTGACTTGCCCAGAGTCACACAGCTAGTAAGTGTGAAGTGTCTGAGGCTGGATCTGAACTCAGGTCCTCCTGAATCCAGGGCTGGTGCTTTGCCACCTAGCAGCCCCCCTGAATAAAATGTTCAGGCAAACCTTGGGAATGAAAATGTTTGATTATAAAGGAAAGACTTCTATATACTTCAACAGAAAACATAACTAAATAAGGTAAAGTTGTTATTAAGAAATGTAGTTTTGATGAAAACAGGAATAACAAAGAAAGTGAATATAAGCCAGAATGGGTCTAAAATTAACGGGGAAGAGGAGGAATAAGGAGACTATAAATAATACATCTGTTAACTAAGAGGACTGGATATCCAGGATTCCTTTCAGCTTTAAATCCTGTAACTGACTTATCAATTTTAAACTTTTTACTATATCCCAAATGTGGATGTCTCTCTGATCAACTTAAAACCCACGCCTAAGACTGTTAAAAAGACACTATGAAAGAAAACTGTGGTATTAAAAACCAAAGCCCCAAACCCAGCAGACTCCGATACCTATCGAGTACAGATTTTGGAGTAGATTTATACAACTAACAAAAATCTTTCATTCGATTCTTAAATCGTTCCCTGACTAATGTGACTGCATTAATGTGACTGTTTTAATGTGACTGCAGCTCATCAGTTGCCATGAATCATTAGTGATCACTCTCTAAAAACTCCAAGAAGCAGCATGCATAATTAAAACAGTTACATAACAGTCTTTAGACACACAGGCATTAATGGTAAAAGCAGGCCCAGCACACTAAAACTAAAACAGAAAACACCTGCCTGGCTCTACCAAGAAGAAATGAAGCAAATACAAGTTACAACTTGACAGCCTGTAGGTGCCTACAGGACCCTGATCGCTTGGCTACCACTCTGGCCAAGGCCCTATTCTCAGTCACCAGTCGCTCATGTAACTTTCTCAGAGTCTGAATTTGCTTTATTTGATGTAGGTTCTGCAGGAATCAGAACACAAAGAAAAATGAATGAGAAGAGAAGGAGAAGAAATAGCACAACAGGTACAAAGAAAAGTAGAGGTGAAGAATAAAAAAATTATTCTTAGAAATAAGTCTTGCTAAGATCTTTAGAAAGAGGATATAGTCTTAGAGTATACTTCAGAAAAGCAAATGCTAGGTCACTTAGAAAACCCTTCAGTCTACAATGACAAAGTAGCTTATTTCTGACATTCCTTTTTAAAAATTTTATTACACAGAATAGATATTACATTTGGAAGTTAAAAACTAAAAGCACCAAATATACCAGTTTAACATAAAACAATGCAATGATGTCTAAGCACACTTCTCAAGTCCCCTTGCAGCAATTTAAACGTTTTTACCTAGTATCTTATTCTTAATTATTCCCAAAGTAATACAGGTCCTTATCCACCTTTCTGGTGCTCACCTTTTAGAAAAGTGGTGCATCCTTTCTTGCATTTCTACTGATCCCCCTCCCCTCCTTATTCCATTGTAAGCTAGTACTGAAAAAACTCAAAGAAAAAAACCAGGTTGGAGATTTTTCTCCCTAAATGTATAGATAGATAAGTAATCTTTCCTACATTAAATGAAATGTATGAGAAATACTTAGGTAGTAAAGTATATTTCAAAAATAAAGAAGTCAATATTACATTCAATACTTAGGAATAATTTCTATACCTTAAAATATAGAACAATTTCAGACTTATCAATGCAAATGGAGAACAGATTTATGGCTAATCCACTGACAATTCCCAAACTTTATGTGACCATTATTTTCTACACCCATAGCTCACAAGGACTGTGAAACTATGAACTTTAATGACTGAGTTAATTTAATGACTGAGCTTATTTCTGTAATAGAAAACCCACTGAGTGGTCTGGTCCAAAATAAGAAGCTAAGTAGGAAGGAGAAGAGAAGGGAAGGCATGAGCGATCTAGAATCTGTATCATTCAACTTAATGTTGTTACTCCAATGATGATATGCCCTAAACATGAACTCATTTTAATTAGCATTAGCTTACTTACTTTGAGTTCTTCTTCCATTTCAGATATTCTTCTTTCTAGAGCTCTTCGTTCCTAGGATTGAATAATGTGCTAAATATTACTAATAACAAAATAATCACATTTTAAAAAACTTTTATATACACAGTGAAATAGTGATACAAGATTTTTAAAAAATCAACTCAGGAGCAGTGTAGACAGAAGATGTGATGCAGGTGATGTGTAGAAAGCTTTCTAAAGTTTGAAAAAATGAAATATCAAGACCTGTTTTTAATATATTTCTATTAACAAATAATCTTTTCATTAGAGTTGAAATGCTGATAGACACAATGCTTCATACCAAGTCTTTTAAAGATGTTTAGGTAAACTATTTTAGGTAAAATTATAGAATAGATTATACCACTCCAAAGATGAAGAAATTCATATGGAAGTTTAAAAAAAAAAAGCCAAACCCACATATGCACACAAAAAGAAACCCCAAACGATTATGCTGAAGTGGTTTAAGCAAAAAAGCAGACAAGCAAATGTGAATAAGATGATGTTATACTTGGAAAATTTGATGTCTATGCTATTCATATCTACAGTTCAATTATTCTTCCATAGTGATAATTCAACTAATAGATTATAGAGGCTTACTTCTAAGTTGATTTCTTTGTGTAGCATTAATGCGGTGGGTCTAATTTAAAAGCAACTGCAGTAGTTATGTTTTCTTGCAAAGAGTGATTGCAAAAGCAGCATACGGTATATTAGGGTAGTGTTGGTTGGTTTGTTTGAATTAGCACACTGAGGTGTTATGCAAAAAGCGAGCAGCGGTAACTGATGTGCTATAAAACTTTGGTTAGGTCATACCGCCCAGAAGATACTGACTCTTGCCGGTCACCTTTCAGATATAAACCATTTGAATTTAGTTTAATCATACTGAAGCTCTTTTTATGACAATCTGTTTCCCAATTAGTAACTACTGTCAATATTTATTTAGTAAAAAGCGTTTATTTACTGCCATTGTTAATTGTCTTTATGATTTTATTCAACTGATTTTTAAAACCTACTTTAGCAGTCTATAAACATTCTTACAAGCAACTTATCATTCCAGTATTGAATATGCTCAAGAAACATCACACACATACACACACACCTTTATAAACTCCCAATTATATTAATAACACCAGTTCCTGGTGAAGAAGCCCATCATCTCTTTGCATTTCTCTAGATATTGGAATGTTTTTTCAAAGAGTTCTCACAAGCCTCATTTCATATATTCTGAAAATCACCCTATAAGCTAGAATGAGCAATGTTTGCTTATCCCCATGTAACAGATCAGGTGGTATTGCACTGAGCGTGGGATCAGAAACGTTTTGTGTGTCGTGGATGCTTGCCTTGGGAAGTCTGGTGAAGCCTATGGACTTCTCAGAATGTTATCCAAACATGAAATAGAAAATAATTAGATTACAAAGGAAACCAATTCGATAGAAATATCAATATAATTAGAATAGTCCCACCCTAGAATGAGGCCTCCAGTGTGAGAGGATCTACATCTATGAATGCCAAAGGGAAGAATCCAAGATGATACATCATGATTGGGTTCTGCCCAATCATCAATCAAGTATCTACTGAAAGACACTGACAAATAATGAAATAACCCAGTGACATGAAGGGGCTTCCAGGCAGGCACAGCAGAAAGCTCCCTGCTTAGGGATTAGGGGCCTGGCCTTGGGGGTCCTGGGGCAAGTCATATCCCTCTTTTTAGGGCTCAATTTATCCTCATTTAGGAAGCTGAGATGGATGGACAAGATGGTCCCGAAGGAGTGAACCTGACGTTTTGTTTTATCTTAAACTTTAAAAAACACTGTTTTTCCCCCAATTAGAAATAAAAACAATTTTAAACATTCATTTTTTTTCTTTTCAAAAGTTTTGAGTTCCAGATTCTCTCTCTCCTTCCCCCACCTTCCCCTTCTCTGAGACAGTAAGCAATCATATAAAAGGTTTCCATATTAGAACTTCACATTTCATGGATCATTTGTAGGAGGAGGTTGGTCATGAAGGAGATCTGAGCTCATGTCATGGTGGGAATGTGTGTGTGAGGTTGTTAGAAAAAGCAGCATGTTTTGTATTCTTTGTTATTCTGAGACAGCCATTGGCCTCTTTTCTCATCTTGTCCAATACTGGCAAATACATAACAGATGACTGTATTATAACTGTGTTTCAGAGATAAAGAAAACTTAATGTTTGTTAAAATACTGAAAGGACACAAAATGGATATTAAGCATCAACAAGAAATTTATGTTTTCTTAGAAATTTGCATTTATAATCTAGTAACATGGAAGCTAAACTATTCAAGTAATACTTTTTTCATTAATAAAGGAGCCTGATGAAACAGTTGTCTCCAACTTAAAAATGATTTTTAAAATAAGAATGGCTATTAAAAATTAAAAATCTAACTGGTAATTTAACACACAAGATGTAATTTTGCATACGAAACACTAAAATACTATATTTATTTTTACTTTTGTTTCCCTAAATTTGTTTCTACAATAGGGAGGAGAAAAAATTTCAGATTCACCATTTTTGGCTACTGAATCTATAAATCAAGAGAGCACAGCTGCTATAGTTGAAAGCATAATTGTATTTTATAATTTGAAAATAATTCTGATTTATATCTATGAAAATTTAACATAACATAGTAATAATGGAATTTAAAGGCTGTTTTCCCCAAAGCACAGTTTAAGGGAACAGACTTTGGGAATAAAAAATGAGCTTTAATTTTAAAGACAGCAAAACTACATCAAATTGGGCATGTCTTTAAGTACACTACTATATATAATACATGGTATGAAAGGATGGCATTTACACATTGTTTTCAATTCACTAAAAACATTCTGGAATCAGGAGAAAACTTTATAAAAACCCCGCCCAGCATCACTTAGCTTTTATGGTATTTTTACACCATAAATTACTATAGGATTTATAAACTTCCATTTTAATCCCACTGGTAACCAAGGGGAAAAATGATTCTCAGTTCAACAAAACATTTGAAGCTTACCCTTTTTTCCATTTCCAAAAGTGACCTGTCAGCAAATCTTTCTTGTCTCTGTAATGTAAAGTTAATATATATAAAAATAAAGAAATGGGAGAGGGAAATGTTAAAGGGAAAAGCAGCACCATGCCTTTTCCCTAATAGCTATTAAAAGAAAACATGGCTGCAATCCAAGCACATTATCCTAAAAAGCTTAAAGTTAAAAAAAAAAAAAGACCAAACACACCAACGACACAATTATTTTCTTTTTCTAGATGAGCAGTGGAAGGAAAGTGACTGAGGACAGTAAAACCCCTTCTCTGTCTAACTTCTGTTGCTATTTCTTTTGTCCGCTTTTGGGAGTAGTAATAACTAGTAATAGCTAACATTTATTTATATGGTGCTTACTAGGGGCAGCTAGGTGGTGCAGTGGATAGAGCACCAGCCCTGGAGTCAGGAGGACCTGAGTTCAAATCCGGCCTCAGACACTTGACACTTACTAGCTGTGTGACCCTGGGCAAGTAACTTAACCCCAATTGCCTCAATCAAAACCAAAACCAAAAAAAAGTTTATGTGGTGCTTACTAGGGACCAGGCATCATGCCAAGTGCTTTACAAATATCTAATTTTATCCTCCTAAAAACCCTGTATAGAGAAGGTCTGAATATAGAATTAGCCAAGAAGAAAAAACAAGGTTAGTAGGGAAATATCAAAAATTAAAAAAAAAAACAAAACAAGTAGGAAAAAGAATGAATGGTCAAGTGGTATCAAACTCTCACATTTTAATCTGACTCCACAGTTGACATTGCAGTCTTAAGGTCGAACATTAGGCCTCTAAAGGCTTAGATGCTATAACTCTGCTCCCACCAACATTTTAAGCACCTTTAGTTTTAGAAAGAATTTATGACTATAAAGACTATGACTACTAAAATTCCCCATTAAAATGGAAATACAGTATAGATTTTTTGCTCATTAATGTCCTTGCTTAATAAATGTTGACAACTATTTCATTTTCATGTGGAGGTCCAAGAAAACATCTATATTGCCAGAGATGGTATACTGTTGCTACCTAAAGATATTCACAAAATTTAAGTATTTATGTAATTTTGACTACTATGTATACTCCCCCCCCCCATTTCACTATTAACTTAGATAGATGCGATGTATTGTTATAGATATTTGCAATGGGAATATTTTGCTTCTCCAGAGTGAAAATGAGGAGAAGGAAGGCAGTCAAAGGGAAGACCAAAAATAAATATGACAAAGGAAGAAATGGCATAAATCAAGAATGAGGAAAAAAGGAACATGAAGAATTCATTGGAGAAAACACCAGCACTAATTAAAATTTATTTTATCAATGAATCAACATTCATTTGATCACTTAATTTTCCTCTGGCTGCTCTACTTTGGGATTTAGACTGATTTTACCAAGACCCAGAAAGCTCTCACCATTTGGTCAGATCTCACCAGCCATGGTACTTCATCTCATCACAACCCTCAGTTTCTAAAACTGGAAGGTGGGGCCATGAATTCCAAACTTCCTAGTAAGAAGGGATTCAGCTCAGACATCTGTGATCTCCCACCTGGCTGCTCTACTTTGGGAATTCTCTGACCGACTTCTTTACCATTTCTCTCCCTTCCCATTATCTCCTTTTGCTACCTTTTGTGTGTTGACTTTCTCCATTAGACAGTAAACTCCTAGAGGGCAGAGGTGTGTTTTTGCCTGCCAATCAATGGATAACACCAAGTACATGTTAGGCACTGTGCTAAATGCTGGATAAATGTTGTCTGGAGCACTTACTTTAAACTTGACATTTAGAAAGAATCAGCGGGTAAACCCACTGTCAGATGTATAACAAGGGAAAGACAAGAGCTAACAATTTAGGTGAAGAGTTCCAATTGTCACATGTCCAAGCCTTGTTAAAGACACTCAGATACACAAAAAGTTTACAAGAAATGGATCATTTTTGGAAAATGGACCCTTAATTTCCTTACACATACACGATCCCAACTAAGATGCCAGCTATCAAGCAAATATTAATTATCATTAGTCCTCCTCCATTAGTAATACTGCAAACATAGGGTGTTTTGAACCCTTAAAGTTTGATGTTTTAAAAAGGAAGAATAGTTTAAAAGCAGGACCTTCTTAAGCTTTTTTAGGAGTGTAGTGAACATCTAAGGAAATCTATGGACTTCTCCTAAGATAATGTTTTTAAATGCATAAGGTAAAATACCTACTAGGATTAAGAAAGAAATTATAGTGAAACAATTATCAAAATATATAAAATACCCCCCCGCCCAAGTTTATGGACTCTCAAGTTAAGAACCCTTGATATAGTAGACATTTAATAAATGTTTTAATTGAATTTTGCCTCCCATAAACATTGCAAGAAACCAAATAAGCAGGGCTCAGAACAGAACTGTTTTAAACACAAAACACACATAACTTTGCCCAATGTTAATTAAAAATAATGTTTAGCCATAAAATTTAAAAATACTGCTTATGACTAGTTATAATTTGCAAGGAGAGGGGCAGCTAGGTGGCGCAGTGGATAGAGCACTGGCCCTGGAGTCAGGAGTACCTGAGTTCAAATCCGGCCTCAGACACTTGACACTTACTAGCTGTGTGACCCTGGGCAAGTCACTTAACCCCAACTGCCTCACTAAAAAAAAAAAAAATGCAAGGAGAGAGAAAAAAAGACCCATATTATGAGAGGACAGGCTTGTCAATCTCATTTACTGCAGCAAGAAGCAAATGTGGCATTTCCTGTATTATCTCTGAATTCTTTTCTACCCTTTTACCAAAAAAGGAATCCACTGTACCAAGATCCCATAATTTTAGTCAGAACAATTGCTGGAGATAATCCCAATTCTAATTTTTAGACTGCCTGAATGAAAAACATGATATTCACAGGCTCTATTAGAAATAAAAACAGAAGAACAAACCTGGGTGGCCTTTTCCAACTGTAGTTTAAGCTCTGTCAGTTCCATATTTGTATCATGTAGCTGTGTTTTCAGTTTTTCATTTTCAGCTAGGATTTGTTCATAAAGCTAGGACAAAAGACAGGCTAGAGTTAGAGACAAATTATCTTTCTGATCTATTATTTCTGTCCAAGTATTTAGGATTTCATCCCAATAACTGCTCTCCTATACCGATGGAGAAAAATGAATATAATTTTATATGATATGTTTACTAGGTTATAAATAATTCCCATACCAAATTATCCATATAAAAATTCTATGATAGTACTATTTCTATGTCCATGAACAGAAAATAAACTTGTTTGAGAAAGTGTTAGGGGGCAGCTAAGTGGCACAGTGGATAAAGCATTGGCCCTGGATTCAGGAGGACCTGAGTTCAAATTCGACCTTAGACACTTGACACTTACTAGCTGTGTGACCTTGGACAAGTCATTTAACCCTCAATGCCCCCCCCCCCAAAGTGGTAGACATGTCATTTATAAAATGTGAATAGTAAAAATATTAAAGCCTTTAAAAGGTCTGTGAGAACTGCCTGTCGCACTGAGGAGTTAAAGGATTTGCCATGGTTTAAAAAACATGTCAGAGGTAGGATGTGAATTCAGGCTTTTGACTCTTAGGCCAGCTGTTTATGCTCTGAGATACACTGCTGTGTAAGCTCTCAAGTGCTAGAGAAATGAGAACTTCTTTATTAGTAACATATTGCATATGGATAGAATTCTGTACCTGTATGAAACATTTAACACTTTCTGCCTTACGAGTTATTTGAACAATTGCTCTCTCTTACTAGCTATAACCTCTTAGTTGTAGGAATCGTATTAAAAAAAAAAAACACCTTGCATGCCACCTTACACAAAATGGGCCTTCAGTACATATTTGTCAAATAGTTTGTTTAAACTTCCTGACTATACAATATTAGAAAACCTAACATAGGTAGATGTGGGGCAGCTAGGTGGCTCAGTGGAGAGTTCTGGGTTTGGAGTCAGGAATACTCATCTTCCTGAGTTGAAATCCACCCTCAGGTACTTACTAGCCATGTGGCCCTGGGCAAGTCACTTTACCCTGTTTACCTCCATTTCCTCATCTGTGAAATGAACTGGAGGAAGAAATGATAAACCATTCTAGTATCTCCACCAAGAAAACCCCAAATGAGGTCATGGAGAGTTGGACATGACTGGAAAAAAAAAACTGAACAAAATGTAGCTGTGGAAGACCTTTGCCTTAACTAACCTCTGTGTTGTATTAGAACTCCCTAATATCATGCAATTACAGACATTAAGAAAAGATGGACAATTTGCAGACTGCTAGCAGGGTTGAGGGGAAATATCCAATAACCCAAATTCACAGTTCCTTCATATTCAATTTAGAATCCTGTAGATTATTACTCAGAATTATCCCTTTCTGTTGATCACCCCCAAATTCCTTCATTAGTTTCTCCTCTGATCCCTAACAGTTAATACTTTGGCAGCTCTGAACCATTCTTGTTTCCAGTTTTTCAGCTCCCCAACTCTTAAATTCTCTGGAAAAGTCTAATGTAATCCTTCATTAGGTGTCTTATCCCCACAAAGACCTGAAGTCTACTTATGGCCCGCAGAACATAATCAGAAGCCTATCTGTCTTTGTCTTCTCATACCATTTCAGGTGGAATCTAGGCCACTGGGATCAATACCAGAAACCCACATCCTGTCATGTTTTTAATAAAAATGCCATTTATGTTTTATGCTACGTTTATTATAAATAGCTTTTACTAGAAGGCATTTACTTAATTGGTAATTTTTGAGGAATAATATCAGAAGAAAAGTATTTTGATAGCCAAGGATGATCTGATTTTACTTAAAAGGGAGCAGGTGGGCCAAATACCTTTTTAAAGTCAGTTGAATCTTCTCTTTCTAGTCTGCTAGAGTAAAGTTTTCTTTCTTCCAAGTAACTGTAAGACCCAGATCGACTCAGCAGGGAATCACAACGTTCAGTAGATGATGTGGAAGCTGGGTCATGTCTTCAGAAGAAAACATATCGATAAGTTAAAATTATGATGGCTACTGCGGATATTATTACAAAAAGATATTTAATTTAAATATATTCATGAACAAGGAGAGCCACTGTATGTAAACAAACTTTGCAAACCATGATAGTAGACAATATCCAAAATGTCAAAATTAAATCTATTGCCTCTGAGCCATTAAAGTCATAGTTTTGAAAACTATACCACTTGAGGTAACCAATAAAACCAAACAGCTGCATTTTAAAAACAAAGTTTCATAAAAATTAAGGAGTAAAATACTCAATCATATATAGTAACTATGTGTATCTTGAGGAGTAATACACTCCTATATAACATTTTTATCATCCTATTTTGAATTCTAGTCATCTTTTTAGATGAACTTTCTAGGCCAAATGAACCAGTTAAGAGCAACAAGTTCTGTGCTTGAGCCTGACCTTTTGTCTTACGCAATTTTGGCAAGCACTGAGATCTGTTTAGGCAAATGTAAGTAAAATGAGTGAAGTTTATTTCATTTGGAATGTAGTTTAGACTAGAAGTATGAGAGACTTTATAGAATAATTAGTCCAACCCTCTAATTTCATAGATGAAGAACCACGGGACGTCGAAAGAGGTTATGTCCAAAGTTACAGATCTACTTATAACTGCAAAACCAGCACTAGACCCCAGGGGTCTAAGCATGAAGCAGTCAGGCAACAAACGTTTTCTTAAACATCTACTTTGTGCCAGGCATTGTAATAGGTGCTTAGGATATAAAGAGGCTTAGAAACAGCTTCTGCTCTCAAGGAATTCACATTCTAATGGGGGAGACAACATGTAAATAACTAGGTAAATGTAACAAACACACACAAACACACATACGCGCGCATGTGTACACATACAGTATAAACCAAGAGGGGTTTTACAGGAAGAGAAAATGATCAACACTGTCAAAAGCCACAGGGTGGGGATGGGTGATCAATAAAAATAAGGACTGAGAAAAGGCCATTAGAAAATCACTCACAATTCTGAAGAGGACAGTTTCAGATAAAGTCAGAAGCCAGAAAATAGAGAGTTAAGAAAAGACTAAGAGGAAAGGAAGTAAAGACATCTACCTAGTGCAGATAGTGACGGCGAAGAGAATATTTAGAAGAACATTTCAAGTAGATGACAGGATCAAGGGAGGGTAGGGTTTTTTGGTTTGTTTTTGTTTTTGTTTTGTTTTGTTTTGTTTTTTTTGCGGGGCAATGGGGGTTAAGTGACTTGCCCAGGGTCACACAGCCAGTAAGTATCAAGTGTCTGAGGCCGGATCCGAACTCAGGAACTCCTGAATCCAAGGCCGGTGCTTTATCCACTGCGCCACCTAGCCGCCCCCCGTTTTTGTTTTTTTGGTTTTTTTTTAAAAGAATGAGGGAGACATAATCCGCAGGGAAGGCCAGCAGACAGGGAGAAATTAGAAGAGAAACTAAGGATGATGGTGGGGTTGATTGTAAAGGCAATCTATTATGAGAGAAAAGATGGGGTTAAGGGTGCATGTAGGGCAGCTAGATGCCACAGTGGGAAAGATTACTACCAGGCCTGGAAGTAGGAAAACCTGAGTTCAAATGTGACCTCAAACATTTACTAGCTGTGTGACTATGGGCAAGTCACACTTCACACTGTTTGCCTCAGTTTTATCATCTGTAAAATGAGCTGGAGAAGGAAATAGTGAATCACTACCGTATCTTTGCCAAGAAAACCTCAAATGGGGTCATAAAGAGTCAGAAATGACTTAAGCAACTGACCAAGAACAACCAAAAGGTTGGCCTTAGCAAGGACTCATGCAAATTTGACTTGCTGCAGAGGGGCAGCAGTCCTGGTGTACCCTACAGTAGGGGTCCTTCCCATCTGGCACTGAAGCCAACCTGAAGAGCCACAGAAGGCAAGGTCTGTGGAATGACCTACTTACCCTAAGCAAGAACTGTCTCAATAAAGAAGTGAGTAAAAATATGGGGATAGTGCAAGATCTCTGGTTGATGTAAGATGAGGACTGGAGAAGAGGAGCTCTTAGTAAATGACTTCAATTTCTTTGGTGCAGTATGAGATGGGATGCTTGGCTGAGAGGCTGAGGAATGGTAGAGGGCTGTGAGAAGACTGCGGAGAAATGAGGTTTGTAAAGCCACTGTATAAACTAGGATTGTGAAGTGAGATAAGGGAAGAGTAAGATAATTATCTTGTTGCAGTGAGGGCCCAACTGGGATTAGATGACATCCATTTATAGCTAATGTAATCAGCAGTTTCATGATATCTTTTTCTTCTGATCAGTTCAACAGTATATGAAGGACACAGACAGTAGAAGTTATCTATAGGTTAGCAAGGTGTGATAAGTAATAGGAAAAGGGCCAAAGGATTTCCTAACAGAGCATACTAATGAAATAATTTAACAAAAGTTAAGGAGAGAGGAAAGGGAGTTTGATAGCGCCAGTACAAGAAAAGATAAGGAGTGGAGGGAATGGAAGTCATGATGAAGATGAAGAATAGGGTTGGCGTCATAAGACACAGGGAAAAATGAACTGAAAAATGATTATGATCATATAAAATAATTTTGGAATTCACAAACACAGAAGTAGAACTGGCAAGATAAAGTCTTGTCCAGCAGGGGTAGGGTAGAAAAACAGGCTATGAGAATTATGTCGTGAAGCTTTAACACTTTCAAAATGCCTTCCATAATGTGTTTTCTTGTTTTGTTTCTAACCCATGAAATATCATGAGAAACCTTAAGTCACACTTAGATAGCATTTTAAATAGGGACAAAAACAAGCAACCAGTGTATCACAAAACAATTAAGTCTCTTTTGACTTCTGACCAAAATGGTACTCTGAAAAGAGGTAGATAGCTAAAGTTCTATATTTATACATCAGATCAAATACTAAGAAGCTACAATAACTGCCTTCTTACTCTGAACTGCATGTATGTTAGCGCAGAGGAAAAATTAAGGATGCTGTCAGGAAAACCAGCCTCAAAGCAGATGAATAAATTAGAGAGGTCTCAGAGAACAGAGAAAAGCAGGTGGAGAAGAGGCTTGTCTAGAAAGATCCAGGTCATAACAAGTCCCATTATGGGGCAGCAGGGAATACCCTGGAAACCGTGGGGAGTGGCAGTGACTAGGGGGAATACGCAGATCCATGGTTTTTTAGGTATCTAGCACTTTACCCAGCTAGAGGTCTGAAGACCTAGTACTCAGTTCAAAGATCTAGGATGTAGCCTAATTCCAGGAAACAAAGCTCAGCATAGGAAGCCAGTGGAATTAAGGTGAGAACCCTTGGGTGACCACCCCACGTAAAAGTACAGCAGGAGTGGAATCTGGTCCTGGCACGAGGCCCAAATTCAGCAACTAAAAGTGGAGAGATAATCAAAGAAAACACAAATGAGTGTAAAAAGATTGAAAATAGGGGCAGCTAGGTGGCGCAGTAGATAAAGCACTGGCCCTGGATTCAGGAGGACCTGAGTTCAGTCTGGCCTCAGACACTTGACACTTACTAGCTGTGTGACCCGGGGCAAGTCACTTAACCCCAATTGCCTCACTAAAAAAAAAAAAAAAAAGTACATAGATAATGGAAATAACTAAGAGAGATTTGAAAAACATGAAATAAATAAATGCTCTGGAGAAAAGAACTGTAAATAAAAATAGCTCAGAAGAGGTAGGGGTAAAACTTACTAAAGCAGCTGACTTCCTGAAAACTAGGGTAGACCAAACAGAAACCAATGAGAAAACAAGAAACATTAGACAAAATCAAATGATTGAAAAGAAAGAAAACAAAGACATCTGTTATAAAAAACTGACCTAAAAACAGGTCAAAGAGAGAGAATTTAAGAATCACTAGATTCCTTGAACACCATTAGAACCATAGAGCGAAGTGAAGACAGAATACACCAATTATCTCCTCCAAGAAACCCTACAAGGAAAAAACCTCATAAATATCACAGTCAAATTCAAGAGCTCCCATATGAAAAAGAAGAAAAAAAAACTGCAATCATCCATAAAGGAATTCAAGAAATAAGAAACTATAATTAGGACCACATAAGAACTGGCAGTAGCAGCTAGGTGATGCAGTGATAGAGTGCCAGGCTTGGGTTTAGAAAGACTGACTCATCTTCCAGGATTCAAATCTGATCTCAGACAATTACTAGATGAGTGACCCTGGGAAAGTCACTTAACCCTGTTTGTCTCAGTTTCCTCATCTGTAAAATGAGCCAGATAAGGAAATGGCAAACCACTCTAGTATCTTTGCCAAGAAAACCCTAAATGAGGTCATGAAGAGTTGAATGTGATTGAAAAACAATTGAACCACATCAAAAAAAGACATGTAGCTCCTGCTGTGAATGAAAGGAGATCTTGAAAAATCTTTGAAAAAATTTAAAAAAAGAAAAAAGAAAGGAGATATTGGAATATAATATTGCAAAAGGCCAAAGATAAAAAGCTCACAACCAAGAATAGCTTATCCGGTTTCCTATAAAGCTGAGCATGATCTTAGGGGCGAGGAAGGAAGAAAGGACTTTAAAGGAAGAGAGGCTTTTCATTTCTGAGGAAAAGACCAGAGCCAAGTAGGAACTTTTAAATGCAAACACAAAACTTAAGAGAAAACTAGAAGAATAGATTACTTGAGCAACTGGAATGTTGTAATGTTAACAATTTCGTAGAATATCCCTACTATGTGAAATTATGTGAAATAATGCTAACATACACACAAAACCTTAATGTAATCAAAGGGTATTGAGGAAACTAAGTAAGAAAAACAGAGGACATGGAAGTGGATTGGTTCTGTTCTAAAGGTTTTAAGATAGAAAAGTGAAGGGAGGGTAAAAGCAATGTAAAAACGAAGGATGGACAAAGAGGAGCTAAAATTTTCTCTCATAATTAGGGTGTATGTGATAAACATAATATGAACATGGAAGGGACTGGGAGAAGTTGGCCTCAGATGAAATGCATTCTTCTGGTGTTGTGCTGTATATGTTGTTCTTTTCTGTTAGCATTTATGTTCAGAATGAAGAATAAAATATCAAATAAGGGCTGGCCTGCTACTTTAGGTGAATGAGGCTTAAAAAATAATGAATTAATCAATAATGCATATATACATGACCCAACCATGTCTACTTTCATACATGTTACTTTGGTCTTTATAACCTTATGTAACAGTGCAAATGTCACTGTCATTTTAAAGATGAGGAAATTAAAATGCAAAGAAATGACTTGGTTAAGGTCACAGAGCTAGGAAGTGGTAGTGGCAGGCCTTATATTCAAGTCTTTTTTTTTTCTTTTCAGTTTAGTGATTATTTTAAAAATTAGATATCTATTTTTATAGCAAATCAAAATTTTTAAAACCCCAAAATAAAACACACAAAAAATTAGCCTCTTGCCCAAAGGGAAGATTTGGCTTGAGCATGATTTTCTTCCAGTGCAGGGTTGATGAGTATGAGACATTTATCAGAAAATAAAATTCTTCCTGTTAGAGCAAAGTCTTTTAACTTTCAAGGTTTAAAAAATATACAACCCTTAAAGCCCTTCATAACCTAGTCCCTTCTTGCCTTTCTAGTCTTTCACTTTACTGCACTCCCCCCCCCCCAAGACTGAAATCCCTGAGAAAAGGGACTGTCTTTTCCCTTTCTTTTATGTTGACTGTCACATAGTAGTCATTGAACAAATGTTTGTTAACTTGACTTGCATCCCCTTTGGCAGCCTGATAAAACTTATGGATCCTTTGTAATTTTGAAAAACTAAAGAAACTGTTCAATTTCATAACTTATTGAAAATACCTCCCCCACCCCTCCCCCTGCCCCTTTCAGGTTCAGGGACCTGTTCTCTGAATCCTGGAACATCCAGTAGGGCAGAAAAAGAGAAAGAATAGAATTTTCTTCCCTTTTCTGGATACAAGGCAAGTGGTCTTCTAGATACCATTTTTCAAGAGGAAGACATACAGCTACATTCCCAAGAGACTTACTTTGGAGATAGGAATGTCCTACTACCTACTTGACTGAAGAGCAAAAATTGCTCACCCATAGGTATTGGATAATAAAGACAAGTTGAGATTTTTATATTGCCAGCAGAAAAGGCTTTTAAAATATAAAAATATGCACCAGAGAAGAAAATACAGTTTAAGAACACTAGGGTAGAATTTTCCCTGAATGAAGAAGAGGTATATTATTTGTTATGTGAAATAATGCTAATATACACACATATACATGTATACATATTTGTACACCCAAAACACACATGCATGTGCACTACTGTCAAGCAAACTTTAAATTAGCATAGTATACCCCTTGTCTAACAGGGTGAGTAGGTTTCAAATGGGTAGCTCTGGAGTAGAACTGTGAGCTATGTTCTTTTTTTCCCCCCTCAATGACATGTAAAAACAATTTTTTAACAATTGTTTTTTTTTTAAGTTCCAAATTCCCTCTTTTCCTCCCCTCTCATTGAGAAGGCAAGGTTATATACACGTGCAGTCATGCAAAATGTATTTCCATGTTAATCATAGGAAGGAAAACACAGACTAAAAAAACCAAAACACCCAAACCAAAATCAAGTTTAAAAAGTATGCTTCAGGGGGCAGCTAGGTGGCGCAGTGGATAAAGCACCGGCCCTGGATTCAGGAGTACCTGAGTTCAAATCTGGCCTCAGACACTTAACACTTACTAGCTGTGTGACCCTGGGCAAGTCACTTAACCCCAATTGCCTCACTAAAAAAAACAAAAAACAAAAAACAAAAAACATGCTTCAATTGAGACTCCATCAGTCCTTTCCCTGGGGATGTGCAGCATTTTTCTTCATAGTCCTTCAGAATTGTCTGGGATCACTGTACTGTTGAGAATAGCTAAGTCATTATTCACAGTTCATCATCATACAATATTGTTGTTACTGTGTACAATGCTCTCTTGGTTTTGCTCATTTCACTTTATATCAATTCATGTTGAGTTGTTCCAGGTTTTACCGAGAGCATCTTGCTTGTCATTTCTTATAGCACAATGGTATTAGGAGTGATGTTCTTATGACAGCAGAATCACAGACAGATGTTGATGGATAATGATGCTTCGAGAGAAAATAATCATATTGTTTTCCTATACTTGCACTATGGAATCGATATATTCTGTACATTCAGAGTTGTTTTCTAATATTTACCGAGTCTTGCTGAGGACAATATACAGAAGTATGTGAAACATTTACAGTATCAACCCTAGATGTAAATACTTTGGCATAAATCTCAATCCCTTGTACTTTGATGAATATTATTTAATCCCCTTTGGAATATATTCCATTCCTTCCTACATTTCCTGGTGGGTATAGAACAGTCTTGACTTATATAAATTTCCTTTCCTTTGCATTTCAAGGTCTTTCTCCTGAGGACTTGCAGGAACGTTTTTTTAAATGATTTTTTCATTTATTTAGGATTTTATTTTCCCCCCACTTACATGTAAAAACAATTTTAACAGATTTAAACAAATTTAACATCCAAAACCTTTGTGTTCCAAATTCTCTTCCTTTCTCCCTCTCCATACCCCGCCCCAACCCGCCAAAGAACAAAAGCAATTCAGTATGGTATACATGTGTAGTCACACAAAACATTTTCACATTAATCAGGTTATAAAAGGAAACAGACAAAAAAAAATACTTAAGAAAATATGCTTCAATCTGTATTCAGACACCATCAGTTCTTTCTCTGGAGATGGATCACATTTTTTATAGGTTCTTGAGAGTTGTCTTGGATCACTGCATTGCTGAGAATAGCCAAGTCATTCACAGCTGATCATCTTACAACATTGCTATTACTTTGTACACAGTACATCTCACTTTGCATCAGTTCATGTAAGTCTTTCCAGGTTTTTCTGAGAGCATCCTGCTCATCATTACAGTTACTACTGCTAACTGAGTTTCTCTCTATATTACTCCCTACCCATGATATTTCCTCTATCCTCTATCTCCTTTCACTCTTTCCCTCACCAAAGGTGTTTTGCTTCTGACTGCCCGCTCCCCAAATCTGCCCTCTCTTCTATCAGTCCCCCCCTCCCCCCCGCTGCCCCATCCCCTTTCCATTCTACTTTCCTACAGGGTAAGATAGATTACTATACCCACTTGAGTGTGTATGTTATTTCCTCTTTGAGCCAATTCTGATGAGAGGAAGGTTCACTCACTCACCAGCACCTCCCCCATCTTCCCCTCCACTGTATAAGCTTTTTCTTGCTTCTTTTATGTTAGATACTTTACCCCATTCCACCTCTCCCTTTCCCTTTCTCCTAGTGCATTCCTCACTCCTTAATTTTATTTTTTAAAAAGATATTATCCCTTCATATTCAACTCACACCTGTGCCCTTTGTTTGTTTATTTTTGTGGGGCAATGGGGGTTAAGTGACTTCCCCAGGGTCACACAGCTAGCAAGTGTCAAGTGTCTGAGGCCGGATTTGAACTCAGGTCTTCCTGAATCCAGGGCCGGTGCTTTATCCACTGCACCATCTAGCTGCCCCTACACCTGTGCCCTTTGTATAGACATACTCCATCACCTGCCACAATAATGAGAAAGTTCTTATGAATTACAATGATCATCTCAGAATTTCTCTTATGGTTTCTTTTTCCTATTTTCCTTTTTATGCCTTTCTGGAGTCTTGTATTTGTAAGTCAAATTTTCTGTTCAGTTTAGGTCTTTTCATCAGGAATGCCTGAAAGTCCTTTCTTTCATTGAATGCCCATTTTTCCCCCTGAAGGATTATACTCAAATTTTCTGGGTAGGTGATTCTTGGTTGTAATCCCTTTGCCCTCTGGAATATCATATTACAAGCCCTCCAATTCTTTAATGTAGAAGCTGCTAAATCTTGTGTTATCCTGACTGTAGCTCCACAGTACTTGATTTCTTTCTGGCTGCTTGCAGTATTTTGTCCTTGACCTGGGAGCTCTGGAATTTGGCTATAATATTCCTGGGAGTTTTCATTTTAGGATTTCTTTCAAGAGGTGATTGGTAGATTCTTTCAATTTCTATTTTACATTCTGGTTCTAGAATATCAAGGCAATTTTTCTCTGACAATTTCTTGGAAGATGATGTCTAGGCTCTTTTTTTGATCACAGCTTTCAGGTAGTCCAATAATTTTCAAATTCTTTCTCCTGGATCTATTTTCCAATGAGACATTTCACATTGCCTTCTATTTTTTTTTATTCTTTTGGTTTTGCTTTATTGTTTCTTGATTTCTCATAAAGTCATTCGCTTCCATTTGCTCAATCCTGATTTTTAAGGAATTATTTTCTTTAGAGAGCTTTTGTACCTCCTTTTCCATTTGGCCAATTCAGTTTTTCAAGGCATTCTTTTCCTCATTGACTTTTTGTAACTCTCTTACCATTTAGCCTAGTCTATTTTTTAAGGTGTTATTTTCTTCAGTATTTTTTTGTGTATCCTTTACCACGCTGTTGACTTTTTTTTTCATGATTTTCTTGCATTGCTCTCATTTCTCTTTCCAATTTTCCTGTACCTCTCTTACTTTATTTTCAAAGTTCTTTGTGAGCCCTTCTATGGACTGAGACTAATTCATATTTTTCTTGGAAACTTTGGATGTAGGAGCTTTGACTTTGTTCTCTTCTTCTGAGGGTGTATTTTGATTTTCCTTGTCCCCATTTTCCCTGCCTATTTCTTGATTTTTAACTCTTTTGTTAAAGTGGGACTCTGCTTCCATGGTGGAGAGTGCACTGTTCCAAGTTTCAGGGTGCTTGTGCAGCTGTTTTCAGAGATACTTCTGGGAATTTGTAAGTTTTTAGTTCTAAGGTGGTATGATTTAAGGAGAGGTATGTTTACTATTCTCCTGGCCTGTGCTCTGGTCTGCAAGCAACTACTGGTCTGCTTTTCTGTCCTGGAACTATGAACAGAGTCCAGTTCCACTGTGGCTGCAAGCCCTTGTGTGCTTGTGTTCCTCCCCAGCTTGTGATCTACTCTCCTCCCACCTTTGTCTCTGGCTGGAAAATCATTTTACCCTGCCTTTTTGTGGGTTCGGCTCCTTCAGGAATTGTCTTATGTCATTATTTGAAGGTATTTGGAGGGGTCTTGGGGAGAGCTCAGGCAAGTCACTGCCTTTCCTCCACCATCTTGGCTCTACCCCCCAGGAACCTCCTTCTAAAGTGCATTGTTAAATTTCACCACCACTATATGTCTTTGAGTTTACAGCCTTGTTTTTTTCCCCCTCCCCCTAGAGATGATCTATAAATTCTTTCAACTGCCATTTCATTTTCTACATTCAGAGGTTCTGCACAGTTCTAATATATTATTTCCTAAATTTGTGACATTAAGGTTTTTAGTCCTGTTATGTTCTTCTGGGAGAACTATGATCTTTAGGCTGTCTCTATCCATGTTGTTTTTGCTTACACAGTGAACTTATTAGTGTTCGTCTTTTGTTTCTCTTCTAGATTGTCTTTTACTCCTGTGTATTTGCATTCCCAATTTATACTCCTCTCTTTTTTTAGTTTGGTGAGACATGCCATTGCAGATTCTTTTTTTTTTGGGGGGGGGGCAGGGCATGAGGGTTAAGTGACTTGCCCAGGGTCACACAGCTAGTAAGTGCCAAGTGTCTAAGGCCGGATTTGAACTCAGGTCCTCCAGGGCTGGTGCTTTATCCACTGTGCTACCTAGCTGCCCCGCCATTGCAGATTCTAGTTTTTTATTCTGCCCACTATTTTCACAGTGCAGGCATAAATTTTGCTCTCACAACTCTCGTTTCCCTTTTAAACCATTCAGGGACAGTGTGTAGTGATTCCACCTTCTCATCAAATTCCAAAGTGTCTTCTGTCTCATCATATGTTGGATCATTTTCATTTCTTTTGCAGATGTCAGAATTCATTTATAGATTTGGAGGCCACATTTCTGCTTCTAGGTTTTTCTCTCTGTTGATTTCTCTGTTTATGTTTGAGCTTTTTCAGTTTTCTTCTTCCTGAGAACTTTGGTAATTTCAAACTTTCCTTCTCCTCCTATGGTTCAGTTTCTGATTTGCTGACTCTCTTCCCTCTAATGGTGGTGACCCTGGGGGCTGAATATCAAAGCATCTCAGCCTCTTCTCAAACAGCTTAGGTCTTAGTCTAAAGTGCTTCCCACCAGCTTACCCTGCCTCCTACTCCCTCTGTTCTTCATTTTCTTCGGCTTGATCATGACAGCTCAGATAACTGACATGCTTTTGCTATGTGGTTAAATTTTTTTTTTTAATAGCATTGCATCCCCCCCCCCGCTCATTACATGTAAAGATAGTTTTCAACATTAGTTTTTATAAGATTTTAAGTTCCAAATTTTTCTCCCTCTCTTCCTTCTATCCCCCCTCCCCAAGACAGCAAGCAATCTGATATGTGCACAATCACATTAAACATATTTCTACAATAGTCATGTTGTAAAAAAAAAAATCAGAACAAAAGGGGAAAACCTCAAAAAAGGAAAAAAAAAACCCCACCAACAAAAAAATAAAAATAGAGCATTTTCCATCATAAATCCTTTGGAATTGTCTTGAATCATTCTATTGCTGAGAAGAGCTACATATATATATTATACACACACACACACACACACACACACACACACACACACACACACACACACACACACACACACACCACAGCTGATCCTCAGACAATGTTGCTGTTACTATGTACAATGTTCCCCTGGTTTTGCTCATTTCACTCAGCATCAGTTATGTGGTTAACTTTTTGTTTGGGTCTCTGAGGCTCTGGGAGGACAGTGGTGGGAGGGAGGATATCCTGCCCCTTTTCCTTCGTTCCTGGCTCTATGGCAGAAATCTTTTGTAGCAAAGAATGCTGCCTGCTGCAGTGGCTATGGCTTCATTCAAGTTTGAGCTCAGGTCCTAATTTCCTGATTCTCTTAGTGGATAAGGATTTTTCTCATCTCAAATTATCTTGTATTTTTATATTTTACATGTTGCAATTTCCAAATTGGAAGAAAACTCCTTAGGGGAAGGGACAGTTTGTCTTTTTATCCCAACTTTGTCTAGCATAAAGCATGAGATTAATTAATGTTTACTAAAATGAAATGTATGAGTGGAAGGACCAATTTAGGGCCTTCAGCATACCATATATTAATTAACTGACATAGCTATGCCTAGCCAACAAAATTAGATAAAATAAAATCCATTTGGAAGAAAAAAAGGTGCAGATTATCAAGAAAAATAAAGAAAAGTAGAAGGCAAGGAAAGTCAGGCATTGTCAAATCTACAAAGTAGTAGTGATCATCAAGACTATTTGGCATTGGTTAAAAAATAGAAAATTTGCTCAGTTGAAGACTAGACAAGAAAGACATATAAATGAGAAAATAGTGTATATTGTATAAAAAAATTAAAAAGTATTTACATGAATAAAATCAATGAAAAAAGAATTGAGCTATGGAAAAGGGAAATATTTTCACATCAAATGTCTCTAATAAAAGTCTGATATCTAAGAGAACTAACATAAATATAAAGTTATCTCCCAATACATCAAAGGATATAAATAATAATCAAAACAAGAAATATAAACTATCAACAATTACATAAGAAAACTGCAAATTAAAACAACTCCAAATTGTCACTAGTGAGTTCTTTTAAGGATATACGAGATATACTAAATATAGTAGGATATACTAGAAATTAACTGATATAAAAAACAAAAGTCAACATTAAAAAATAAGAACAATATCACTTCAAAAAAGACCATGAAACATTACAGTATGGTATATTGGAAAATATACATGATTTGGAGTCAGAGAAGATAGGTCTGAGGTGCTAATTTATTACTTGTGTGACCTTGGGCAGGTCATAACATCTGGGAACGCCAAAGAACTCTATTAAGATTCTAAGCTATAGAAAAGTTGCTGGCCTGTACTGGTGAAGGAAATATCCATATGAAGAGCTCCTTATAGGCCTGGAGCACACAAACATACACATGTATTAAAAAAATCTATGTACAAATATCTATTTTCTAAATCATAACTTACAAATGCATTATGACAGCTTAGCACAAGAATAAATCCCATGGGAATTTCCCTTACAAAAAGAATCACCATATCTATTCTTTAAAGTTAGATTTTCATATGATGGGATTTTGTTTATAGGGGGCATTTTAAATTTAAAGAATGTTCAAGAAAATCATTTTTTAAAAAGGGCAAATACATAAAAGATTCAACTTATTATGTCAGGTCTATAGCAAAGTTCCCAGTGAGTATACCACCAATATTTGATATATACTGAGATGTACTAGGTACTATGCACATGTATACTGTGGTGACAACCCAATGCAATAGAGCTGTAGCACTTTGAATGAAGCGTCACGAGGAAGACACTTCATATTATGTAGAACGCCTTACAATCCAGACAGCCTAGTTAAGGATGTTGATATTGTCCTAAAGGGTGGGCTCCTCAGAACCAGGAGAACATTGTACACAGCATCAACAACACCGTGTGCTCATCAACTGTGACAGACTAGACTCTTCTCAGCAATACAGTGGTCCAAGAGAGTTCCAAAGGACTCACGATGGAAAATGCTCTCCAGATCCAGAAAAAAAAAAAAAAAAGAACTGTTTAATCTGGATGCAGATGGAACCATACTATTTCTATTGTTTTTGTTGTTGTTTTTCTTTTTTGAGGTTTTTCCTTTTTGCTCCAATTCTTCTCTCATTACATGACTAATGCAGAAATAAATATGTTTAATGTGATTGTACATATATAACCTATATCAGATTACTTGCTGTCTTGGGGAGGGGGGAGGGATGGAGAAAAATTTGAAACTAGAAATTTTATAAAAACAAATGTTGAAAATTATGTCTAAATGTAACTGAAAAATAATAATATTTATATGGGGGGAAAAAAGAGTGGGCTTCTAGAACTAGGTCTCTGGCATTTATTAAAAATATCCAAACCATAACTATTATACCTTCAATTATGTTAAACTGTGTTGGGTTTTTTTTTATGATCCAGTTTAAGAAACATTTATCAAGTACCTATTATATGTTGGGCACTGTGCTAGACACTGGTGCTACAAAGACACAAGTGAAAGTTTTTATAATGTATTGAGAGGAAACACCACCTACTCTGATAAGTAAAATTAAAAAATGCAGGGGCAGCTAGGTGGCACAGTGGATAAAGCACCAGCTCTGGATTCAGGAGGACCTGAGTTCAAATCCGGTTTCAGATACTTGACACTTACTAACTGTGTGACCCTGGGTAAGTCACTTAACCCTCATTGCCCCCCCTCCCCTCCCCAAAGCATAGAAAATAATTTCCAGGGGGAAGGGCATGGATATATATGAAGGAAAGCTTGTTAGTAGTAGTACAAGGCTTCCAGAAGGTACAAAATGCAAGATAGGGTCAATGCAATGATATAGCTGACGGGGAAGGACAGTGGAAACGGAATACCAGTCCAGGAAGGAAGTTATGGCCTGAGCAGCCTACCATTCAGAATCACAAGGATTTCAGGCAGAACAAGAAGACAGTTTTAGATTACTATGCCTTTCACTTTAACAAAAGTAATGTTAAAGGTAACCAACCCCTGAAAATGGTTGTGGTATATATGCAGGAGCAAAGCAGCTATCCCATCTATTGCTGTTATACTATACAAGTTAGAAATGCAAAAGTGATCCCCTATTGTACAATACATTTAGTCCAAAATGTCTAGATATTTAAAAACCCACAATTATTTAGGAATAGAATAAGTGATGAACTATTACATTTAAAATACTTGAATACATGAGTCAAATAGACATTTCTTAAAATGAACCACATACACACACAAAACCATCAAACGTACCTTGAAAGGGAATCAGTCTAAAAAGAAGGGGAAAAAAAGAAAGAGATTAATTTTTATGTTTTCATTGGAAAATAAACTAGTTATAAATAAATATAACATGGCAACAATCTAGTTAAGGCACATACACAAAAATTTAAGGGATACTTTTGACTTGCTTCCAACTCTTACAAAAGTTAACTCATGTGCATTCACAAAACATTTCATAAACACTTAAGAGCAAAAAGATATTGATTAACATTTATTTTTGGAATTCAAACTAACATCTTCCTGTATGGTGCAATGCTAAATGGAAAAGAGAATAATGAAAATCTGGAGTGCAACTGCTCTCTCTCGAGGAGATGACATACTATGTAAATGCTGTATTAACAAACATTTGTTAGGGGCCTACTATATCTTAGACACTGCATGTAGAAGTCAGAAGACCCAGATATCTGTGGGATTCTGAGCAAATTATTTCACTTCCTATGAGATTTCCTCATCTGAAAGATCTAAAATATAGATTTCTCAAGTCCAAATCTAGAGTCCTATGAGAGTATTTTGTAAACAGCACCTGTTATGTGCAGAATACTGTACTACACAGTACTCTATCTATATTGAGTGATTTGTAACTTAATTTACAAAGTATGTACAATCCAGTCCCATCTTACTTTTCCAGCCTTGTCCCATACTACTGTAATCAATTCCTTTGTCATCAGTTACATACATCCTTTTGGCTTAGTCTTTCTGGACAAGACTCCTCACCATGAAATGCCCCTCCCAAAGTCTTTCTACTGAAATACTATCAACTTAATCTTTTAAATGTCAGTTCATATACCACCTACTCTAATACAACCCCCAAGGCATTTATTAAGCAACCACTATGTGCAAGATACTGCTGTATGTAGGACTTAAAGATACAAAGACAAAATGAAAAACAGTTTCTGTCCACAGGAAGCACACGTTCAAAGGAGGTTATGGAGAAAATAACAAAACATACACATTTTCTCATTTATGTTATTCAATAAAGCCTTTCCATTAGAATTCTAACTCAGGCCTCAAATGGCATTTATGCGAATCATTATTTTGCCTTATCACTACTGGTATAAATGTTGTATCTCCAGACTGGGTCACTGACTTTGTGAGGATGAGGAATGTCTAACTAACATTTTTTTGTCCTAGTAGAGACTGACACAATGGTATGCTTATAGCAGCACATAAAAGTCAAATTTAACGGGAAGGAAGGTAATACCATTGACACAAATAAAGGAAACATTTAAAGAAGATGAAAATCACAGATTCAATGTTTTAAACATGGGTTTGAGTTGCCTCCAGTTAGCAAAGAGTTTGGAAATGTAAAATTGGGGCTTGAAAGAAAGCACAGGGTTTGGGATACATATCTGTAGGCATCTGGACTGTTATAGCTATAGTAGTAGATGAAATCCAGAGGAGGAATATGGGGAGAAAGGAAGAAAGCAGAGAAGAAAGTCCTAGTGAATGGCAGTGAAAAAATCTGAGCCAATGAAAGAACCTGAAAAGGATCGCAACTTGGAACCATGGCCAAAAGGCTATCAAGCTGTGCATATCCTTTGACCCAGCAATACCATTACAAGGCCTGCATCCCAAAGAGATCACAAAAAAGGGAAAAGGACCCACAAAAGTACAAAAGTATTTATAGTTGCTCTTTTTGTGGTGGCAAAGAATTGGAAATTGAGGGGATGCTCATCAATTGGGGAACGGCTGAACAAGTTGTGGTATATGAATGTAATGGAATTCTACAGTGTTGTAAGAAATCATGATGAGCAGGCAGATTTCAGAGAAACCTGAAAAGACTTACATGAATTGATGCTGAGTGAAATGAGCAGAATCAAGAGAACATTGTACACAGTATCAACATTATGTGATGATCAACTGTGATAGACTTAGCTCTTCTCAGCAAAACAATGATCCAAGGCAATGCCAAAAGACTCATGACTGAAAATGCTCTCCACATCCAGAAAAAGAATTATAGAGGGGGCAGCTAGGTGGTGCAATGGATAAAGCACCAGCCCTGGAATCAGGAGTACCTGAGTTCAAATCCGGCCTCAGACACTTAACACTTACTAGCTGGGCAAGTCACTTAAACCCCAATTGCCTCACTAAAAAAAAAAAAAAAGAATTATAGAGTCTGAATGAATGCAGATGGAAGCATAATATTTTCACTTTTTTGGGTTGTTTTTTTTTCCTTTTGTTCTGTTTCTTCTCTCCAAACATGACTAACATGGAAATATGTTTAACATGATTGTAATGTATAACTTATATCAGATTGCTTGCTGGCTTCAGGGGAGAGGAGGGAAGGAGAAAAATTTGGAACTCAAAATCTTACAAAAATGAATGTTGAAAACTATCTTTACATATAATTGGAAAAAAATTAAAATAAACTACTATTAAAAAAGAATACAAACACACATATATATATACACACACACACACACACACACACATATGATAATTTTGGCAGGGTGAGCATTAGGAATTGAAGGGAATCCGCAAAGGCTGAATGTAGAAGGTAGCGACTGAAGGATCTTAAAAAAAGTTATGAATTTGACAGGTACCAACAAGCCTCTGGAAGGCCACCTACAATAGATATTTCTGCTTCTTTCTCACTCTCTTAACTGCTTTCAGTCTGGCTTCCTCATCATACTACAGAAATTGCTCTCTGCAAAGTCATTAAGTATTTCTGAATTGCCAAATTTAACTGACTGTTCTCAAATCTCAACCTTCTTGACCAAGTTTCATCCTTTGACAGTGTTGATCACCCTCTTCTCCTTGATATTCTATATGTTTTGGGGACAATGTTCTTTCCTGGTTCTCCTCTTACCTCTCTAACTGCCCCTTCTCTGGATTTTTTTTGGATCTTCATCAAGTTTATTACCTGATAACTATGGGTATCACACAAGGCTCCATTCAAAGTCTATTTCTTCTCCCTCTATTTTATTTCATTGGTGATTTCCATCAGCTCCCTTGGATTCAATTATTATCTCTATGCAGATGATTCTCAGATCTACTTGACTAACCTTAAACTCTCCTAACTTCTAAACTGCATTTCCAAATTAGATAGCATTATGTCAACCTCTTTACAAAACCTTAAAAAGTGCTGCATTATTATGAATAAAAACCAAATCTCATTATATAGTGTTTTTTTTTCCTTCCAAGCATGTACTGAATTCAGCAGGATGGTTCTGAAAGTTGTTTCACTTGTCTGTATTTCCCTCCAAATGTGTTTGTTTTCTTTCTGTGCATTTTAAAAATGCTCCCTTCAAGGGCAGCTAGGCGGTACAGTGGATAAAGCACTGGCCCTGGATTCAGAAGGACCCGAGTTCAAATCTGACCTCAGACATTTGACACTTACTAGCTGTATGACCCTGGGCAAGTCACTTAATCCTCACTGCCCCACAAAAAACAAAAACAAAAAACAAAACAAAACAAAAAACCCAGAATGTTTCAGGGGCAGCTAGGTGGCACAGTGGATGGAGCACCGGCCCTAGAGTCAGGAGGCCCTGAGTTCAAATCCGACCTCAGACACTTAACACTTACCAGCTGTGTGACCCTGGGCAAATCACTTAACCCCAATTGCCTCACCCCACCCCCAAAAGCTCCCTTTATGCCCTTTTTTCCCTTTGTTATCACTATCCATTTTGTTTCCCCTTCAAAATTAAAAACAACAACAAAAAAACAACCTACCTATATATCAAGTTAGCATAGCCATGCAAAGCAGATCAACGTATTTCCCACGTCCAAAAATATAGGTCTCATTTCGTACCCCTAATACATCTTTCCTTTGTCAAGAGTTAGCATGAACTCTGATTAATGCAATGGACAACCATAAGATCGCTGATGAGTCACATCACTGACTTCCTCAGAGAGGTGACAGACTCAAGGTGCAATAAGTGACATACTTTTTTTTTTTTTTTAGTGAGACAATTGGGGTTAAGTGACTTGCCCAGGGTCACACAGCTAGTTAAGTATTAAGTGTCTGAGGTCGGATTTGAACTCAGGTACTCCTGACTCCAGGGCCGGTGCTCTATCCACTGCGCCATCTAGCTGCCCCATGTGACATACATTTTTAGACATAGCCACTGTGTAAAACCATTTTGCCTGACTATGCTTATTTGTTACAGGGGTTTATTTTTTTCTTCTCACATTTTAATTGGTCAGGGGAAAGGAGCAGAAGGAGTGTTAATTATATTTGGGGTGGGGGGGAAGAAGAGCCATTGGAATTTTTTAAATGTATAGGAAAAACTACAAAGCAGTATTTATCAAAACCACTTGGTACCAGTTAAAAAAGAGAGTCAACCAGTAGAAAAAACTTAGATACAAAACATAGAAAGCAAACAAATATACTAAACTAGTATCTGATAAAACCAAAGGCCTCAACTACTGGAGTAAGGACTCTACTTGAGAAGAACTTTTGGGTGTTGGGACTATGTTTAGATCTATAGGGAAGGGAAGAGTTCATGAACAAACAGGGGTTAGAAAGGACCACAGAAGATAAAAACAGAGTTTTGATTGCATGAAATAGAAAAGTTTTTGCATGAACAAATCCAATGTAGCATTTATAAGAGTAAGAACATTTTATAAATGGTTGAAGGATATATTCAAAGGGAGAAATCCAATCTATCTATAGCCATATGAAAAAATATTCTAAATACAAATTAGGACAATTCTGCTGTTACACCCTTACACTGATCAGAATGGCAAAGGTTAAAAAGTTGATGGGAAAAGAGGCATATTGACTCACATGGTGGTGCTATGAATTTGTCCAGCCAGTCTGAACAGCAATTTGGAACTATACCCCAAAAGTTAATAAACTGGAAGAGTAGGGGTGAGGGAGGGAGGAAGAGAGGGAGAGAGAAAGAGGGAAAGGGGAAGGGAGACAGGGAAGGAGGAAGGGGAAGAGAGGGGGAGGGAAGAAGAGAGACAGAGACAGAGAGAGAGAGGGAGGGAAGAAAAGAACTGGAAACTACAGGAGTCTCCATCAACTGGCTCACCTCTGTGAGCTTCAATTTTCCATTTGGTTAATAACATTTGCAATGTACAGTTGAGAAATAAATCCTTTAAAAAAAAAAACAACCAAAATGTGCGTGTTCTCTTAAAAACACCAACTCCATAGTAATATTTAGTTTCAGCACTACCAGGAAAATAGTAGCCTCTAACATATGAAAACAATAACAAAAAATATTTTCCTAAAATCTGAGACTCTGGACAAATAGCTAATAAAAGTATTTTATTTTATTTATTTATTGGGGGGGGGGGGTCCCTCATGTTCTTTTGGGATACCTAAGAAGCTGAAAACAGTTTCTGAGAAATGCTTACACTTCAGGAGGTAATTACATTTTCACAAAGGAAACAGTTGAAGCTCGTAAAGTAGGCTTTGGTCAATGTCAATTGACCATATAAGCAGTTGCCCAAGAGTTGTCACAGCACAAAACAACCCAAAATTTGCTGTCCCATTAGAAACAACAGGAAGAAATTTGGAAAAGGTAGTGTCTAATAATGTAGATAAGGTAAATGTTTCCAGGGCTTAATTAATAATAATCTTGTAACTTTAAAGGTCCCTTATTTTAAAGTTGAAGGCTGATAGTAACATGTTAGTCTTTCTGATTTTTTTCTTGGGGAAATACGGAGGGAAGGTCTGCAACTGTGATCTTATTACTGGAGAAGTCCAAAAGAACCTCTACCAGTCGAATGGCACAAGGACAGAGTGACACAACCTAAGCAGAATTTGATCCCATATCTTCTTGATTTTGTGGCCAGCTCTCTATCGACTATATCACACATTGCCTCTCAACTCTAAATGTCATCTCAAAATTAATTAACTTTAACAATTTATTCTAAATAAAAGATAAAGCTTCATAAAGTTGGATAACAAAGTTATATTACCTAAATCTAACTTCAGAATGCATTTTAACATTCAGAATGTAAGGAGAAACAAGAGAAGAAGATACTATGAAAGTATTAATATTTCATGAAACTTCTGACTTTTCTTTAAAAATATGCCACCCTCCTTTAAAAAAAAAATCCTGCTGAGAATGAAAACACAAAGTCATGAGTCAGACAGAATTTAATATGACTTCATATTAGTGAATCTAATTGCAATGAAAAAGACACATTAGCATACCATTTCCCCCCAAAAGACATCTGAATAACGAAATTTACCTGAGAGTCTTTTTTATTTGATCCCTCTTCTGAATCAGACTGTTGTTCCTGTTCATTTTCATCACTCTGAAATAGATTTAATGTTTTTTAGACAACTAAATTTAAAAATTATCAGTAGCTGGCATTAAAGAATTTTAAAAGTTGTCTTATTTAAAATCTCATTTGAAAAAATACTAACGAAGTAAACAATCTTAAAATAGGAATTTTCTTTTCTACCATATAAGCTTTTTAGCATCATAAAGTGTTGGTAATAGTGGCTAGGAGGAAAGGGAGAACAGTTATACAGCAAAATAGCTGGAATGAATGTCAGTGATGGTTAATGACAGCTGTGGAGGTGAAGAGGGGACAAGCAAAGAAGGTAGATAAACATACTATAATTTGGTAGTGAAATAATCTTATAATTCAACAGTCAAGCACCATAGGCTTTGGCTGTTCAATGAGAGGCTGAATGGCTTGTCAGGATGTAACTGAGGGTAAGGCCTTAACCCCTTCCTCCAGTGCCTTTCTTCTGAGATTCCCTCCCAATCACATCATAAGTACCATTGATGTACATAATTATTTGTATGGGGTCTCCACTAGAATGGGAGCCTCCTGAGGGCCAGGACTGTGTGTCTGCCTTTCTTTGCATCCCATATACTTATCACAGCTTCTGGCCCATAGTAAATATTTAATAAATGCTTGCTGACAGGTTGAGTTTCAGAGGTGATTGAAGTCAGATCATCCTTACAAATGTGGCATTCCTTCTACTAAAGATATTAGTGTGAAAGAGCAGGGATGACCACAGAAGATATAACCTGCTCACTCCTGGGCCCTAAGACCAATATTAAAACCCAAATTAATATAACAGGTTTGGTAACAGTACAAATTAAGTACGTAAAGGCAGAGGGGACAAATGGGTGGGGATGACATGAAGACAGTTCGGTTAATCAGACAAGGGCTGGAGTAGATTAGTCTTAAAATCCTCTTAAATTCTATGAATTTCAGTGAGGAAGAACAGAAAGGAAAGTTGACTAAAATGTGTTTCATTTCCGACTTTGCTCGAACTGTGAAACTGTGGCAAGTCATGGAAGCCCTCTGGGTCTCAATTGATGCACAGTGAGTTGAATGGATTAGAGAAGCCAACAGGGGAAACAACTGATGGTACACAACTGTTTGTACTCTTCTTTTCCTCCAAGCTTCTAACAAGTTTCTTTCTCCTATGCTATGCTACATATGTCTAGGAGCTTAGTTGGAAGGCTGATGAAGGGTAGCTGATGCTGAAAGTAAATATTTGTTAAGACGATGTAGATTTGGAATTGAAAAGAAATTTACAGGTGAGGTTTTAACTTAACTACTAACAGAAGAAGGTATTGTCAAATTTCAAACTCAGTACACTTACAGTTAAGAAAATGATCTCTGAAATTAGGGTTCTCTGTCCTGCGCATTTATTAAGCTGCTAAAAATAAATAACTACATAAAAGAAACGAAATGCTTTACAGAAACAGCTGCCTTAATATTATTAATGAAAAATAAAACTAAATAATTTGGGGCCTACAAAAATGCTAAAATACTCAGGACCATCAAAGTTTGGACCCTGTAGAAGCTGTCTTTTTGTCAGATGTTTGGGTCAGAGTATATTTTGATCTAATATCACCATCTTGTTGCTCTTATCTAGGGGAAAAAGAATATACCAAGTACACTAATAGTGACTGGAGAATGAATTATTTTCATAGGATCAGTCGTAGAGAATTTTTAATAAGGAGAACAAAAAAAGCAACGTTTTATGGACCATACATTAGAGTTCAAATTACTGTTACAGAGATCTTCTTTGTAACAGTATTTTGCCTATGAGATCTTCCTTTTAAGAATTTCCAAAATGAGTTTTAATAAGTTTTTTTTTCTCTTTTATGGGATTCTGTTTAAAAAACAAAAACAAAAACAAAACAAAAACAAAACAACCATGAGAAGAATTTCCAAAATAAATGAGAGATACAAGGAAGTACTTATGTCCAAGAAAACCCAAATAGACTTGTCTGCAGACATTAATGTTTTAGTTTCTTATTCAAACAAAAAGTGGGATATAACTCCTGACTCTAGGTACTATCAGAAGACCAAAATGGATGGTAATTATTTTTGTACAAAGGAGTGTGATGGTTTAAAAAAAACCCAAAACTCTAGGATAGAAACTATAGAACTGATTCAAAAGTACATACTGACAGATCCTTTTAGCTCCTTCAAATGCAAAAAATCTTAGTGAACACCCATGAGTAAAGCACTGCTATCTATTGCAGGATGTCCAGATGAGTAACACTTAAGGAACCCTTGAAATCTAGCAGAGTGCTCATTTATTAACTTGGTTTCTGCAGTCATCAACACTCAAAGAACTTGACAGCAGCCACTTCACTCACATCTTGGGTCCAAAATGAAACACCAGTCGATCTTCGTTTTTCCCTTGGTCGTCGTCGCTCTCTTATTGATTTAGATTGCGATTTATCTTCTCCTTCTTTTTCTTCCTCTTTTTTTTCACCATCTGATAAAGATAAGTGACGAATATGAGGACCAGAATATATTTGGTTTTCTTCCTATCAGGACATGCATATAAGAGAGTATAATCGATCCTGGGTGTGGGAATATCTCCAGTCAGCGGCTGGTAGGATTGTCTTTGCTAAATAGCATCTTTAAATAAGTTTGCATTCTCCAAAATATCAATGTGGCCTGTCAGTTTTCAGAAATAGAGCAATTTCTCATTTCAATGACTAAGAACACTACTTAATGATTCTATTACTTGAGAACATAGGAATCAATTTTGTTTGCTTGGAAAAAGACATATGATATTAAAGAAACAGAACCGACATCACCAAGATGGTGGAGTGAGAGCTAGAAACTTTGCTCTAGTTCCTCCACAAACTCTTCCACAACAACTTATGAAATGCACACCAAACTGAATTCAGTGGGGAAAGCCAAGGAAAAAACAAACAAAAAACCAGTGACTTTTTTTTTTTTAAAAGCCCAGGGTAGTTTAGAAAGTTTTCAAAGAGGTCTGTAGACATGGGTTGGGGCTGGCCAGAAGTGCAATACAACATCATCTCAGTGCTCAGGGATCAGAAGGGGACTAAACACCTGGCTTGAAAGAGACCCCAGGGGACCACTGTACTAATACTGGGAGCACCAGTGGGTGCTATCTGGCAGCTCTGTTGTCCATTACTCAGCCCTTGGTCACAGTTCCAGGGTGGGGAAGAGTGTAGGAGTCTTGCTTGTTGAAAGAGCAAGGAAGACATTCCAGAAACAAGCTGTGTGGCTTTGAGGCCAAGAGAAGAGGGAAGAATTAGCCCTAGCCTTGGTTTTTCACATAAGCTAGTGGTGGAATAAACCAGGGCAGGAGACCAAAACCAAAGGAAAAACCAGCAGTTCAATCAGTCTGAACGTGCAGACCCACCTGAGTGGGCTAATTATGATGGAGTCCAGGAGCAGTCTACAGAAACTTAGAGACCCAAATTGGGTCAGGAACTTGGAGAGTGTAGATCAGGAACATAATGAACAGATTTCTTCCCATATCACAACACTTTGGAAGCACAGAAAAATTATAGGTCCCCAAAACAAGCTGTGAAAGCAGCATAAATAAATAAAAGACAGAAGCTCAGGCCTGTTATTCTTCCCCCATCACCCCAAGAAGCAAGCAGAGCTCAACGGTCACCTAAAGCCCAAAGTCAAGAAGTAAGTAGGCTAGGAAAATGAGCAAATAAAGAACCCGTCCATAAAAAGTTATCATAGTGACAAGGAAGTTCAAGACACAAACACAGAACACTAGTTTTGAAAACCTCTACAAACAAAGCAGATTGGATATAAGGGAAAAAAATGCAGATTGGATATAAGCCCAACAAAATTTCCTAGAAGAGCTAAGGAGATTTTTAAAAGGGGGCTTGAGGGGGGGAGAGAAGAAAAATCAAATAAGAACAGAGGTAAAAAAACTGAGAAAAGAAATGAGAATACAAGAAAAATATGAAAAGAAAATTAACAGCTCAGTAAGAGAGTCACAAAAAATACTGAAGAAAGTAACTCCTTAAAAATCAGAATTGGCCAAATGTTAAAAGTGATACAAAATCTCACAGAATAAAATAACACTTTAAAAATTAGAAATTGCCAAGAGGAAGCTAATAACTACACAAGACATCAAGAAATAATAAATATCTCATAGAAAAAACAACTTATCTGGAAAAAAGATTGAGAACTTGTTTAAGAATCATCAGATTACCTGAAAGTCATGAGAAAAAAAGAGTCTAGTGATCTTATTTCAAGGAATAATGAAGAAAAATTAATTACATGTGATCGAACCACTGACAAAATAGAAACCTAAAGAATCTATCAGTTACCCCAACCCTGACCCCCGCAAAGGAAAAAAAAAATCTCCCAGGAATATTAGAGCCAAAATCCAGAACTCCAAAGTCAAGGAGAAAATACTACAAGTAGCCAGAAAAAAAGAATCCAATTACTATAGAGCCACAGTAAGGAACACACAATACTTAGTAGCTAAACAATTTTGCAGCAAATTTTTCTGATAAAGGTCTCATTTCTCTAATATATTGGGAACTGAGTCAGGTTTATAAGAATAAGAGACATTTCTCAATTGGCAAAGGTCTGGGTAGTCTTCAAAGGAAGAAATCAATGCTATCAATAGTCATATGAAAAAATGTTCTAAAAATCACTAATAATTAGAAACAAGCAAATTAAAATAACTCTAAGGTACTACCTCACATCCATCAGATTGGCTAACATGACCGAAAAGGAAAATAACAAATGTTAGAAGAGATGTAGGAAAATGGGTCTTACCACATTAGGATGTCTATACTTCAGAGATAAAATGAATAAGAAAAGGATCCATGTGTGCAAAAATATTTAGAACGGATCTTTTTGTGCTGGTAAAGAATTAGAAATTGAAGGGATGCCCATTGATTAGGGAATGGCTGAACTAGTTATGGTACATGAATGTGATAGAATACTACTGTGCTACAATAAATGATTATGGGCATGGTTTCTGAAAATTCTGGGAAGATTTCTATGAACTGATGCAAAGTGATGTGAGCAGAACCAAGAGAATAATATATAGAGCAATAGCAATATTGTAAAGATAACCAACTGTGAAAGACTTAGTAACCTTAATCAGCACAATAACATACTATAACTCCAAAGGACTCATAATGAAAAATGCTATTCACCTCCAGAGAGAGAATGGATGAAGGAGTACAAACTGAAGTATGAGTTTTTTATTCTGTTTTTGTGTGATATGACAAATATGGAAATGTTCTGCATAATTTGACATCTAAGTGATATCATATTGCTTGCCTTCTCAGTGGGTGGGGAGAGGCTGAGGAGAGGGAGAGAATCTAGAACTCAAAGTTTTTAAAAGAACATGAAGGCAGAACTTGGAAAACTGGACTATCAAGTTTCCTTTCACCAGAAGGTTGAAAGTTAAGGATGGCTGAATATCCTTAGGAGTAGAATATACCATTAAATAATACTGTGGAAAGAATTTATAATTCAGGTACAAGTTAGAATAGACGATCTTTGTGGTCCCTTCTAAGATTGTATGTACTTATTCCCTCTTCCCTTTTGAAAGTCTATAGAAAAGGTGGTATTTTTTGACAAGTTATACTACTACTTATTTTTTTTGTTTGTTTTGTTTTTTTTGCAGGGCAATGAGGGTTAAGTGACTTGCCCAGGGTCACACAGCTAGTAAGTGTCAAGTGTCTGAGGCCGGATTTGAACTCAGGTCCTCCTGAATCCAGGGCCAGTGCTCTATCCACTGTGCCATCTAGCTGCCCCTAGATTACCTTTTTAATAAGTAGTAGTATAGGGGGCAGCTAGATGGCACAGTGGATAGAGCACTGGCCCTGGATTCAGGAGGACCTGAATTCAAATCCGGCCTCAGACACTTGACACTTACTAGCTGTGTGACCCTGGGCAAGTCACTTAACCCCAATTGCCTCACACACACACCCCCCAAAAAAGAAAGAAAGAAAAAAAAAGGTAATCTGAGTCCATTTTGTAGTATATTCCCAAGGGGTAATGAGATACAGGAGGAAAAAAAAAATCCAAATAAGGCAATGTGTTCTTACCTCTTTCATTATCTTTTGTTAAACCTCTGGAATAAGCAGATGTTATACCTATAAGACTATTTGGCCTGTTTAATTGACTTGGAGTATAGAGAGAACTGCTGATGGTGGAAAGTGAAGAGGATGATGGAGTGGTTGAACTTGAGGTTGACACTGGTCTATAACGCTGATAGGGCTATTGAACAGAAAAAATATATATATATAATATATATATATATAAAATCAATTATATTTCACTTGTAAGAAAGATAATCATTGTTTCAGTGTTATAAAAATCATTCAAATCATTCAACGTTCCCAATTAAAGCTTTTATTTCAAGAAAAATTACTCATTACCTCATCATATGTCCTGGAGTATTTCTGTTTATATTCATCTTCTCTGGAAGTGTCTGACTCTTTTTTGTCTTCTTGCTTTTCTTTGTCTTGTTTTTCTTTTTCTTCTTTCTCTTTTTCTTCACTTTCTTGTTCTCTGGTTCGAGTAGTTCGACTTCTTCCTATAGTTTTTTCAGCTTCCTGAAGATCAGTCAGTGTCACTCCCTGTGAGCAAAAAAGGCAAGCTAAGTTGCAATATGTACATTTCAACACACACACACACACACACACACACACACACACACACACACCCCTGATCTCCAAAATAAATCAAGTAACTAATGAGAAAGCAGTGCGTATGAATTAAAAAAATACAAAAGTAGAATCCATTTAGAACAGGCTTTGAAATTGAGAAAAAGTATCTTTCCAGTCATTCCTTTATTCAATGAACCAACCAAACATTAAGCACTACTGTGTGCTAGGTGCTGAGAGATGAAAGTAAGACATGGCTCCTGTCTTGAAAAAAGATATAACTTATTTCAGGAGAGGTGGTACATACACATTTACAAAACGAAAACAAAAACCTAAGAATAAAACATGGGTCTATTTTGGTTCATTTCTGAATATGGGATGCATCCTCTAGGACTAAATGTTTTTGAAAGGAAACTGAGTCTGTGTTTAATACATAGGTATGTGTTGAAGGTATGTATGCATTTGGAAGGAGTCTAACTTGGCTGTAGCACAAGGTTCTTACAGGGGCAGACAGGGAGAATGGCAGATTGAGTCAGATTGAGAAGGGTCATATGTCTGATAAAAAAAAAAAATGTGGACCTCAGTCTAACACTGATAAAGGAAGGAATGATCAGTGGAAGAATATGGCTATTATATTGGCAAATTTATTTTAAAATGCTAAACAAAACAAAACAAAACAAAACAAATTTGGTCATGATAGTATAAGAAAGGACACACATTCCTCCTTTTCCTCTCCTCAAAATTGCACCAAGATGTTCTCTAAAAAATAAATGGGCAATAAGGTCTTCTGATAGAAAAGTATTTTCAAAGTGAATTATCTCTCAACTTAATGGTAATAAAAATAAACCCTTCGATTATTCCTCTTTCACAATATTGTATGGATACTCAATTCTTTGCAAGTGAATCATTGTTAGAAATGTTCTATTAATTCGTTATTGATAGTCTCATCTGAAGTAGGCCTGGAGGCCTAGATGAGAGATTTAAAAAATAACAACCCATACATTTATAGATAAATGGTATGCACTAAAAATTCTCTATATAGAAAGAATATACCAGGCCTAAGTCTGCCATACTTATTACTGATTCATATGGCAGTTTTCAACTCCAATTAGGTGCTCTTGAATAATGAATATCTAAATATCTTCTAAAATATAGGGGGAGACAAGTCTCATAAAGTAATATGCCCCCCCAAACAAAACAAAACAAAACAAAACAAAAATAAAGTAATATGCCAAACTCCTGACCCATCTCCTTCTAGCATTTCAGGGAAACTGCTCGCAGCCTGTCCACACCCCTGGGAACTAAGGTAGGGAATGATTCTCCTGGTAGCTGATGAGCACTGGATTTTCCAAGTAGCCGGGAGAGAACTGCAGAGGCTATGACTGACCCATGTATAGCACTGAAAGATCAACTAGAATTTCTGAAGTACCTGTATATGCGGTACTCTCCCCAAAGGGCACAATCTCTACTGTCAAGGCGCTTACATTCTAGTGCCTTATGTTTGGCACTCACATCACAGGTTCCTGATATCTGATACAAAAAACAAGACTTGTTTGCTTTTATAATATATAGAAAATATTTTGTGAATTATGATTTGACCTCAACAATAGGAAATATGTTTGATAAAGAAAAATGAACATTTTACAATGCCAAAAAATCACAATACTAGTATACATTAGTCTTTAATTTTTTTCATTGCTGTCAATTTTTAATTGTAAGATTTCTAAGGATAAAGAAGCCTTATGATGATGATGACCCCAAACTTCCATTTAAGAGAGGTAAAGGATGCTCTTAGAAAAACCCACAGACTTACATGAGCTGATACAGTGAAATGTTCCGTGTATAAAGTAGCAATATTGTAAGATGATCAGCTGTGAACGCCTTAGCTATTTTCAGCAATACAATCAATGATCCAAGAGAACTCTAAAGGACTTATAATGAAAAATACTATCCCTTCCAAGAGAAAGAACTGATGGCTTCTGAATACAGACTAAAGTATAATTTTTAAAATTTTCTTTATTTTTCTTGAGGTTTTTTTGGTCTCTTCTTTCACAGCATGACTAACATGGAAATGTTTGCAGGACTACACATGTATAACCTATATGGAATTGCTTGCTTTCTGAATTTGGGGTGGGAGTGGGGCTGTGGAAGGAGAGAATTTGGAACTCAAATTTTTAAAAACAAATGTTAAAAAGTGTTTTTATATGTAATTGGAGGGAAAAAAAATAGTTCAGCTCAAAAAAACCTCAAAAAACAAAACAAAACAAAACCCAAAAGTGAAGAGAGGTAAGCTCAGACATCCCTTCACTTCTCACTTGGTTGCTGCACTCTGGGACATCTCCACCATACCCCACATGGGGTACACCTTACCTTCTCCTCCACTCCTCATGTCCCTTGCCTTGAGCTTCCTTTTGTATTGTCCTCCCCAAATAGACTGTAAGTTCCACAAGAACAGGGACTGTCTTTTGATATTTGTATTTTCAGCATTTAGTACATAGCTGGCACTTATGAAGTGCTTAGTGATTGACTGATGACACTCACATAGTTCTTTTAGTCCCTTATAGACTTTTAATTCATTTGAGCCTCACGTTAACTCCATGAAATCAAAACTGTAGGTACGAACCTTTCACTTTACAAATGAAGAAACTGAAGCTAAGAAAGATTAAGTGATTTGACCATAGTCACATAAAGCAGAAACTGAAGCCAGGCCTCCATGATCTGAGGTCCAGAGGTCTATTCCTTGTGCTTACATACTTATATCAATGAAATTAAAATCAAATGAGAATTGAAAATAAACATTACCAATCTTTTACCTTATGTTTTTAAGTTTAATGTAAGAGGTAAAATGGTATAGTGGATCTAGCAGGAATAGCCTTGGAGTGAAGTTCCTATTCCACCTCTGATACAGACTAGTCGGGTGACCCTGGCAGGTCAATCTCTCAGTACTGCAAGGCATTTTCTAAGGCTAAGTTGTCTTCAAATACTAGACTTCTTACTTCAGTGAAATCACAGGTGCCCTGCCTACTTTCTCTTGTGTGTGTGTGTATATTTCTCCTAACCCTAACCCTGGGCAAAGTTCAATGTGTATGTATATTGAGTATACCTGTGTTGATCTTCTAGACTGTCTTGCTTGCCTTGATCTTGCTTTTCTTTGGGATTCAGACTCTTCGTCCCTAACTGGAGTGAGGTATGATCTACGGTGGAAAATAAAAATCATTAGTCAGATATATAACATATGTTAAAGGAAACATGGGATGTTATTGAGTGAAAATGAAATGGTTACTTTTTCCATTAAAAAAAGTTACTGAGAAAATTCCTTAGAAATGTGTTGTATGTACTCTGAAATGACAAAATATGGTGCAAATTCTTAAGAATGTTAATTTCTTAAATAAGTTCCTTTTTAAATGCCAAAGCTAAAGCTTGTCACTTTATATGTTTCAGATGCCATTCTGAAAGTTGGAGCTTAGTTCCACATTAGGAACAAATTTCTAGTCAATTATATTCTCTTAGGTTTTCCTTGCTTAATAAATTCATCTCCACTCAAATTCTCAAAGACTTTGGTTGTAGTGAAGAGAGAAACATTCCATACACTAAATCTGATTTAGTGAGAAAGCTCGGTAAATGGGAAGCTGCTTGAATCTCTGGTGAACTGAGAAAACATCTTTCACCCCTGATGTTGAGAACATTTCTACGCTTTGCAATCATAATGATAAAGTAAGCACCTAGAGATGAGACAAGGCAACTTCCTTCTTTCCTTTGAAGAGGTGAGAGACAATGGGTATGGAACACTGCATACCCGGTCATATACTGTCAGAGTTAGGTAATATACTCATTAGTTTTACTGAACTGCTCCCACCTCTTAAGAGGTATATGACAATACCAATTATATTTTAATCCAGTTCAGGCAGCACCAAGACAAGTGTGTTTGACACTTGTTGTAGTTCAGTGCTTATTCAGCCAAAATTTGCTAAAAATTTATATTCGGGGAGAGGAGTATATTCATAAATGAAGGTGATATTAAAAAAATAATGTTTATAAAGTAAACAGCCCTCAATTAATTTACCACTTACTAAGATAGTAGTTTTCTGCTACTGTAAGTAGAGAGCCCATCTTCTCAGTAATCACAATTATGAACCTTGTTGTGCTGAAGGGCCATCATTTTGAATATAAATTTTTAGCAAATTTTGGATGAATAAGCACTGAACTACAACAAGTGTCAAACACACTTGTCTTGGTGCTGCCTGAACTGGATTAAAATATAATTGGGAAATTTTTAATAAAAGGTAATTGATTGCTTTGGATGTTCTTACCTCCTAACTTAAAAGTAAACATTACTCTACATTAAATTTGTGCTTACTGTATTCTGTAGATGAAATTTTAGATGCATTCAAGAGGATATTTTTTCTTAAAAAAATTATATCCTACAGAATGTTTCTACCAAAATTATATCACATCATATAATATGTCTTTACTTTAAACAAAAAATGGCTAAAATGAGATGTTTAATTAAAGAATGATGGAAACTCAAAAGTTTTTATTATGAATGATGATTGCTTTAGGGGAGATTTTAAACATCTCCATGACACCACTCAACTATGAATATAATTTCTAAGTCCTACTTGTGTGTCATGAAAACTTTCCCTTCAGTACAAGTATATAATTTCTAATAAATACATGAAAAAATAAAAAAATCTTTATAAAGATCTTATCTCCTTCAAAACATTATATTGCCTGACTAAATTCAAGAAACAAAATTTATTTTTTAAATAGCTTGTTTAATCTATGCGTAATTTAAGTAACAAAAAAATTTTAATTTGAACCACAATGTCAAATGAGAGAACATAAACATGTTGAGGTTTTTTGTTTTTGTTTTTTAAATTTAAATGAGGCAATTGGGGTTAAGTGACTTGCCCAGGGTCACACAGCTAGTAAGTGTTAAGTGTCTGAGGCTGCATTTGAACTCAGGTCCTCCTGACTCCAGGGCCGGTGCTCTATGCACTGCGCCACCTAGCTGCCCCTCCAAACCCCAAATTCTTGAACTAATCAGATGGAAGGTTTTAAGCTCTAGGACTACAAATGGCTCTTTTGAGCTTTCTGTTTGGTCCTTAAGGAAAGCAAGCAAGGAAAAAAAAAAATGCCATGATAAAAACTCAGGGATACTATAAATAATGAAAATAGAAGAATACAGCTACTCCCATAACCAATTTAGGTTCATCAGAACCCATATAACTATGGATTCTAGAAAATTATAGCCTTTTTCTACCCTATTACTATTGGATTTTACTGAAAGACTGTAATGAAGAGAATGCATAGCAATTATGTGAGCAATTTCATGGCTTTAATTCTTACAAACTGTCACTAGCCTTAATATGCTTAGCAAGCTGATAAGACTTTTCTTTTTAAAGAACGCTTTGTATTTAGCAAATGAATTGGTTTCACATATTTCAACATTCAGATTCTTAACATAAACAGTTTTTTAGGCACTGATATTATTGGCATTTCCAATAAAAAAAACACAACAACAATGAATCTACAGATGTGACTATCATTCACACCATACCTAAAAAGGATAAAATTTATCTATCCACTGCAATGGCAGTCTTTCTCTATCATAAATCTTGAACCACTGTGGAAGAAAGGCGAGGGAACTCACCCACAATGTAGGATTAAGAATCCTACATAAACCTGGTGATCTCAAACAACATGCAAAACCTAAACATATCAGTAAAAGTCAGTAAGAAATCTTTCTGAATTTCCTTGTTCTAGCATTAATCGAGGCCCTTAAAAAAAAAATGTGTAAAAAAGCCACTGTTCAATGAAAACTTTTTTGGGGGGTGGATGAATAATATTGTAATTTAATTAAAAGACAAGCAAAAGAAAACAGAAAACAATTATTAAAAATAGCAAACAACTATTTCACACGGAACAAAACACAAGCATTAAAATTACTGCAGACATTATGAAAACGAAGTAAGCCACAAAATTTCTATATTGGAAATGATTTTTTTTTGACACTTTAAGAATTTGTTTTATATTGGCAATGCATAGGAATCTGGTGGCATTAAAGGAGACTTTCAAAAATAGTTCTAATTTTCTGAGCAATTCTCAATTTGGTTCCTGAAAGAAGTAAAGGTTATAAATTGTAGTATGTATGACTGACACCTTTAGGGTTGAGACCCAGGCTTTTGGTAGTCTAATTTCAACAACATAATTTGGTCATTTTTTAAAGCCTATAGATGAGCTGAAAGTTTAGCCAAATTTCCTGTTATTTTAAAAAGGTAAGTTGAAAATTATCTCCCTTTAATAAATATACAAAAATAAAAAGTAAGGTTTTGGTTTTGTTTCCTTGAATTTTCCCCTTTAAAGAGCACCAGAGTAGGCAACTAGGGTTCTCCATCCAGGCTCTGGCATTAAGTGGCTCTGTGGCCTTGGACAAGTGACTTAACCTCTATGAGTCTTAGTTTTCTGTTCTCAAATGTAAATTAAGATTTCTAAAATCAATTCCAGCTCTACATTAAAACACACACATCCACACCCACACTCCCCTATCCTCAGCTGAGAAGAATTCCTTCCACCAAAGCAAATTCCATCCAGGCTATAATTTTGAGGGCTACAGAGTTGCCTGAGACATACTGACAAAGTAATCACACAGCTAGTAGATATCAGGCGGAGGACTGGAACAGAGGTCTTCCTGACCCCAGCCAAGCTTAGATCTCTATACTATATATACACTGCTGCAGCTTGATGGGAGTTGGGGAAGGGAGAAGAAGGTAAAGCAAAGGAATAATACGGAGATGGTCTTGTTTTATCCAAGTGATATTAAAATGAATCTTTCCCATAAAAATCCTTTTTTCTTATTAACATAAATTTTTGGCAAATAATAGTATACACTAAAACATTAAATAATTATTAATAATAGTTGTCACTAGGAGTTCTCTTGTACTCAATACACTTGCTATGAAGGTAACCATGTCTGTTCTTTTAGGCTTTAATAGTGTGATTCAAGTTTATGAGAGGGGGGTGTGTGTGTTTCTCTACAGCTTTGAGTATGGACTCTCAGGAGATGAATTGATTTATGATTACAGCAACTCACAGAATTAAATAATTTTTACATTTCCACAATCTGTAAGTTGTTGTACTGCTTTAGTTTCTTTTAGAATTTCCATACCTCTTAAATTTTGTAACTCAAAGAAAAAACAAAACAAAACACCTGAATTGAAGAATTATAGAGCCAGATAATTCATTTTAAAAAATCCTTTGTTTACAAACAAAACCAGCTTGAAACCATCTAAGAGAAATGGTTATTAAAGTTAAAATTAAAAGTAATAATGATACCAGATTACAATGATCCATAATGGTTTTAGCTTTATCAGTTGCCAGGTTAAATAAAGCAGAGGTGGGAAAGAGGGAAACTAAGACTCAGAGAGGTTAAGTCAAAGAATGAATGAATGTAAAATCTCAGTCTGGGGAATCTCAGAGGCATTAGTCAAGAATGGAATATGTCACTGAGGTAGACTCCTTTATAATATTCCTGACTTGCCTTAAGGACCAGAGGCAAGATGAGAAGCCAGGCACAGGTGCTATTTTCAGTATTTTCCTAGTGCACTTTGCTACTTCTTTGCCTCCAGATCTCCAGAGCTAATTAGACCTTACTGGGTTGCTGGTTACATCTGCATAGTTTCTAGGGAAATGATGTGTATTACTTCATTTATCCTAATAGAAAGATGGTCAACTAGACAAAATTTAAACCCCCCCAACCGAGCCACCCTACTCCCTTGCCCCCCTTGATATGCTCTCCCAGCATCCAGTCCTTTTACACACCTGCGTCTCTCCCTGACCTCTGATGTTGAGGACACAGTGCCAGCAGTAGTTGTAGTCAAGGCTGTGGTAGAAGCGGCAGCATTTACAACAGTTGGTGCAACAGGAATGGTCACTGCCGTGGGAACACTGTCCTTGTCTTTTTCAGCACTATCCTCAGCCCACAAACGATGTGAGGTACTATAACATTATAAGCGGCAACACAAAAAGAGAAAAGGAAACAGCTAAACACCGAAAGCACTTGCTAAACAGCTGATAACGTAACTCCAGGGACGGATTTTTTAAAAACACAAAGTGAGAAATTTCTCAGCTATGAACAATAAAGCTCACTAGATAAAGTCACATTTAAGATTTTCATGAAAGAGTAGTTGATAATGAATAAATTTCATGTTTTATTTTTTCTTCACAGAGACATGCGGAATTGCTACTTTTAAGGCTGATGTCCCTAATTTTTTGTACAGTAGTTTTTCTGTCTGTGAAGTAGCCAAATAAGTTTAACAGGGTAAATGAAAAAATCCAGAGTCCCAGTACCTACTAAACAAAAATGCATGCACATACAAAAGCGCACAGTAGGCCTGAACACAAAACACAGCTGTGCACTGACCTGCTTTGTGTGCCTGCTGGAGAGGAGCTGCTCGCAGCCTTTGGGGTAGTGCTTGTGCTCGAAAGTAGGCTTTTCTGGAGCCCAGCGGCAGAGGTAACTGTTGGTGTTGATGTGGTACTTGGAACACTAGAATTAACCAAATCATCTTGTCTTCTACCAAAGGAACAACTGAAGGAGAGAGTCATATCTATATAGAGTGTGTTTGAATACAGACACGAAAGTCACTGTCTAGATGTTACACAAATTAGTGAGGCTTGGAATCATTGAAAACACTTAATTATTCCACACACCACTAGAGTTGCACTCAGTATTTGCCAGAGTGTAGAACAGTTTGCTAATTTGAAAGTACAGCACTTTATGAATAAGTGCCATACATAAGCTAGTTGGTTCCTCTGGCATACTTCTAAAAAAATGCCCCAGCTCTTGGGTCTTGGGTACACTGGGGCCTGAGCAAAGCACTGTGTTGTGGGATAGCCTAAGGAAACCTAATCAGAGTTGGTGATTATGCAGGTCTAAGGAAAACCATTTCAGAAACCCTAGACTGAGACTTAAACCCTTCATAGGTCCTTCAAAGAGATCCAGAATCCCAGGAGCCACAGGAACCCCATTGCAATGACTCTAGTCCATAAAACCGAAAACATTTAGACCATACTTCCAGTATGGTGCTAAAAGAAGACCAGTGAAACCCTTCAGCCCCAAATTTCACTCATAAACTGGGCTCACTGAAGTAAAAACTGAAAACTGAAGCACTGTATTGTCTTGAATTTTATATAAACTAGTATCTCCATGAAAAAATAAAACACAAAATAACTTCTGGTGAAGCTTTAAATTTTCTGTCAATTTTTCTTGCCACTTTTCATAGGAGAAAGGAAGAAAGCATATGAAATCAGAAGCGATTTTTTTCCATGCCTGCAGATAGGTAGAAAATTCATGTATTTCCCTAAAAAGAGCTTAATCTCCTCTCCTCAGGCCAATGAGTGCTACTAGATTTTTCAGCATTTTAACTAACGTCAAGTGGGTTGCAAAGGCTTAAATTTTCACACTAAGTTGGATTTTGGGTTATCAACTGAGGATCAAGTAGCTGATTATCATTCTCACTCGGCTATTCCAGTCAAGTTACATGAAGAGTTTATAACTGAATACATTTTCAGTGGTGTGGCAAACTTAGGGCAATAAAAATGAGGAAGCTATTGTTGTGAACAAATATTTATCAACCAAAGCCTAAAGGCTAAGGATACAAAAACTAAGTTTTCCATAAACAATGAGATGCTTTTGAAAGAAAGTACTTAATTCTAAACGCTCCAAATAAATGTCTCTTCTTCAGTAAAGTATAAATCACCCCCAATATTTCTAAATATACACAATAGGGTTTTTAGTAATAACAGTATTACCTTCTATGATACGGTGGCCCGAGTGATGATAATCCTTCATTAATTGAGCTATTCTTCTTGATATCGTCTTCCCATTTTCTTCTTGTATATGAACCACTTGTTCGTAAGCTTGAAGAATCTCTGAAAAGACCACACTTGTTACATGGCAGACAAGAAAAATATGCTAAGAAGCTTTGCACTAAAATGTAAATAGTGTAAAAATTTTTCATCTGATCAACGGAAATTCTCAAGTTTTGTACACTGAAAAAAAAAATCAACAAAAATACTACAAACCTATCAAAATTAAATTATGGACATAAGAACTATTATTCAAACAGAGCTGTTGTGAGGTAGTGAACAAAAGAGGATAGGACCTCAGGTATATACAGTGCATGCCACATTTTGACGTACTGGAAATTCTGCTTTGATAGACTGTAAGTGAAGCTTTATCATCCAAAACACAGACTGATTATACTAAAGGTATTTCAAATAGTATAGCTTTTCAATTATTAATAATGAATAATTCATCAATATGTTACATTGTAAAAATACAGAAGCTCCAGTTAATAGACACTTCTGGCTGGCAGAATAATGGTGAAAATAGCCTTTTATTAATGGAAAATCTTAATTATTTTCCTGGACAAATATGAGATTTGAGAAAATGCAAAATTAGAAGCAATAACATTATGCAAGTGAGAATGTGTACAATGTATAACTAGACTAATGTATAAGAGAGAGTTCAAGAGAAGACATAGGACCCTACAGCCAATGAAAGGGTATACTAATTTAGAACACTGTACATATTCCATGGATCAATCTATCCTTCATGCATGTAGTATGTACCGAGGAACAGATGTTAAGCAAGACAGATACCACATGTAAGATGCATAGGAAAGAAGGGTGATTTGGAGGAAGACAGGAAAGGGACAGACAGAGAAGGCAAGATCTTTAGCTTCAAGGAAAAATACATTTAACATCCTATTCAGGGCCTTAATGGAAGTGTTAATTAGCATATGTGAGAATTGGAATGACACCCCCTGCTGGGACATTGTGAACTCTGGTCCTGTCAATCAGAGCAACTAGCTTGGAGGTGTGTGTGTGTGTGTGTGTGTGTGTGTGTGTGTGTGTGTGTGTGTGTGGACAGCCCTGTTTCCTGTTTCACAGGAGGCTTCTGGGAGGAGCAAGTCTTTTTCGTTGCTGGACAGGGGCTTGGCGGGAGAGACAGGCAGGATAGGGAGAGCAGGCAAATGTCATACTTTATCCATGTGTTATACTTTAATAAATACTTAAAAGACTAAACTCTTGCTAAAGGTTCTAATTTAAGGTGCCCATTTGTTAGATTTTAGGCATCATAGCTAGAATTTTAGGCCCTTACACATTGGCGACCACGAAGTGAACGCTGAACTCTGCGATCTTCTGATCTAGCTAACGTTAAAACTTTATAACAGTAAACAAACTAGGTATGCATATTAAGAATTCAGTGGGATCACCTACAAATCACTTAAATACTAACAAATGTTGGTGCTGATTTGGTGATAATGTTATCAAATCTCGGTCTCTGGATAATATTGACAGAAAAAATCCTATAAGAAACATCAAAGAAATTGTTACACTGCATTTAAAACCTTTGAAGAACAAGGTGACTGACAGTGTTTTAATGGTTTAAAAGAGGTACAGTAGCAATGCATTCTGCTATCACTGGTTTGGAAAGCAGTACAAGTTTTAATAAAATGTAAAATTTTCCAAAATGTTGTATTATTGGGCAGAGGATGGTTTGTTCTAGTTTTGGTACAGAGGCTGGTAGAGGGTATAAGATGACAGCATCATGGCAAGCAGAAGGTGGACAGTTTGGAGAGCAAAAATCATAAATATGTGTGAAGAGTTTTGGATTATTCACAAGTGATCACACTTCAGGTTTTAGCTCCACCCACTGCTCCATAGCAATAGTTTACATGGACTTTTAAGTTAGTGACTGTAATAAAAATTATTAGACCTTTTGACTTGAAAACTCCAGAAATAACCTCTTCTAATATTCCATCACATAAATTTTCAACAGGAAAACCAGAAGACTAAGTGTAGGGGTGTCCCTGGAGCTGGTTTGTATTGGCTCATTAGAGCAATTAATTTTCCGCATGGGCATTTTTACCTTGGGAATTGGCCAATTCTTCAAATCAGGGTTTAAATGATTATTTTGTTGGTTGTCTAAACTTAAAAAAAATAAATAACAGAAAATGTGAATAATGCAGCTTAAGCTTAAAAGTATGTTATGTGTACATTACCAAAACAAGAAAGAAAGAAAACCAGTTTGCTAGTTGTTAAGTATTTGCCAAAAGGGCTAGGGCCAGGTCTGCAGAGACTTTTACAAGAGAATGTTAGCTCTTCAGTCTGAAAAAAGCAGGCCCAGGCCACTGTGAGCGCAAATGACCAGAGCAGGGACTACAAACTGCTGCCAAGAGTGTGGGGGATGTGCCTTCTGAGCCAGTTCTGAATGAATAGCTGTATCTTTCTTCACTTGTTACAGCTTTCTGTTGTGGTTACAGCAATTAATATAACCAAGATTTAGTAAGGTGGGAGAACTCTAGTAACCTGATTTACAGACTGACAGCTGTCAGACATGCCTCTTGCTGCCTAAGAAACTGTCTATTGACTCTAAACTTAGCCCACTAATGGGTAATCTTTCTGTACCCTCTGGACATGGGTGGATGTATGGTTGATCTACAGCTTTGTGGATTGAAGTCTTTGTCTCTGCTGGGGCCACTTGATGAAGGCAAAATTTTCCCATCATACCCCAGGGCTATAATTTTGCACCATGAAAGCCCAGTCACCTTCTCGACCAGTACAGAACAGAATTATTCATCCTTTTTGCCTTTTTTAAAAAAAGCTCACTGCTTTACAAATGAGATGTTGTATAGAATATTGCTTTTTCATTTTTTAATAGGTCTTAGAAGGGAAAGAAAAGGGACACTACTAGGGATTGAAATGGAAATTTAAAATAAAATGATATGAGTACCATAACTAACGTCAAAGATTAAAAAAAAAAAACCTGGGGCAGCTAGGTGGCGCAGTGGATAGAGCACCGACCCTGGAGTCAGGAGTACCTGAGTTCAAATCCGGCCTCAGACACTTAACACTTACTAGCTGTGTGACCCTGGGCAAGTCACTTAACCCCCACTGCCTCACTAAAAAACAACAACAACAACAAAACCCACCTTTTATTTTATCTTTTCTTTTCCTTTCTTTTTTTTTTTTTGCTGGGCAATGAGGGTTAAGTGACTTGCCCAGGGCCACGCAGCTAGTAAGTGTCAAGTGTCTGAGGCCGGATTTGAACTCAGGTCCTCCTGAATCCAGGGCCGGTGCTCTATCCACTGCGCCACCTAACTGCCCCAACCCTTTTATTTTATACAATTAAAGCAAATTATTTAGATTTTACTAAGAAGTCACCTGTTTTCTTTCTCCTCAATGTCAGATGTACTGGCCAGACGCCTAGGTATTGTAGGTGTAACATATGCAAGTCTTGTTCCTTTATTATCTTTCTCCTGAAAAATAGGGAAAAAATTAAAGTTAAACTAAAATACAATCAATATTTATTCAAAAATGCATAATTGCTTAGCTATTAGAACTTAGAAGAATACAATTAGGGATCATGTGTTATAATTTTGGCTCTGCCACTGTATGATCTTGGGCAGATGATAATTTCTTAGGACCCTGGTTTTCTCATATATAAAAAAAAAGAAACAGAATTAGATAACCTCTAAGATTTCTTCCATCTCAAATGCCCGTAACACTACTATTCTTTATTTATTGTTTAATCCTTTTACCTTTTATTAAAAGATCAGTTATAGTTTGGAAATGAAATGAAAGAATGAAAATCCCATTACCATTCTGTGAAATTTTCTACAATTAGTAAAAATACATTACTCAAAATAATGCAATTTTGTAGCTGGAAGGCTATATTTATTCATTTCAAAGCTACAAATACCTTAAAAATTATTTTTCATCTGATTCAATAAAAGTATAAAATTTTTTTGCTGATTACATGTTCTGAGTTTTTGGCACTTCAGAGTATTTTTGCACACTACATTACATTTAGGTTAACAAAACAAGTTTATTCTCACTTTTTGCTACTATTGAATCATTGTATAAAACTGACTTTAAATTAGTTCAGGAAACTTTATTATTAAAATAATTAAATGGTGAGCTAGTCTTTACTGTGTTGGGGGGGAGGGGGAGGGAAATCGTTCTATACGCTATAACTGGAAGGGCAGCCAGCAAATGAATCCTGAACATGTATCCTGGCCAGTAATCACATATAGGCTAGGACTGGAGGACGAAATTGGACCAGCACAGAACGCATTTGAAGATCTGAAAGGCCTCTGTGCTAGAAGAGCTTAGGTTTTCAAGACCACCAGTGCCCTCCTATGTGACTGTGAATCACTAAACACCATAATTTCCAAAAAATCAAAATTGGAAGTGATCTAAAAAGAAAATAATGAATAAGCATATAATATGAAGGAGACTATGGTACATCACTAAGGATGATGTATGTAAGACATGCAATAGTCATAATATTACTCATACTGTTTGCCAGGCACTATCCTAATTGCTTTATAATTATGATCTTATTTGATCCTCACAACCACCCTGGGAGGTAGGAACTATTATTATCTCCATTTTACAGATGAGGAAACTAAGGCAAACAGAGGTTAAGTCACTTGTGTAAGGTCACACATATCTACTAAGTGTCTGAGGCTGTATTTGAGCTCAGGTCTTCCTGACTACACACCCAGTAGTTTAACACTATGCCAATTAACATGAAAAACATGATCAAAGGAAGAGATAGGAAGGACACATGGCAAGAATGAGCCACAGAAAATGAAAAGTACTGATGTATTAATATCTACAAAATGCTAAAATAAGTAAATAAATCCCCACTGAACAGTAGTCTGACATTGTATGGAGAATTTATGGGAGACGATATCAAAGAATGACAAGATAAGAAAATTCATTAATGGGTACATGAACCCAGCAAAGCAATCTAAGGCTTAGATTGTAAGAAAAACAGAGGTATAGCCATATTAAATCACAGAATTTATTAATCCAGGCAATTAATACATTTTACTCCAGATCTAGTATCTGTCTAAAGCAGATACTCAAATGTACCGGGCAAGGTATGCCATGGTAAATTTTGCTCTTTCTCATCATTATTAAATATGCAATTTTTCTTCAAGGATAGTATGGAGTTGATCTAGTAGCATACGTCATCATTCCCGTAGGCTCCCTAAGCCAAGAAGCTCACAGTAGTGCAAACAGTAATTGCCTGGAGTCATGAGAGTTGTCACTTATTAGTTATTTCACTGAAATTCCGTCAGTCTTAGTTTCCACATCTGTAATCACACTAGTATTGATACAGAAAAGCCTGGCTCTGGACCCGAGTTCAAGACACTTCACCTCCCTGGACCTCAATTTCCTCATCTGTAAAAATAAAGGGGTTGGAGGAAATGGCTTCAGAAGTCCTTGCCAGCTCCAGGCCCATGATCCTACTGAGAGTTTTAGCAGATTATTGGAGAGAATCCAGTAAGAGATTTGGGGTACCACTCACGATTATTAGCTATCATATTATGGGAAAAACAGTTCGACACAAGTGTGACAACTCACCTTCTCTTTATTGTCCAGTGCAGAAGAAAGCCTGGGGCTGGAGGCTGAGCGCATGACCCCCGACATGTCCTTCTCTTTCTGGGCTTCTTTAGAGGCCGTGATTTCTGCGAGGGCACCATAGCTGCCCGTCTTTCTGAGACCAAGCCGCCACGAAGCTGGGGATTCATCTTTCCTCTCGTCTTCTTTTGGAGAAACCTTTGTAGAAGTTGGAAACTGCTTTTGTTTGAAAAAAGTGGGGGGGAAAAGGTACAGCCATCATATTAGGACTTGAATCAAGAGAATGTAGGCAAACATAAAAACACGATCATAAGAGGAAATACTGTTTTCCTATGTTAATGACTTCATCAATAATGAGGACATCCATAGCTGAAAAAATGGAATAGAATTTTACAAGTTAGGCTTACGAAAATACACTCCACACATTTTAATCACACAGAGACACCAAGATGCAAATCTAGACAAAGCAGAAGTGACCACACAGTAAAAATTGAAAACCATGCAGACGTAGCACTGGCATTTGGATTAAGTTTGTTATGTTGTAACCTAAAACAAATTCTTGTACATACAAAATCCTCACCAGAAGTTTTTCACCCTTACTGGGCACAAGAACAATGCCAGTTTTGCGTAACCCCTGCCTCCATGATGCAGGATCTATTGATTCCGCCACAGGAATGATAGGAGGAATGAAATCATACTAAAGCCAATTAAAACATGACATGTAAAGAAATGAAGATTGAAAGAAAGAACACAAAAGAGTTAAGAAAAGACACCATATTCATTTGCTCACTTAAGTCCAGAACTAGAAATATTGATCTTAGTCTTTTAAATAATCGAGAATAAACTTTAATCTTAACACAGAAGACAGCACAATGAAAGAAGTTGTTAGAGAAATAAGCTGTATTCCCAAGACAGTTAAAAATAAACAACATTCATTAAAATAGCAAGCCAGAGTATCTAGTGCATAGAGGTAGCTCAATTTAAAAATATAACAAAAGAACCAACCACTTTTGAGGCCAACAGACAAAAAAAGTGAAACATGAATTTTGGGTTTTAGTCAGTCATACAGCTTGCTTTAAAATTTTTGTTGTACAGATTCAAAAATGGGGAGAAAAGCATTGGGTTTATTTTTTGATCCAAATTTAATATAAATTAAATCACATTAATTCTCAGGGAAACAGAAGCTGGAATATTTAAAGAGATAACAAAGGTGTTTATTCTTGAGAGATCCCTTAAAAAAAGATAAAGTTTTATAACTTAACACAATTCATCATCTCAGGAATGATTTCTGGTTGATGATGACTCTAAGAAATTCGATTTTCATAACTAACTGAAAAAGCCACTCAATTCCATGTGATTATGAGCTCCAAGAAAACAGGAATTACATCTTATGTTATCTTTGTATTTTCTTCCCATAACTCCTCCTACAATATTCTGCACAAAGTATATGCTTACTAAAAGCTTGCAGGAGTAGGGAGATAATTAATGGGTCTTCACATTAGGAAGAGAGCCTCAAAATTAGCAGTTGAGTATTAGTTTCCATGAAAGAAGAAAATTCCGACCGCAGACTGCCCAAGGCCAAAACTACTCACCGGAGTCATTTATGAAACAAGAAAATAATGATACGATTTTATAGGCATACTTTGTTATAGGAAGGTGATACTGCCCAATATGATTCTCTGACATAGCTCCAAATAATTTCTGACGGTGTCTAAATTATACTCTCCTCAATGGGTGAAAATTTGCTCATTTAAAATAAAGCACTGAAGTTTTTGAAGGCAATTTTGAAAAAAAAAACCCTTTAACAATGGCATCATTATTATAATAAATGTATATTCTCTTCAAAGGGTGACTAGCTTTGAAGATGATTAGTCCTTTGTATGGATTAGTTCTGTTCAACTTGTTAAGAAGTGAGAGTACAATATACTATTGAAATTTGTACTTAATTTTTAATTAAATACCACAGAAATGTCCTCTTGCCTATAAACAGGGGTACTTTATAGACTTTGAGTTGAGGTTTTGAATTATAAGCCAAGTAACCAAGAAACACTAGAGACACCTAAAAAATAATATCTTCAAGTGGACTGTTTTACAAAGTAAAATAGGCTGACAATTTTTTAGTACTAATCTATAGAATTAGATTAAAAGGCATATGAAGAAAATCCAGTTCTTCAAACAATGTGCCTTATTTATGTAATTAATAATAACTGTACATACAATTAACCAGAACATAGTAGAATTCTAGTCAACCGAAGTTCTGCTGTACAAAGAAAAGAACTATGTTTTAAATAAGACAATTTATTGTATATGTGTGAAGTTATTAAACAAATGATCTATGCCCCAAAATATCTGTAAATGGACAGAGTGGAAGAGAATCTACAGAGTCTAGAAAGAGATGGAAAGGGAAGAATAACTAGGTGGATAAATAAATGTTACTTGGTGATATGTATTATTAGAGGAACTGAAATATATCAGATTGAGATGGAAATATGAATCAGTAGATCTCCTGAATGGAAAATCAAGAAGTTGCCTGAGATGGTTTTATTTTAACACTCTTCAAATTAAATCAAAATAATCACTGGTATTTGTTGGCTTCAATACAATGGTAAATGAAGGGGAGGATAGCAGTAGTTGTGATAAAAGTTCTGATGAAGTAGTTGTAATAAAAGTTGGTGAAACAAGTAAATGGAAAGTAAGAAGCACAAAATGCTACGTGTGCCATTATTGAAGAAGGAATAGTTCTAGAAGGTGGCTGTGTATTCCTTTGATGCATTCTGGCCTTAGAATCATTCATTTCAGCAAATGAAGATTAAAAAAAAAAACTGAAAAAGAAAATAATGAAGACATTGAAAATTCCTTCAGTGACCATTGCTAAGAATGGAGGTTCAAGGCTCATTCAAAGCTCATTGATAGTTGAGAAAATTTTACAAAGCTCCTCCGAAATTGAGTATGATATGATGCGTGGAGATTTTATGAATATATTTGAAAGAGGGGAACTGATCCCACTAGGGATGTAAGACCCATTTAGTTGGTTGCTATTATTGTGGCTTCTGTTTATTATAGTATAAGTTGTTGTCACCAAAACTGTTGAAGAAGGAATCTAAGCAGGGAGGCATCGGTGACATGGATTTTCCTAGAATAGTGGTCTATCACTATGAACTGTAATACAAGCAAGATTTAAGACATTGGTCCTTGGTAACTCCAAAAGTCGGTTGATGAAAGTTACTTGAGTAAAAGCTGCTACTCAAGAAAATCACTTAAAGATCAGTTATTGGTTTCAGTTCACAAAACATGTAATGGCTTACAGTTTTCATTATTCATGCCAAAATTTATTTATTTTGTGCTTTTTTGAATAAAAAGACATTTGTACATTACTGATAGAGGCACAAGATCCATGCACTGATGTTTTGCTTTCAACTTAAAACAGTGGAGGCAATTTTACTAATACTCTGCTAAATCAGAACTTTAGTGTTTGCCATCACTACAAACAAAATTCCAAAGTGGGTTTTTGTGTAGATGAAGAGTATGTAAAGAGTATGCACAAAGTAGAGGACTATCCATTTACGTGACAAACTCTGTGTAATGAATGTGTTTGAAGCAAAAAAAAAATATGCATAAATAAGGTGATGGCAAAAAAGAAAAGGGAAAATGAATAAAGGAAAAGATATATATTACATAACATTGTCATATGCAAGTTTAACTGACGTGAATGAAGTTATTCTTAAGTAGATTAAGGATAGAGGTTGCAAAAACTTTTTTAAACTAACCATTGTGCCATCGTAGTTGGACTAAAAAAAAAATTAAAAATCAGAGTATGGTTGGCTTAAGGAAGCAGAAATACTACTGAAGAAAACCAAGATAAAAAACTGAACTACATAAATGAAACAAAGAGTAAGTCTGTTCTGGAAATTATAATCTTGAGTACACAGAAGAATCAATCTTCATGGAGGAAAAGAAACCAAAATTGTGGAAAATATCTTAGACTTTACCACTACCAGGGAAAAAAAGGTTGGAAGGGAGAACATCAATCACTTAGTCACCCAAATCCCAACTCTACCACCTAAATTAAAAATTTTAATAGAACTGATATGTATTTCAAGGATATTCTTGATGAGTACATTAGAAAGGACTAGGCAAGAAGCTTTTCACAAATGACAATCCATGGTAGATCACACTTTAGCACCACACAATTAATTAAAAGGTAGAAAGAATACAAAATGGTTTTTGGCTAAAAAAGTATTTGATTCAGTAGAACAAAACATTATCAACCATAAAAGCGCTCCTTCAACATGTCTCCCACACAGTCAAAATTATATAAGATCCCTTGAAATAAACCTGATTTAATGATCCTCTGTTCTATTTGATCGCTAATATGAAGTGAGCCATAAAACAGATACAGATGCTAAATAAAAGGTTTTGGTCCTTGTCACAAAAAAGCCAGTGCACAGTTCAAGTTGAAGATTCTCTATAGATGAGGTCCCTCCAGATGCTCCTGTATGCAGGTGACATGTGATACATGCCAATTGTATCAACTCTAAGAACACTGCAAGGCCTCCTTAAATGAGACCCACAATCATGCAAAAGATGAAAAATCATATGGGTGAAGAATGCCTATTATTCAGATTTTGAAATGCAATTCAATGGAAATCTTTTAAGAGCTCATACACATATCATATAGGAAAACAAAGAGACAATAAACTGAACTCAGTGGTGAACAGAAGAATGGTGGGCTGGATTGTTTGGGGGGAACTGAAAAATCTTTTCAGTGACCCTAAGATTCTACCTGAAACAATGGCCCTTCTTTTTAATAATATTCTTCCAGGGATTTTTCTGTAGGTGTCATAGAATACTTGAGTTTCAAATATTGAAACTAAGGCTGGCCCAAAAGACAATGAAGAGGTACACAGTGAGGGTGAATAGAAAATGTATGCACAAAAGAGAGGATGTGCTGATTCCATAATAAGAAAATGGTATAAAATTGCATATTTATTCCACTAGTATCCTTGTGATTTCAGAAAAATAAGAGGAAAGTCCTGCACATTTAGTCAATCCTTGTGCTGAACTGAAGGGAGGAGATAGACAAGAATCACAGTGGAACTATATATAGAGCATAAATATGTAGTGAATAAAGACAAACTAGCTAATTCTTTTTTTTTTTTTTTTGGTGTGTGTGTGAGGCAATTGGGGCTAAGTGACTTGCCCAGGGTCACACAGCTAGTAAGTGTTAAATGTCCGAGGTTGGATTTGAACTCAGGTCCTCCTGAATCCAGGGCCAGTACTCTATCCACTGTGCCACCTAGCTGCCCCATGCTAATTCTTAATAAGAAGTGGAGGTAAAGAAGGAAAGCATTCCAGACATAAAGAAAGGTCAGTGAAAAGGCACAAAGATGGGACCTAAGAGTGTCCTGGGTGACAAACAGAGAGAAGGCCAGTTTGGCTGGATGGCAAAGGGCAAGAGGGTGAATAATGTCCAAAGAGGACCAAAGTCCCTCCCCCGAGAAATGTTGTTATCATCAATGAGATAATATTTTAAAGTGCTGAGCATATTGTCTGGCACACAGTAGGTGACATATAAACATTACTATTAACTCTGTGGGTGGTGGTGAACTCTTTAATTTTATTCTATCTCTTCTGCTTTCATACCACCAAAACGTGGAGTGGATTTTTATATTTTTGTTTGAATTAAAAAAAAAAAAAAGATAGACATGCACTGAGAAAGCAGGTATAAAAGGGCAGGCAAAATATTCTGGTAATAAAAGTAATAATCTCCTAGTCCAGTTTTCATTAGAATTAACAGATGAACAGTTCATATCTTTTGTGTCAGAAATCATTATGCAGAGATTATAACCTTGCAAATTATTTTCCCCCACCACAACTGTTAATAGTCACAGAAAATTTTTACAGTAGTGAAACTATTGTTTGGAGGCAACAGAGGCAATAGCTGACAGTGACTTTTGGCAAGACAAAGAGGGAGAGACAGCAGTAAAAAGGGAGAGAGGAGGAGACGGAATGTCTGGTATGAAGACAACCATAGAAGTTGATGCCACTGGACTGCAGATGACATGGAAGAGAGAAAGGTTTAAGAAGACAGGAGGCAGGAGGGGGCCAGTGTGTGAGGTACTCTGAAGATTTTATAATTTAATATTTTATCTTGAAGGTCACCAGTGTTTACTGAATGAGAGGTTACTCTGGAAGATTTGTGGCAGTGAGAACCACCATCCATCTAGTATAATGGTTCAGGATCGAGGTGATAGGAGCCTGTACCAGGACGGTGACAGTGTCAGAGAAAAGGAGCATATATGAGAAATGTTATATAGGCAGAAAAGATAGGTCTTGGCAACAGGTTGGATATAGGGGATGAGAATGAGAAGCTGAGGATGCGATTGGTGATTGGGAGGGGAGTGGTGCTCTTAACAAGAATAGGAAGGTCAGAAAGAAGGGGGGGATTTGGGAGGGAAGACCCTATGACCACAGACAAGTTCCTTACATTCAGCTTCCTCATCTCTAAGAGGGGTATAATGACAGCTTTAGAACCTACCTCACATGTTTCTTAAGAGGTAGACATAAAAAGAACTAAGGTATATAAAAGCACTTCATATATGCTAAAATTTAGATAAATGTCCACTATTATCATGCAAAAATTGATAGGTTTAGTAAAGTTCCCAAGTTTTCCCATCTTGTAAGCCTAGTGTGACTCTATAATATATGATTTGTTTTATTATCAGTGTTCATTTCCTCAATGTTTTTTCATCCTGTTACAAATGACTGAAATAATGAAAATTGCACAGGTATCAATAAAATACAAATATTACATGGAAATGCCAGTTTAATCTATAAAAACCTGAAAAGTGGCTTCATGTTCCAAAACCAAGTATTTTATAAACAAAGTACTTTTAAATTGAAATTAGCCAATAATTTTCAATATGTAATTGTGAATAATCCATTTTGGCCTTGAGCAAAGTGCACATTAAAATAAAAAAATTTTTAACTTACCTTTTTAATGGGTGATGTAGGTGTCACCTGGCCAGAAGACAAGGTAGGTGTTGTGACAGCTATAGGAGCTGCTGGCACATTGGAGGTATTGGTGTTAGTAACAGATGCCATTGGTTTTGTTTTATCTTAAAGACATAAAAGCAAACATTTGGATATTGAGAGACAAGACTAAAAATATTTTTGTTCAACTTGTATGGCATGAAAAATGTTTTTTAAAGTCTTCTTTTGAAATTATTTTTCTAAAAATGAAAAACTAAAAGTGATATTTGGGAATTCTCAATATTGTAAAATGCAATAAATCATGAAAATAAATTAGAAAAAGGTCCAAGAAAAAAATATCCATTACAAAAAAAGAACACAGGTAGAATTTATTGCATTTATAAATAGAATCTGATAAAACATGGTAGAGAAAATAAATGTGATCAACTATTGGAACTTCATGTGAGTCCATAAAAACAAACTAACTCTCTCCTCTCTCGTTCCTTTCTCCCCGCCAACCCCCCCCCCCGCCCCGTCCCCCCCCCCCCGTCCCAAGATGATGAGAAACAGCACTGACTAGACATAATTTCAAGCAGAATAAAGTTAATAATCCTCATTGCAATAGAAACTGAAATATAATGTACAGGAGAGTCCTTACTAACTGGGGACCAAAAAAGTTTGCCTAGCATGTAGAAGTGTGCAGAGATAAAAGGTGGAATACTTACTGATATGAGGGAGGAGTTATACATTCCTAAGAAACACTCCTGTACCCCATCCTACTACACTCTACTAGTTTTCAAAGGAATCTCCCATTTTAGTGTTAGTCTTGTCTTCATGTTACTAACCTAATAGTATGCACTTTGGTTTTTTTTGTGTTCTTTCTGGTAATGGTATTAGATTTTTAATGATTCATTACCTCTTTTACCCAGTTTCCACAGCAAGTACAATAAATGTTTGCAAGGTGGGAAATGGGGACAAAAGGTGTAAATTGTGGCCATATAACAAAGAGGGAAGAAAACTACCAAATTTGGAAGTCAACTAAAACCTCATTAGCATGTACAATGAATACCAATGTAGTCCTTTCTCTCTTCTAACTTAATATGGACTGGTTAAAAGAATTAAAGTGGTAAAAAAAATGATAACTTTTCTTTCTAAAGAATTAAGGGATTAAAAAAAGACTTTCACAAATCATTCAAAAGAAAATCCAAGTTTTATCCTTTGTCTTGAGCTTTCTTTTTTGTTTAATAAGACAGCTGTCTGTTTTTTTCTAAATAGGTAGGTAAACTGTTCAAGACAGTTTTAAAAGAAGTTACTTTAAGTAAAATATTTTCACTTACAAACTACTATAAAAGCTTAAAAAGAAAAGACAAAGTTTCACACATTAAATAGCCTTTAAAATTTTTTTATCTTGCAAAATGAAAATGTAAAGAGTCTTCACAAGTGAGATTTAAATGTCAAAATAGCTAAGGGATAAAAACTGCTCAAAGGTTAAGTTGAAGATAAAAAAAGGAGGGAGCCAAAGGCTAGTTCTTGCTGGTATCATGTTCAGAATGTGCTATTTTAAAACATACAATCTTTAGTATATAAAGGAGAAAGAACATGGAAGACAACCTTAAAAACTGATAAGTAAGAATGAAGCATTGTTGCTATTGAAAATTGCCAGAAAATGAACCCAGATTAAACCAATGAATGAATGAAAATTCATTTACTAAGCATTTACTATATGCAAAGCACTGAGCTGTGGATATAAAAAACAAAAACAAAAACAAAAAAATAGTAAGCTATTACTTGCTGTCAGAGAGATCACACATTTTAGCTGCAAGGCAGATGGAAAGATCCCACACTCCTTAAGTACCTGCCAAAGCAGACGGTAATGCACTTTCCCTAATGTCATTTTCATTTATGTAACTATATCCATCTCTAATGTTTAACGATTCATCCCCTGCCAAGGTTGTGAAGGCAAAAACTTTCTTTTGGGGGCCCTTGAGTAGCTACGGTTGTTGAGATGGCACAGCATGCACATCTCCACTAGGGATGCTTTGTAAATGATGTTGTAGGGGCCAGGCTGGCCAAGAACAAACCAAAACAATGATATACAAGAGCTAAAGAAAAGTTACGAAGACAAGGGATTCAGACAACCAGACAAGACATATATGCATGGCTAGGTGTGGGAACAACTGAATGACACTGGGGCAAATTTGGGAAGAAACACCTGTGAGCATATTACAGATTGGGAGAAAGTACAATATGACTTAACAAATATGATGCTTTGTTTTCAGAGCTGAGAGGACCTTAAACTATACCATCCACAGCAAGCTCAATAAAGTCCAGGCTTGTTTCAAGTTACTATTTAACCTAATAGATGAAAATGCAAGGTTCAGATACATGAAAGTGAATTCATACAAGCAAGTATATCTGCATGTACATATGTGGGACCTTCAGTGCAGATGAGAGGGCATAGAAATTAAGGAGGGGAGGCTTGATTTACAATGATTTTCATTCTCTGTCTCTCTCACTTGTAAATGATATAATTTGTAGAATGCCACAATCAACAAAATATCAAAATAGCAGGTACACTGAAGGGCAATGGCAGACTAAGTAGACTGCTGCAGATTGTTCAAGCAAGAATTTGCATAAAAGATATCTAGAACCTCTCCGATAAAGGCCTCATTCCTCAAACATACTAAAATAAGTCAAATTTATTAAAAAAAAAAAAAAAAGGAGCCATTCCCCTCTTGAAAAATGGCCAGAGGATATGAACAGGGAATTTTCAGAAGAAATCAAAGTTATCAATAGTCACATGGAAAAAATGCTTTGAATCACTTCTGAAGTACAATGAAAAAAGCTGAAGTGGATGTGGAAACATAGGGACACTCATTTACTGCTGGTGTTTTGAAGTGGTCCAATCATTCTGGAGAACTATTTGGAACTATGCCCAAAGGATTATAAAATTGTTCACACCCTTTGACCTAGGAATACCACTACTAAGGTTGGTATCCCAGAGATAAAAGACAAAGGGACAGGATGTACAAATATATTTATAGCAGCTCTTTTTATGATGGCAAAGAAGTTGGAAGTTGAGGGGATGCCCATCAATTAGGGAATTGCTGAATAAGTTGTGGTACATGTTTAAGGGAATACTATTTTGCTGTAGGAAATAACAAGTTGGAAGGTTTCAGAAAAAACCTGGGAAGACTTATAATGATCTGATGCAAAGTGAAGTGAGTTAAACCAGAAGAACACTGCATAGGGTGTACACAGTAACAGTAATATTGTAATGAGGATTAACTGTGAAAGACTTAGCTACTCTGATCAAAACAATATTCCAAGACAATTTCAAAAGATTCATGATGAGAAATTCAATCCACAATGGCCGGCCAGCCTGTGTGCTATATCGATGCTCACGTAATGTTAAAAGATCCAGATAAAGGCTTAGTTCCTTCAACACTGGGTGGAGCTCTCTATGAACTATTTATGCCACCATAAATGTCCACAAACATGGACAAGTTGGTTGGTGATCTGCTGCTGTGACTGAGGGAGTGCCCACAATGAAGAGATCACAAATTCACTGAAGTACAGCAGTAGCATGTTAGAATTATATGAAACTTCAAGAACTGCTGGAGTTCAGAACCTGACTGATCAAGGCCTAATAGGCAAGTTTAGCATGCAAAACAAAATCTGTCCAATTGTTAATGCTCTACGTTAAAACTGAATGAAAACTGGTCCATGTACTAACTTCCCCCTAATAAACAAAAACAAAAGCACCTATATCAATAATTTAAGAAGATGTGAGTTCTACATATTTGAAATTACTCATCTAAAAAGATTTCTTTCTAGTCAGAATGCTCTGCATATAGTAGGCACACAAATAAGCACTTAGAGAAGGAAAGCCTATTTAGTCAACTACATAAAACAATTAAAAAAAAAAAGATAGCTAATAGTTACTGGCATATAATTAAGATTTGGTCAACAAACATTAAACACCTACTATTTGCCAGGTACTATTACCAGTCCAATTTGTACCTGTGAGCAAAATATATGTTTAAATTAATATATTTTTTCTTAACTTTTAAAATATTTATAGAGGTAGTATTTGTAATTGCAAAGAGTAGCAACAATCCAAAAGACCAATGGCTGGTAAATAAACGAATAAACTTTGGTAGGGAACACTGTGGGACAATGGAAGTGGATGGAGTTTGGAGTCAAGGACCAATTTCTTTGGGCTTTAATGTCCTCAATTTTGTTAGAAAGGGGGACCTTGAAGGTCTATTCCCATTCTAAAGTTATGATCCTATGTATACCAATGTAATGGAATACTATAATGCAAATCAAGTTAACATGAAGATCATGAGAAAATCTGGATCTTTGTAAAGCAATACTAAGTCAAGAACACTGAACAAGAACAATATGCACACTTGACTACAACTATACAAAAATACAAAATTATATACAAAGAGATAAATAACCAGTGAACTGAAGGAAATAAAAGGAAAAGCCACTATTATGCTTAAATAAACATTTAAAATATATTTGAATTGGCTCAATCTTATTCTATGTTGTGATACTTTATGTGCAGAATTATATGTAGGTTGCTCCAAAAATTTTAGTGTGCCTTTAAGTTTTGGGGGGTTTTTTGTCTTGAAGTTTTAATAAGCTTTAAACTGCACAAATTTAAAATTAAAGGGATGAAAATTCTTCAAAAGTTTAAATGACTTTAACCAATGATTTTTCTAGTATCACCTTCTTTTAGGATTATAAATTGGCCCTGTGAAAGGATGAAAAAAATGTTACTGGAGACAAGTAGGAACAATGTTAAGGACCATCAGAATCTGCTCTCTAGAACGACACTACAATGTGGTTTGATGAAATCATATACATTACTGTCAATCCTTGCCAATTAGGGCAACATTACACAGGGTGTATAGGCAGAATGTAACATATACATTTTGTTCAGGAAATGACTGCTGATCCAAGTCTAAGAACAAGGTGTGACTCTTCCTTTACTAGTGAGATCTCACTTTAAGAGGTCATGAGAAGTCTAAAAGTCCTCTGATCCTTACAACATTTACCGGTTTCCGCTTCTGACTCTGAGTCGTCTTCCTCATCTTCTTCACTAGAACAACTGGATTCATCTTTCTTGCCTTCTTCTTCCTCGTCTGCCTTTTCGTGCTCCAGAGATTCAATACTAGTTGCATTTTTCTCTGGCTCAATTATTAATGTCTCTTTACTGTAGGTGAAAAACAGATGCTTAATTACAAAATCTTGCTGAGCACAAAGCTCAAATTTTACAAAGGCTATCTCGATTCCTGAAAATCAAATAACTTTATAAAAATTTTTCCCCCAACAATAGTGAGGCTCACTTAAAGATTTTACTTACTTTTTAAATGCTTTTTGTGACTGGTTGTTATCCATATTGGCTGTAGACTCAATTAACGGAGACTTCTTTTCTCGCTTTTCGCTATGGAGCTTTGACAAAATCGTGAGTAGGAAAAAAATACTATTAAAATTATATGAAGCAGCAACACGTACAGTTACATTTATTATGCACATGACCTATAAATGTCAATCATTTTCTTTAAAAAGGATCTATTTTACCTGAAACATGAGAGCTGAGGGAGAGCAAACAGTGACAAAGTGGACTGTTTTCAAGCTTCATACAGAGCTCGACTGAACTACCTAGTTATTCTTTACTTTTAGTTCCATTTAATAGCCATGGTTCCCCACCTAGATAAGCATGAAAAAAGTAACTGATGGGTATTTTGGTCAAAGAGTATTAATACAACCAGGTGTTAGTTTTTGTTTTTTTAAGCAGCCAGAAGTTCCTACTTACTTCTAACCATACTGACAGTCAAATTGCAAAATTTGCCTAGAAAAAAACCCCAAATGCTTTGATAACCTTTTCCTGACAGGGGCCAAAATTTATTTGACTGCAAGGAAGAAATTAAGAAAGACACACAAAACACCAATGGAAAGGAAAACTGCTAACATTTACCGTTTAAAACTAAGCAAATTATCTATATGTTTTATAGAACTCTTAAACATACCAGATTTTGTTTCTTTTGCAGTTCTTCTAAATATCCTAGAATGTCTTCGTCTGCTACATCAAAGGCAGTCTGACCCTACGTGGGGAAATATTTTAAAAAGTTAACATATTATAACATTTATTTTCTTTATAATTATACCAAAAGTCACCCACGTGCTTGAGTAAATGACCAAGAATTGTGTCCCCAGGGGATGTTTGCCCAGCTACAATCCTATATATGGGAGAAGCTAAGCTCCTATAACTCCCCCTTTATTCCCACTCAACACCTGCTACATCTATTCGGGTGCATGTATGGATGTATACGCATGTACATATGTACATACGTGTGCACGTGTGCGTGCAAAAATGCATTCACATTGGTTGTTTTCTGTCTTCATGTGGCTGGGCAAGGAGAGTGAGCACACCCATTTGATAGCGAAGTGCCCAAACCATAACAGGCTTAAAAATGAAATGTCTAAAAAATGCAATCCACACGAACTATGGAGCAGGTAACGGCACTGCCCTATTCTTCACTTTTCTAAATAAGCTGTAGCTTCAGAAACCACAACTCATCAAGTTTTAAAAAAATATTCAGAAAATAATCTGTCATCCTGTTTCTGTTCACTGACCCAACAGTCTACATACTTTGCTTTGCTGTCCTGCATCAGTCCTATTTACAGTCACACTAATTAATACAAGTTTCCAGAATGACAAAAAATTCATTCGTTAAGAAAATGGACATGCTATACAAGGATATGAGCTATATGTTGACAAAGACATGATTAAGTCTCAGAACCAGTGCTTTTTCAAATGGAAAACAATATTATATGAAAAAGCAGTTCAAGCTTCAGAGATATTAGAAAACTCAAATTGTAATCAGAATGTGACTATATGGAAAATTCCCAAATTAAATTAATGTGACTTTGGAAAGGACATACACTTCCTGTTGTGGTCAAAGTCAGGGTATACATAAATATATCTCAAATTACAAATGAAATTTTCTGCTTATACTTCACAAAAGCAATATTCTACCTGTATTTATTTGAAAACATGCAAATACTTGTATTGAAAAAGGATATAAAAATGAGTTTGGGTTAGAGGGAACTCACTATTAATTTCACCTATAAAAATTGCTATTGAATTTTGTTGTGCCAGATGAGCTTACTGGTCTAGCCAGCATTTCCCCTTCTTTCTTGGCCCAGGGTAAGAAAAGTATTTGTTTCTTTTTCAGTTTCTAGTACTGAAAGTCAAAGGTAGTTTCCACATAAATGGTATATTCTTGAACAAATGGAAAATTTCAATTTGGGCCTATAGTTATCCTAGATATTCTAAATAGAATGTTTTCCTTCAACTGACTGGCTATTATTCTACATTGTCTCCATAGATTCAGTGCTATAAACGAATGCTTTTTAAAGCAGCTTTGATGAAAAAACTCTGTTCAGAGCTACTGATTTTTAAATTTTGGCTTTGTAATGAGCTTGGTAAAAGAAAGGGATTATTTGTGCAAAAGAGTTAAAAGAATCAGAATAAGAATAGTCCAGCGTGGTCAGAGTTTTAGATATCGTTTAGTCTAATTTCCTTCTTTTACAAATGGAGAAAATGAGGTTCAAAGAACTTTTCAAGGTCAAATTGTAACTGAACCTGAACTATAAGACCCAGCTCCTAATCCCCAGGATCCAATGGAATTTTTACATCACTACTAATAATATAGTTTGAAGCATCTGTCAACACTCCCACTCAAAAATAAAATAAACAAATATTGAATTAAATAGGAAGGTGTTGTTTTATTTACTAGGGGTATTCCTTTTTAAGGATAAAAAATGTGGCCACCTTACTAACCTTTCTTTTCACTTTTTCCCTCGACAAATGAGTCTACTTTGCAAACAGCAGCTGATAGAGAATAAAAACTAGAGTAAAATGTAGGCTGTGAACATGGAAAAAATAAAATCTATCAATTTAACCTATGAGCCTAGACATGCACTCTAAATAGTCTACAGGACATTTATAAACCTAGTACTTGTCAAATAACATACATCATGTGACTCAACAACCTTTTAAAACTACTCTGCTCTACCAATTAAACATTGTTTTAAAAGAATCACACTATGGGGGTAGCTAGGTGGCGCAGTGGATAGAGCACCGGCCCTGGATTCAGGAGGACCTGAGTTCAAATCCGGCCTCAGACACTTAACACTTACTAGCTATGTGACCCTGGGCAAGTCACTTAACCCCAATTGCCTCACTAAAAAAAAAAAAAAAAAAAAGAATCACACTATGGAACGATTGATTTATTAATATTTAAGACTATTGGCAAGATAAGCCAGGAGGATATATAAGTAGTCTGGATGGAGAAGATGAGAATTACTAAATCATCTACTATGTTGAGGTGCTGTCTTGAAAGTGAGACTGCTTAAAAGAAATTCTGCCTAATTACATAACATTATCTGATAGGTCTCACTCTACAAAGCCTAACTCTATTTTATTAATTTACTTTTTGAACTCAGGTACTCCTGAATCCAGGGCCAGTGCTTTATCCACTGCGCCACCTAGCTGCCCCTTTAATTTACTCTTAATAGTCTCACATTTGTATATTTATTTTGTCACAACAAAAGTGAGCGAGCCTGGTATTACACACTTTTGACTTGCTCAAGGTGACAGTGCCAACAGGTGGTAGAGTCAGACATAGAACTCATCTCTAAATCTAACACCTCTAAAAAAAAGAGGAATGATTTCCTTTTAACTTAAAAGAAATAAAATTCCTCATGTCCCTTAATAGTATGGACAAAATAATTCTGCAACTAATTTAAGTCTTCATGACACCATAAAAAATGCACACTCATTGTTGTATAATTTGTTTATGGGCAAAAACAAAAATTCGTAGCAGAATGGATAGTATATATTCTAGGTACATCACAGCAAAATAATTCTTCTATTTATTAAAATATCAAAATAATCAATTGTGATACCATAGCTTTAAAGTTATACATCCATAAGACATTTAAGTTAGGAATCCAAGATAGGCAAAAGGTTTCCAAATATTTAAAAACAAAGTATATCTTTTTTCCATTCACATATAGAAGTCAGGAAAAAATGATTTGTAAATCTTACAATGTGTGGTTTTTTAAATCGTTTTTCAAAGTCACATTCCCAAACCAGTTACTTACTTTTGTTGCTGCTAAAACATTTATATAAACTTTCCAGAGTCCATGTGATTTTTAAGTGTGGCAAAAATCTTTACTGTATCGTTACAGAAGTATAGAAGAAAAACTGCAAATTCATATGCAACACCAAAAAGATGAGCTTATCTTGACACAACAAAAAGTGATTTATGTTTTGATAACTAGAGTGCTACAGAAACATACGGTTTTATTGTTATAATACAAAATTATCTATAAAAACCACAGAAAAGCCCAATGAAATTAAAAAAAAAACAAAACCCCCTGAAGTGATTAAAAAGTAAATAACAGAATTGAGACTTAGAAGGGCATAATGTTTATTTTAAACAAAAATACAAATTAATCTGAATAATCTGTCACACAATGCTTCTAATGTCTCAGTACCTTGGTTTTCTTATCTATAAAATGGTGATAATTAGAACCATCAACCTCCAAGGGCTGTAAGGAACTTCTTTGTAAATCTTAAAACACTATATGAAGTGAGCTATTACTATTCCCAGTAATATAAAATCACTGGTACTATTAATCCATCAGTAAGTAAGTAGCTTTCTGAGATGATATGCAAAGTCTTTTTATTTATTTGGGGAGAGGGAGAGAATGGAGAGGGGGAGGAGGGTTTTATGGACCATAAATTCCTTTAAGGCAGGTGCTATGTGTTTTTAATCTCTCAATCCTGAATGCCAAGCATTATGTTGTACACATAATACATGCTTAATAAGCAGTTGTTAAGTGAACTATCAGTATAGAATAGTGTGATGTTCAGTTTTGTCTTTCTGTGACATTTCTAAAAGCAAGAGATATGGTAAAATGTGTATGCTGAGTCATTTCTACTCTATCACTGCAGTGGAACCAGCAATTCCTATTTTGAAAGTTGGGGAATCAAAGATAGTTCAGTTCAATTCAGTAAATAGAAAGTTATATGTTCAAAGTACATAGCTTAGAACAGGATAGCTGAGACACTCTGACACCAGCATGCAGGTAAGTGTGCATTGGTGCTACTGGTAACTAATAGTACAAAAAAGGGAACTAGTAGGAAGCTAGTTCAAATATCACAAGTTTTTCAATGATGTCAGAGCAAGAAGATGAAGAGAAGATCACAAAAGTCTGAAACCTTAGGAGGGAGCTACATAAAATCTCTAAACAAATGTTTATAAGTGTGAGTTTGTTTTGTCTGGTGGGTGTGGGGGGTGTTTGTGCCAGCAGATCCTAAATGCCTAATTAAAAATATGTATAACTCTGCAATATTTCCATGAACCACTGAAAAATGCCATCATTATTAGAGGGAAATGAATCTAAGAGAGACAAACTCGAAACCAGATAGAGACACATGCACACACATAGGGGATCTCATCCACAGCAGCCAGAATTCAGAGGAGGAAGGAGCAGCTGTGTCTGCCCCAGCTACTGACCAATCCGTCCACAAATCTGATTTAAGGTAGTGCACTTGAGAAGTACTACAGCAATATCTTTTCAAATATTTCTATAGCATTTGCATATACATTTTCACATCTGAGCCTCAAAACTACTCTGAAAATTAGACTGGGTAGATGTTTCTGTTTTAAAAAAAATTTTAATGAGGCTTAGAAATGCTAATGATTTGTCTATTATAACTAGTAAGTGGTTAGTGTTAGTAGACTGGGTCTATGAGTAATTCACTCAGTCAGGGGGGCTTTCTGCTCTGCTATTTTAGCTTACTACCTAGTAACTAGAATTAGTAATAATGCCCATTAGAAAGCATCAGAACAAAAATATGTATGTTGATCTTTTTATGTATATGTAAAAATGTCTGTGCCCCAATTATCAATAAACATGACAGCAATAAAATGTATATTTTGATATTTAATCCATCCTAAATAAGGAACAATTTGAGAGTTAATGGCGACAGTGAAGGATGAAGAATGAAAAAAAGAAAAAGAAAAACCCAGAATCTCCTAACTTCCTCTTTTAAGCTATAGGATTATTGTATTAGTGGACCTACCAGAAACTATAATGAACATTGATCTCAAAATAATGTTTCTTTTTCTTCAGAAAAAGGTCAGAAACAGATCATATAAGGTACTCAAAACAAATACAAATTTAGGAAATTCACTCTCTCTAACCAAAAAAGGCCAAACACCTGTGATTATTAATTCTGAAAGTACGACACAAAAATGAATTGGACCATCCATGTATTTTTGTATATCACTTGCGAAGGTACGATTACATTTCTTACACTAAAACGTGCACGTTTCAATAGCTTACCACTTTGTTGATCATCTCCATATCACAAAGATTGTCCACTAGAATGCGACAGGCTTCTTCTTTACCCCAATGAGCTGCAGCATGAAGAGGTGTCCAGCCATCATAATCTTTAATATTTACATCATAGCCTGCCTGTAGTAAGAGTCTAAAGAAATCATATAACAAATTAGGGAGGCAATAAGTTAACTTTGGGAATTTTTAAAGCTGATCATCAATTTGATTTCATGCACATTAAGTCAAAGTCGGGCAATAGGATGGGGCTAACTACTTTGCTTTTCATATTTCAACATTTTCTCATGTGATGTTTAAACTGGGACAGGCAGAAATTAGTTAAGAGCAACCCTGGAAGAAGAGATCCTAAATTGACAAAATGAAGTATTATTCTGTGGCGGATACAATTTCATTTTCATTGTCTACTAGGTCTGATATATGAGTTTAGTATGAAAAATTTTATTACTACTATTATTTTTATATGAGAATTTTCTTAGGGCGAATCTAGTTTTCCTAGTCTGAGCCAAGTAGCGAATTAATCTGTCCACAAATCTGATTTAAGGTGGTAAGCTTCTCTAATTGTCCACACATTATTTGCTACAGGGCAAATTTTATTTATAATTATTTACTATTGATTATACACAATTATATACTATTTTCTATATACTAAACAATTATTTACTACAGGGCACCTAGATGGTACACTGCATAGTGTTGGCCCTGGAGTCAGGAAAACTTATTGAACTGAGTTGAATCTGGCCTCAGACATTTACTAGCTGTATGACTCTGGGCAAGTCACTTAGCTCTGTTTGTTTCAGTTTCTCATCTGTAAAATGAGCTGGAAAAAGAAATGGCAAACCACTCCGGTATTTCTGCCAAGAAAACTCCAAGTTGTGTAGGGTCAGACATGACTGAACAAATTTTATTTTTTATGATGTATAGATTTTGGAGTATACACTTGAAAAAAAAGATTTAGTGTGGTCTTATAGGATAAGAGAAACAGCTTATACTATATAGTTGCCTTTACGATTACATTTTATTTTACACAGGAAATTTTTGAGGGAAACATGACAATTTCTTCATAAAGTTTTTAAAAATATGAAAGGATTTTTATTTCACTCTAGAGCAGTAGTAGAAAGCAAGAGATTCTAACCAACATTACTAGAATATCAGTAATAATTTTAATAAAATGCAGAGTTGCAAAAATTGTTAGCATGCCCCTTTAACTGTATATAGGCATCAGTCTTACCTGTTTTTAGAATGTTAAGCTCCTAGAAGGCAGAGAACAGGCCTATAACTTGCAGGCAGAACAGCTCAACACACAAACACTAAACATTTTAATAATAACAATAATAGTAATAGTAAAAAAAAACCAAACTGATGAACCTTTACCTCACTTTCCATGCTGTGAGCTTGAGAAGTCCTTCTTTTTACCTACAGGAGGTGGCAGTGATATCTAAGGTATAACCCTTCATTTACATTTCAAGAACTTAATTTATGGCCTAAAAATACACTTCAAATAGTAGGTGCTTAACAAAAGACTGCTGGATTACTGAATAATTCTTCCTATCTCTTAGTACAACCAAACAAATATCAAGTGATGAAAATATTCCCATTAAGTCACATTTTCAAGACATTTCTGTGTTGGGAACTCCATAAGTAAAGGTAGAAATCACATGAGAGGTAGACACATATATCAGAAGGAAGGTTAAAGTACAAAAACCCACTATATATTAATTAAAACAAGATCATCCACTCTAGGAAATATAAAGTATGTGTCTGGGGGAGGCTAGGACAAGAGTAAAGGCAAGGTGAATTAAGGAAAAGAGGGTCTTGGAAGGAAGAATACAAGGAAGAGGCTACTGAAATAGTGTAGTAGAGCAGTAAGGTAAAAAAGAAAAAAATAGCTTTGGAAGGAACAACCAGGAGCTATGGACCTGAATTCTCTTTCTGATAACGGGAGAAGGTAAAAGGACAAGAAGGGCAATGGATATGTTAAGTGAGGGATACATGGATTTTCAAAGAAAGAAAAGAGTACAGAAAGGAAGCAACAGAAACATTTGGTAGAGGTATACCCAACTCTACCTTCAGAGCCAAGTAGAATCTGTGTGCGGAAGGTTTTTTCTGCAGATGTAGACAGAAAGCTCTGCATCACATGATTTATGAGTATTTTAAATATGGCTAAGTTTCATTCTCAAGGACTTCTTAATCAAGAAACTACTGCTTCATGTAAGCTCTGCTATAGGCTTCCTGTAGGGACTGAGCTTCAAGTTTCTGATTTGTAAAATAGGAAAAATACCTGAAGTTCATAGTACATGAACAATGTAAAGATTTATAAATTCCTAAATTCACCAAGCCCATCAGAAATGTCTTACACCTTTACATAACAGTTAGCTCTTTTGTCTGATAAAGCCCAAAACAATAATTAAAATGACACTCTGTGAACTTTCTAATGAAGTTGAATAGAAATTTTCTATCCTGATAGATGTGTTCTTACTTTTAAGTGACTTTCATGTTAATTTAAAAAGTACAAAAATACAGTAGAAAAACTTAACTGGAAACTAAAGAAAAAAAAACATACACACAAGTATATATGTGTGTATACATTTCAGAAAAAAGTCACATCAAAACATATTTGTTCTCCAACTTGAACAAAAAGGGCATTAAATAACCCTTAAAGAGTTTCTTCAGAACAACACTTGGGGGAGAAGGGAGACCAATACTTGGGATCAAGATAAAAAATAAGAAGATGAAAGCATTATTATTAGCATAGGAAAAAAATGCCCTGCTCTTTAAGGAAACATTACTTACTTTAAAACTTCTGTGTAGCCTTTGGCGGCTGCTACATGGAGGGCAGTACCACCAGACTTTGCATGTCTAACATCATTGATGTGGCCACTATTGAGCCACTGTCTTGCATCCCGAAGCATTATTCGTTCTTCTTCTTTACGGGCTGCTTCTATATCGACCCCTAAAGCAGGTGGGAGGAGGGAAAAAATGATTTTCAATTTTACTTACATTAACCAAGTTTTTATGCTAAAATAAACCAAATAAAAATGTTTCACGTTTAAGAGGAATCAAACTGTCAATTTACTAACAAGTGTGTGTGTGTGTGGGGGGGGGGGGTGGTGGTTCAGAGGCATTACAGAATTACTTATAAGATAGTGTTATCATCTCTTCCTCAAGACTACACCAGCTTTGACCATCCTCCCAAATTCTAGTCCCATGTCTCTAAATGTCCACTTGGAAATAGCCAACAAACTCCAAAACAAAAAACTCTGACTTCTGTATTTTTGGCAATGGCTCAACCCTTTTCCTGGTCAAAAATTATCTTGCCCTTGTCCTCTATTTGTCTTTATGCTTGTTATGGTATTTTAATTATGTATGGATTTTATCTTCCAATCTTATTATACAGTGTTTCAATGTAATTTCTCCTTTGGGTTTCCAATACCTAGCATAGTACTTTTCACTTTGTAGGCACTAGCTAAATATCTGAATTCTGTTTGTCATGAAAATATTCTTTCCCTCTGAATAAATACTTTGGCCTCTTACTTACCTGAGGGGATTAAGACTGTTCCGTAGAAAGGCCAATCAAGTGAAGTAGACAGAAGAGCAATATAAGACATGAGGAAAAGTAAGGGAAGCATGACCCACAGGGGAAGAGGATATAGTATTAAGGCCTCTTTCACCTCCTCTATCCATTCTAAAGTGTCCCCATCCTCTACTCTCAGTAGATAGATTGACCAACCTTAAATAAGGTTAACTCATACTCCTGTGAGCTCTGTATCACCTTCGATTTTCTCCAGGACCTTGTTCCATCTCATATTCTCTCATCTTCAATCTATCTTTCTCTATTGGCTCATTTTCCTATCCTAACTCAAGTCTCCTTATCCTGAAGGAAAAAAAAAAATCCTATTTTTGTGCCATCTCCTTCAAGCTATAATTCCCCCTAAATAAGACTGAGAAAAGTTTATACTTTCTGTCTCCATTTCAACCTACTCTATAAACCACCTACTCTTTCACACTTCTCAGGTGTTACTGATGAAATCTTTAAAATCTCAGTCCTTTACCTTGATCCTTCGCTGACACCTGATGTGACCAATCTCTCCCTTTTTGATATTATCTCCTCTCCTCAGCTTGTTTTTCATCTTATCTTACCACTTCTTAGCTGGCTTACCCAATACAACATCTTAGTCTTCTGGCTCACAAAATATAGATTTTACTATAAGGCTCTACTGTGTGTCAAGTACTGTATGAAGCACTAGGGGCAGAAATACAAAGGAGACAGTTCCTGCACATGATCACTGATAAATCTACACATCCACTCTTGATTTATACCCTGAGTTCCAGTGCTGCTTTTCTCCTTGCCCAGGGAGGATATATAACAGTTTGTACAAAAAGGAGCTTTGGTTTCTTGTGGATGGAAACTCATGAGGAATCAACTGTATGCCACAGCATTCAAGAAAGCTAAAGAAAGTTTAGGGTGTATTAAGAGAAGTTTCATGTTCCAGGATTTTAAAAATGATGGATGATCATCTGAAATTTGACTTGAACAGATCACATCTAGAGAATTATGATCCATTCTGGGAACGACATATACAGAAAGACAATGGTAAGCAGGGGAATACCATGACAGCCAGGAGGATTGAAAGGCCTTTATGCCACAATAGGACTGAATGAAGTAAATGTAGATGTTTGGTAGAGAGAAGACCTAGAAGAGACACAAAGGACAGCTAACTTGAAATCGCTGTCATAAGAAGACTAGCCTGGCTTGGGCCCAGACAGCAGTGGTAGAATGAAGAGAGTGGGAAAGAGTTAGATTTTAGTTTGACATAAGGAAAACCTTCCTAACAGAATCATCTCAAAAAGCAAAGGTTTGTTGGGGATTCTTGTTCAAACATGTGTTGGTCTAGGTGGCCTCCTATGTCCTTTTATTTTCTGAGTTTAGTAATAGTTTAAATCCAACAGAGGTTCTATGAAATAATCCCATCCTCTTAGATGGGATCAAAAGTTTCTCTGGGTAATTGGTTTGAGATGCCAGACATTTCTTGTCATAACCACCCTTAAAGCTAATTAAACATTTTAGTTGCAAGTAGCCTTTTTAATCCTTCCCTTCAACCTCTGCTCAGATGTTCATTCTGGAAAGAAAAAATGACAAAAACACTTTAAATAGCAAGGTGGGAAATGATATTAAACCAAATACTTAACACTTTGAGAAATCAAACTCAACAGGGCACTGGAAGGCCCTTCGGGACAGGCACCCTGTGGCTGTATTGTCAAGAACTCAAGATATGTTCTACCGACCAACTAACCTTCCCTTCCCCTTTCCCCCTTCTCTCCCAGCCAGATGCTGACCTGTCTCATCAACAGGCCATGCTTCTTCACACCCATGAGAAAAGTGAGATTAATTTCACCATGACCTTGAGGTGCATTCCCTACTTCTCAACAGTTGGAATCCAGTCTTCTTCAGATCCACCTTTCTTCCTTGGCCATCCCCATCCCCCCCCAACCCCCCATCCCCGGACAACAGGCTATTCCTGGATGTGCAAGAAGCTTCTAGCTACAATCTTTCTGATAAAATGGATAAGTATGCGGCCTTACCATCCTACATGCCTCACCTCATTGAGCTTTGCCCATCTATTCTGTTGATACACTCTTCTGATACCCAGGCACAGCGATCTATCTGCCCTCAAGAAACACCCTAAAGACCACTTGGCCTTGTGACCTGGCCTCCCACTGCAGGGTAAGTCAAGCCAAACTTGACTTAAAAGGACTGTCTGTTTTCTACTTCTACTGCCAGAGCAGGCCTAGCACAGCACTTGTACTGAAGGTACTGAATTCTCTTTTGTGCTAGTGCCTCCCCTGAGATGAGCTCCAGTGTATCCTGGATGTAGGTGTCTGCACACTAACTAACACATGAGACTGTCAGCTCCTAAAAAGCATGGTTTGTTTTTGCCTTTCTTTGCATTCCTGGTGCAGAAGCACAGTGGCTAGTGTATATAATAGACAGCTGATGCTTTCTGACTTAAGGGTGCTAGAGACTTGTCACAAAAACCCGGGTTCAAAGCTTGCCTCGGTCACTTGCTAAATGACTAAAAGTCACTTAGTCCTTATGGGCCCACAGTATCCTCATCCATAAAATGAAAGGGTTGGTCTAGATAGATCCTGAGGTTCCTTTCAGCTCTAAATCCATAATCCTATGATCATTTATTCAATCAGCATTTACTATATGCCAAGCACTGTGTTAAGTACTAAGTACAAAGCCAAAAGCGAAACTTCTTATTCTCATGGACCCTCATTCTGACAGGAGATAGCATGTACAGAAAATTTACAAGATGAATAAGAAGGGAGGGAGGACGTGAACAACTGTGGAATGATAAACCCTGACCTTCATTTGGATCTACACTAATTCTACCAACGCAGATCACAGCAATTCAAGGGCTCCTTATTCAGTAGGAGTTTCGTTCATTCCTTTAACTAAACTCTTCATGGACAATATACTAGCTGTGCTGAAGTCCTCCTTCTGGTTTTTTCAATAACCTGAGCTGTCCATCTGCTGTCTTTCATTCTCAATATTGAGGTGAGAGACATCCTTGATAGTATTTCATTCTACTTCTCACAAAGAAGCCAGGGGATAACACCCCATGGAGAGCTTAAATTCTTCAAAGAATGTAGTGTTCAATTTTTCATAGGCATGAGACTAACATTCTAGAGACTCAAATGATTTGGTCATAGTTAAGAAAAAAAAACCCCAAACCAGAATGGAATGCATTTGGAAGGACACATATCCTTTTCATGCATCACTTTCCCAGTCTTTTAAATGCTAATTCATAAAAAAGAAGGAGGGAAGGGAAGGGGAGGGGGAAGAATGGAGGAGAGAGGAAGGAAAGTACTTGTTAAACACCTACATGCTATGCTAAACTCTTTACAAATACTGCCTCATTTGATCCTCATAACAACTTGAAAGGCAGGTTCTATTATTATCCCCGTTTTAGAGATGAGGAAACTGAGATAGAGGCAGGTTAAATGATTTGCTCAGGGGTCCACATAACTAGTAGATGTCAGCCTGTTTTTTAACTCAGGTCTTCCTGACTCTAGGTCCAGCACCCCATCCTTTGAACAACTTAGCTACCTTTAGAAAATTTAAGACTCAACACAGCAAAAACAATTGATTTGGAAAACAAATCAAGGAGAGATAATTTAAAAGCCATCACCAAAAAAGGGGTGGGTGGGTTATGGGGACTAGATAACAGAAATCTTAAAAGAAAAATGTCCAGATCTTTTATAACCAAAGGACAAAGTTAAATGAGAAAGAATTCACCTGCTACCTCCTGAAAGAAATTCCAAAGTAAAAACTTCCAGAAATCTTACAGCAACAATCCAGAAAGTACGAGCTCCAGGTTAAAGAAAAAATACAAGTCACCAAAAAGAACTCAAATACTGAGATCAAAGCAGACACTTCTAAAAAGGAGCAGAGAACTTGGAATGTAATATTTCAGAAGACAAAGGTTATTTAGGTATACAACCAAGAATAACTTATCCGGTAGAACTGAGTATAATTCTAAAGGGGAAAAAATTGTATCTTCAATGAAAGAGTACTTCCAAGTATTTCTGATGAAAAGACCAGAGAGTCATAGAAATTGTAAAGATCAAGACAAATACAAATAAACAATCCTAAGAGACTAAATAAGGAATAAACTGTTTACATTTTAATAACATTTACATATGTCCTTGCAGAATCCTATCATCATTAGGAGTCATAGAGGGAGTCCAATTAAACAGAAGGTCTGGGAGTGGTTGTTGTGATCTACAAAAAAGAATGTAAAGAGCAGGGAAAAGAATCCATTTGGGAGTGGAGAGAAGAAGAGGAAGACAAGGGAAAATTATCTCACAGAATTCAGGTGAGCAAGTAGAAGCCAAACGACATTTTACTTAAAGATGGAAGGCAAATTAAAGGAGTTAGTCCTTAGAAAACACTCTAAATAAGGATATGCAGGGGCAGTTAGGTGGCGCAGTGGATAGAGCACCGGCCCTGGAGTCAGGAGTACCTGAGTTCAAATCCGACCTCAGAAACTTAACACTTACTAGCTGTGTGACCCTGGGCAAGTCACTTAACCCCAATTGCCTCACTAAAAAAAAAAAAATAAATAAGGATATGCAAAATATTTCTAGTTCTTTTTGCTGAGGCAAAGAATGAGAAACTGAAGGAGTGTCCATATATCGGGGAACAGCTGAATAAGTTAAGGTAAGTAGAATACGATTGTATTCTAAGAAATGATAGAGAGGATGGTTTCAGAGAAACCTAGGAGGACTTGTGTGAACTGATGCAGAGTAAAGTGAGTGAACTCAGGAGAGCAATTTATAAAACAACAATATTATAAAGACTAACAACCCTGAAAGAACTTTAGGAACATTGATCAGCATAATGATGAATGAATAATTTGAGAACTCATAATGAAAAAATACTACCCACCTCTTGATAGGGAGGTGAAGGACTCAGAGTGCAAAATGAAATCATTTTGGGGGAGGGGAACAGGTATTTTTCTTTCTCATTTAGGGAGGTGAGGATAAGAGGAAAAGAAGGCCATTTTTTGCTGACTGAAGTTTTTGTTTTTAAAGTAAGGAGACATCTTTAATAACACAGCAGATAAAAGTAAGCACATCCAGTTAAACATAATAAAATTTAATTTTCCACCCAATCAAAATTTTGGTAGCTAGAGTATACAAACTTACAAATCATTTTCCCTCCTTTCTCTGAGAGTTCAGCCTGGCTCACCACCTTTCTCTTCCCAAACCCCTGTCCTTTAATATCCATATAGATGCTCCATCAAACTCCCTAATCTCCCATTCCTCCATCTCCTTATGTCACATGGCCGACTCCTTTATTCCACCACAGACAAACACAAGATGGTCAAAGTCCAGATCTTGCTTTACCCCCAAGTGTTCCATTTCCTATTAGAAATTCTGACATACCTACCTATTATATGACTATCATTCCATTTCTCCTTATCCTTCATCCCTCTAATACTGTTCATTACTTTTCACTTTCATCAAGACCTCCATCCCTTCCACTCCTCAATACTTTTTCAGATTATTACCTTGAATTCCCTTTCCTTTCTCTCTCCAACCTTAACTCCATAGTTAATCATTTCAATTCTACTTTTAAATTCCTTTGCTTTTTTGTTCTATCCATCTTTCGTCTCTTGCCAAATCTCAACTCTGGATTACTTCCACCAATTGTCTCCTCCACTCCTACTCACAAACTGATGAATTAAGCTGGAAGAAATCCCATAATCATGCTGACTGAGTATACGTTACAAAGTCAAGCTCAACTGGACCTGCAACACAAGTCCTTTTATATTCCACCATAAATGGCTCCCTCTCTCATTCTTCATAAAAAGTACTACAAGTAGGGGCAGCTAGGTGGCACAGTGGATAAAGTACTGGCCCTGGATTCAGGAGGACCTGAGTTCAAATCTGGCTTCAGACACTTGACACTAGCTGTGTGACCCTGGGAAAGTCACTTAACCCTCACTGCCCCACCCAAAAAAAAAAAAAGTACTATAAGCCTTCTTTTTCTTCCTTAAGACTGCCACATCTTTTCATTTGCAACTCCCCCCAGCTAAAAATTGAGGCCCTTTTATGTGAGCTCCCTCATCTCCTAGTCTCTTCATCTCAAAAGCTCTGGGCATTTCCTACATTTTACTCAGGTACTCCTGACTCCAGGGCCGGTGCTCTATCCACTGCGCCACCTAGCTGCCCCATCTCTTCTATTCTTAAAAACCTTCACTAGATGCCACCATCCACTCAAACTAGCATCCTATGTCTCTACTCCCCTTCTTAAACAAAATCCTAGAAAATGTTGCCTCCACTCATGGCCTCAGTGTCCTTCCTCACTTCCTCAGTCTTTTGCAAATCTTGCTTTTTCCACAAGGACCTTTTGTCCTTCTTGACCTACCTGCTTCAATAGACACTACTGACCATCCTCTCCTCTGCCCTGTTTCTGTAATACTTCTCTCTCTTATTTCACCTATTACATGTCTGACTACTGTCTGGTTTCCTCTACTGGGTATCTACATCATGGCATCCAAATATGGGAAATCCCCAAGATTCTCCCCTACTCTCTCACTAGCTTCACTGCCATGCAGATGATCCTCAGATCTATATATTCGGCCCTAGTCTCTCTTCTAAGCTTCATCCATGACCATCTATTGACGACTGGATATTTTTAAATCTCATGTTGCAGAAATAGTTAAATCTTAATATATTTAATACTTCATTAAAACTCTTTTCCCCTTTCCCAAACTTTTCTATTTCTGTTGAAGACACTAGCATCTTTTGAGTGTCTCAGCCCTAACCTGGACTCCTTACTCACTATATTATAGCAGTCAGTTGCCACACCTTATCATTTCTCCCTCTATAACATCTCCTTTCTACCCTCAGTTACTACCTCAGTTCAGGCTGTCATCACTTCTCATCTGATTCTTGCAAGAGTCTCCCAAATGGTCTTTTTGCCTCAAGTCTCTTAAGACTCCAACCCATCCTGTACAGTGTTGCCTTAGTAATTTTCCTTAAGCACAGATCTGACCATGTGACTCCCCTACTCAACTAATTCTACTAGCTTCCTATTGTCTCTAGAGTGAAATATAAACTCTGTTTGGCTTTAAAACACTACACAACCTGGACCCAAGCTGCCTTCCGAGTATCACTGGATATTACTCCCTTCCTGGCACTCTGCACTGCAGGGAAACTGGCCTTTTATCTCTCTGTCCCCTCTCCTCACTGCATCTCCAGTCTATGTGCCTTTGCACTGTAGTCCCCACTACCCTCCAGCCTGGAATGCATTCTCTCCTTACCTCTATATCAGACTCCCTCTCTTCCTTTAAGGCCGAGTAGAGGCACCCTCTCTTTTACATGAAGACTTTTCTGATTTCTTGCGACAGCCTTGTCTTTCAAATGATTTTATATTTAACAGCTTTGTATGTACTATGTATACATACTTAGGAACTTCATATTTATGGTATATATATATACACTTTTATATGTACTTGCTGCCCCTTCATTAGAATAAAAGCTTATTTTGAGTACAGATTATTATATTTTTTGTACTTGTATCCCATAGTCTGGAAGAGTGCCTGGCACAGAGAAGGCATTGATAAATACTTATTGATTGCACCTTTGTCTTATCTAGAATCATCATTTATTTTATTGAATAAATAGAAGTGAAACAGCCTCTTCTATCTTTTTAAATTTTTTTTGGTGGGGAGCCTCTTCTATCTTTAGGTGAATTCAAAATTTCAACCTTCTCAGGTGATTTCTATATCAAGTAAAATCTCCTTAAAATGTTTAAACTTACACAGTAAACATAATATATTATGCACTTTAATATAATATACACTTTAATTCACCATGCATGAACAAAAGTTGCTGAGCAACTCCCATTTTTAAAAGGGTTCTTTTTATCCAAATAGAGAGCAGACTGAAGAAAGAAAGGAGGAAATGAGAAAGTTGGGAGGAAGAAGAAAGAAACAGTACAATTATATATTGGAAAGCATCTTTCCCGGAGAACTAGAAAAAGATGGGGGGGGGGGGGCGGAGAGAAGAGAATCCTAAAATTGTCACTCAACTGATGGACAAATTGCTTATTGATGAGTTATGGATATAGGAAATGTATTAAATCATTGTTGATGAAAAAAAACAATAAGCAGGTGGGAGTTACTAGAAAAGCTATTCGGGAATAGGAAATGACAGAGAGCTACAGATTTTAAGTAATAAAGGGAGAGGAAAGAGCTGTATTTAGAACAGAAACCTATTTATAGTTATATTAGTTTCCAAAGCCTTATGTATCAAACCTGAGAGAAATACCACAGAATGTGAGAACTGAAAGAGATTTCAGAACTTATCTATAGTCTAATGAAATGTTGAAAAAGAACTCCTAACTGGGGCTTTGCTAGAAAACTCCTAGAACCTACACCTAGTAGAGGAAAACCAAAGAACTTCTGGATAGCTCTACTTTTTAGGAAGTTTTTCTTTGCAATCAGAAATCTGCCTGTTGGCAACTTTCACTCACTGTTTCAATCTCTGACCTCAGCTCAGGAGCCAGTCAGAACAGCTCAATATTTCAGGCAATAGCTACTTGAAGATAGCTATGATAATCTCTCAAACATTCTCTTCTTCCCACTAAACATCCCCAATTCTCTGAACTGATTTTCACATGGTTCTTTAATCATCATATGCTCTGAGTTACCAGTGTCATTCCTCAAAAGCCATCCTCAGAACTGATCACAATTCTTAAGCTGTGACCCGATCAGGACAAAATATTCTTTTTTGATCATCACTTACTTCAAAGTCATAGACACTAGACCTTTCTTTAAAAATATATTTTAATAGATATTTTTTAAATATTGCCTAAATTACCCTCTGCATCCTTTCCTGGAAAACAATCTCCATAGAACTTTTTTTTTTTAAATAAAAAGGAAAATAAAAAAATTAGCAAAAAATGTTCTTTATCAAGGGACCTCCCATCTCTGCAAAAGTTAGAAAATTGAAGAAAGCAATTTTCTCTCAAATCTCTTTTTGTCTTATGCTTATTTTTTGCACTTTCGCAACATTAATTTCCAATTGTTTTGTGGTATAGTTCTTCACTACGCCTCTCTTAATTCAGATAAAGATTCCATCAGCTTTCTTGGCTGTCATATGCCACCATTAATTCTGGCTGAGACTAAAGTTCACTAAAACACAAATATCTTATTTAAACAAACTTATGTAGCCATAGTTTTCTGATCTTTAATTTCAGAAACTTATTTTCTGAATCCATGTAAGATTTCATCTTGGCATTTATTAAATTACTTTTGATTAAATTCAGCACAATGCTCTAGGTAGTCAATTTGTTTTGAAATCTGCTTCCATTATCCAGTTAGCTATTATTTATAACTTTATCTCACCTATAATTTTGCTAAAGTATGTTATTTCTAACTTTATCCACTGATAAAATGATAAACAGTCTAACACCAAGCAAAGATTCCCCTGGGGTGTTTCATCAGAGACCTCCTTCCAAGCTGACTAAAACATTAATGACAAGTCTGTGATATTTATTCAATCTAATCACAATCTACTTAATTGTACAATCATCTGATGTGTATTTGTTTATATCCAATAGCATTGCGGAGGCCTTATCAAATGTTCTGTTAAAATCTAGGTAAAGTATATCTACAATACTCCCTTGAACTAGCAGGGAATAAGCCTGTCAAAAAAGGAAAAGCAAAAGGTTTATCTGGTACATTATCTTCTTAAATTAAGTTATACTTATTCTTTGTCATTATTAATTCCTTTTCTAAAAAGGCACTAAATATTCCTATTAAAAAATCTTCTAGAATTTTATTGGTAATTAAAAGTAATGCTGGGGCAGTTAGGTGGGGCAGTGGATGGAGCACCAGCCCTGGAGTCAGGAGGACCTGAGTTCCAATCCAGCCTCAGACACTTGATACTTACTAGCTGTGTGACCCTGGGCAAGCCACTTAACCCTAATTGCCTCACCAACCAACCAACCAATCAATCAATAGCTAGATAGATAAATAAATAAATAAAAGTGATGCATGCTGGCCAACAGGATGGAGACTTAATTCATTTCCCTTTTTTGAAAATCAGTACATTTATCTTTCAATCTTATGGTATTCTCTGCCTTTTATGATCTTTCAAAAAGCACAACCACCAGTTCTTTCAGATTCCTGGAATGCAGTTCCTTAAGGCTTGGTGACAAACTCACTAAGGAAAACTAGGTGCTCTTACTATCTTCCTATTTGCTTTAATTTGCAAGGCTCTAAAAAACCTTTTTACTTCTCTTATTTTCAGTCCAAAGCTGATTCTCCACGAAGAGAATCAAAGAAAGGCAGAACAGTTTTGCCTTCTCTCAATATGTATGTGTGTGTGTGTGTGTGTGTGTGTGTGTGTGTGTGTGTGTGTGTGTGAGATATCAGCTGCATGCCACTCAGCCTAATACACCTTCTTAAAATAAAAAAAAAAACAATCCCCCCCAAACCTTTTGTCCTTAGCATTCCTTCTAAAATTTATCATATTCAGATCTTCAATGTACCTGATAGATGATAACCATATGCTTTTGTATCAATCATCTTACTTGTCCTTCCTTCTCTCTTTTGTAGGCCTTTAAATCCTTTTCTACTCAAAAATCTCCCTCACTTATGTTTTTGCTATTCTGCCCTATCCATTCCTGTTATCAGCACAAAATATCATCAGACAGGTAGGCAATAAAAAAGATAAGGACAACAACCTGAAGAATGGCTTTTTTTTTTTTTTTTTTGCAGGGCAATGAGGGTTAAGTGACTTGCCCATGGTCACATAGCTAATAAGTGTCAAGTGTCTGAGGCTGGATTTGAACTCAGGTCCTCCTGAATCCAGGGCCAGTGCTTTATCCACTGTACTATCTAGCTGCCCCTCTGAAGAATGGCTTTTGAGCTCGTGTGAAGTAAATTGTATAAATGTACCTGTCAATCTAGAACAGAAATTTGAAAATGTCATCATATTCCTAATGAGGAACAGAATACTAAGAATCAAATATGTCTCCCAATCACCCCCTGGGCCACGCTGTAGCACGAACGGTGTGTCCGGGAAGCAGCGCTACACTTTAAGGAGTAAAAAGCCAAGAAACAGTAAGCCAGCATGAGCAGGCAGAGAAAGCAGAAGACCATCGAAAACTTCTTTGGGGGAAAGGTGGACCACAATACACCCTCAGAAGAAGAAGATAATAAGAGGGTCAAAGCTCCAACATCCAAAGAATCAAATATGTCTTCTTGGCCATTAAATTAAGACTGCAATATTATAATGAATTTTAAAAGTTTCCCCCCCCAGCACTAAGCAAATTCTTAACTATCATGAAAAGGGAATGAAGGGGCACCCAAAATGGAATTTACATATAATTAACACTTTTAATAGCACAAATGGTAAATGATGCGATGCTTTTTATTTTTCAAAAAACTGGTTTTGAATGCTCAATAAACAGCAGTTAGTTTTGGACTAATTTGCTACTTCTAAGGATAAGAGATAGAGAACATGAAGAATTTACTTAGAGATAATGAAGGAGTTAAAAAATTTCAAGATTATGCATGTAAAAGAAAATGAAGGCTTGCTCACTAAATCATGTTTATTAGTTGGGTAATCAGGCATAATAACTACTGAAGGATTTTTATCCTTTATAATTTATTAGCTCTATAATCATAGGTTGATATATTTTGAGCTATATCTATATATAGTAGTAGTAGGCCTCCACCAGTCACCGACAACCATGGATGAGCTCCTTGAAGAGCCACAGGCCACAGTGTGGCTGTGCAGTCCGATACGGGAGCCACAGCTCCTGAGTGACTTATAACCGGTAACTGCCGCATCCCGTGTTGTATCTACCCCATGAGGAGTAGCCTAGGAGAAGGTGAAGGAAACCCTGATTTTAAACCTATCTATACATAGTGTGACTATATCACACTACCTCTCAATTTGTCTTCACAGAGTTTTCTAATTATTTCTCTGGAATAACTAGAAAATTTGAGAGGAATTTACAATCTCCAGAGCAAATAAAATGTCAAGGCCCTTCTGAACATATGGCAATAGGATGGTCTAGTCATTTTCTTAGCAAACAGCTCTGAAAAATAAGTTTTGAGAGTGTTGCTTTAAATTACCTTGTCGATTAACTTCATTTTGAAGTAGCTCTTCCATTGCCTCCTCTTCAGCAATATCTAAAGGTGTGTCACCTTCACTATTGACAGCTCCTACATGTGCTCCTTGACCAATTAAAAATCTGCAAAATAAAGAGATTGACACTTAAGAAAAAGTTAAAAAATTAAGAAATGAAAAATAAAATGACTAAATCAAATTAACTGGTTAAAAAAGGGAACAATATAAACACATATTCAGAATATAAAAAGAATGTATACATGGGTATAAAGACACAAGTCTGCACATACATATATGTACACATTCTATTATATACAAATATACAAACTGTGCACATGTGTGCATATACAAACATGCATATATAAACATATACATAAGCGTGTATATGAAATATCCCACTAATCTTTGCACAGCTTTAATTAAGTTCCTAAAGCTTAATGCAGACAGCTACTGGTGCAGCGGATAGTGTTGGGCCCCCAGCCAGGAAGACCAAAGTTCAAATCTGGCCTCAGACACTTACTAGCTGTGTGTCCCTGGGCAAATCACTTAACCCTCTCTGCCTTAGTTTCTTTATCTGTAAAATGAGCTGGAAAAAGAAATGGCAAATCATTCTGGTATCTTTGCTAAGAAAATCCCAAATGGGGTCGGTGAAGAGTTGATACAAGTGCATCAAAGTTGGACAGAAGTGAAAAATGACTGAACAAAAAAAGCTTAAGGCTGTGCTAAGACTTGTAGGACATTCTGTCCAGCTCTATTAAAATTTCCATTTAGGGGAAAGCTAGGTGGCGCAGTGGATAAAGCACTGGCTCTGGATTCAGGAGGACCTGAGTTCAAATCTGGCCTCAGGCACTTGACACTTACTTAGCTGGGTGACCCTGGGCAAGTCACTTAACCCTCATTGCACATCCCCCCCCCCCCATTCCATTTAAAACTCTTCAAGACTCAGGAACTGTGTTACAATATTCTATCACTACTTACTTTGTCATACTGACTATAAGACTTTCTAAACCTGTATATTATATTCATGCCTTTTCATCTTACTTTCTACCTAAAAGGCCCTAGGAGACCCAACTAAGTAAACATTTAGCTGAAACAGATCACTGTCTTAAAATATTTCAATACTTATCTTAGACAAAATGGATCTAGTCTAAATTATTCTAGATGGTAGAACCAAGACCAATAAGCGTAAGTTAAAAGCAGACAGACTGCAGTGCCACACAAGGAAGAAATATATAATAAAAGTTGTTAAATGGGATTCTCTGTAATATAATGAATTTATAGGCAAAGGAGATACCCATTGACAATCTACTGAATGACCATCTGTCAGGGACACTGCTGAAAGGGTTTCTACACTGAATAAAAGATTGGCAAAGAGAACCGTTTAAAGTCTCTTCCAATAGCCACTAAGTGCCACTTTGGCAAAGTATTCATCCCTTACTTCTGAGTATCTCATGTGAATTTTGATAAATTCAGTATAACTGAGCTATAATAGTATCTGTCAATCTGTCAACAAGCATTTAATAAGCACATACTATATATTAGACACCGCGCTATGCCCTGGGGATTAGTCTCTGCTCTCAGAGTTTCTAGTCTAATGGTGGAGGTAACATGCAAACAACTATGTACAAAGAGACATACAGATTATAAATTTAGAGATAAATAGAGCATCAGACTGTTGCACTGTGGTGGCAGGGGGTGATGAGGTCTGGTCTAGACTGATGGCAGTGTTATAGGAGAGAAGGGGCATATACAAGAGAGATTACAAAGAGAAAATGGATTCACCTTGGAAACAGAATAGATTCAGGGCGTGAAGAGTGAGGAGTCAAGGTTGCAAATCTGGGTAACTAGAAGGATGACGGTACCATAGAAAGCAAAAAGGAAGTCTAAAGGAAGAGGGGAAGATTGTGGGGGGGATGGACACTGAGTTTAAGATAAAACAGTAGTTCTTTCATTGCCTCCAATGGACATCCAGTCTGATATGTCCCAACAGAGAGTTGGAAATGAAAGACCAGAGGTTGGCAGAGAGGTTAGGGTTGAACAGGGAGATTAAAGATGACAACTAAATCCATGGGAGATGATGAGATTCTCAAATGAAACAGCATAGAGGGAGATGTGAAGAGGGCTTCACTTAATTAGAAACAGCTGTATTCCAATTAATTAATCTGAATTCTGAAAATGATTTTCTTCTATACTTTGGCACAACTTCCCTTTAAATCACAATCCTAATTAACTCCACTAGTCAGCAAATTCATACAATTCCAGGATCCATCCCTTTAACTGTTGCATGTATGGTTATGTTGGGGTTTTTTTCTCCCTATGTCAATATTAGGCTTCTCAAGGCATTATTAATTTGTGAGACTCCTTAAATGTAAGATAAGTGTTCTTTTTATTTATTTATTTTTGTGAGGCAGTTGGGGTTAAGTGACTTGCCCAGGGTCACACAGCTAGTAAGTGTAAAGTGTCTGAGGCTGGATTTGAACTCAGGTCCTCCTGAATTCAGGCCCGGTGATCTATCCACTGCACTACCTAGCTGCTCCAAGATAAGTGTTCTTAAAGTGTTATCTCAAGGATTCAATGATATGTGTAAAATATTTTTGAAAGCTTTATGTTATGTGTAAATGCTAGCTACAGTAACTGAGAGACCCGTATAACAAAGCCTCCTCTTACTTTTTTTAGAAAGTCAAGGAAAAAAGAAAGAAAGAAAGAAAGTCAAGGAAAAGAGTGAGAGACAGAGACAAGGGAAGAGACCGAAGGATAAAAAAAGGTTTTGGACAAGCCAGCTTTATTATAACGAAAGGAGGTATCTATTGTACCTTATTATAGACCTCTAAAAATAAGTTTTGTTATCTGGTTGTCAAGCTCACAGCAGTATGAGAAGCAGGAAAGTAGATAAGATATGGATGTCATGGGCGGCTATTCTGAAAACAGTGAGAAATGAGAGCAAGGAAAAACCCATAAAACAAAACAAAGAAACCAAAATGTAACTTAAAAGTTCTGGGCTCAGTCAGTTCTCCACACTTCACTAACCCCTCAGATCATTACTGATATACTCAAAAGTACTATAAAATAATTTATAAATCTTTTTCAATTGGGCAATAAATTCCTATCAGAGGAAATATTTATTTCAGGTTTGTATCCTCCAGCCTCAGACACTTGACACTTACTAGCTTTGTGACCCTGGGCGAGTCACTTAACCCTCATTGCCCCACAAAAAAAAAAAAAAAAAAAAAAAAAAAGGTTTGTATCCTCATCCACCCTGAAATTCTACTGGTGATAAATGCTTCTTGGGTGACGTATAAATATGGAAGTGACCTGGGTTATTGAAGGGTATGTCAGTACAGTTCATCTCAAAGGTCCTGTATCAAGCTTGAAAGACTGAGTACAGGTTCTGTCTGGGAATATAAAACCTAGTTTAAGTTTATCAATACAGGGTGAGCCATTAGGTGACTTTTTTTTTTTTTTGCTATTGTACTCCATTAAAGCTACTAAAGCAGGGCTTTTTACAATTTTTGTGTTATGGAGTCTCTCTGGCAATCTGGCGAAACCTCTAGTCTCCCTCTCAAGAATGTCTTTAAATGTAAAAATTAAAATACTAAGAATTACAAAGGAAACCAAATATACTGAAACATAGGTATAAATTATTTGGAGGGGGATGGGGTGGGGCAGTGAGGGTTAAGTGACTTGCCCAGGGTCACACAGCTAGTGAGTGTCAAGTGTCTGAGGGCAGATTTGAACTCAGGACCTCTTGAATCTAGGGCCGGTACTTTATCCACTGCGCCACCTAGCTGACTCCTGAATTACTTTTTTAAAGTTCAAGGACACCAGGTGAAATCACAGATCCTTGAAACAGCAAAAGCACCTGAATCTAGTCAGTGACAAATAATATCCATCTCAAATGGCTAAAATGCAAATTGATACCTGAAAGGGATATACCTTAAGCTATGGAAGACAATTTATTTCTTAAAGGGATCTAGATAGTTGAAATTTTATTGTAATTTTATTTGTACTTGTAAAAAGGGTCCAAAGGTTACCTACCTATATTTCTACCTATTTTCTATGGGAAGGGCCAACTTACCCTTCCATCTTGCCACTGTTAGCAAAGTGGTATACGCGCAAAGAGAAGAGTGTTATAATCAGAAGACCTGGGTTTCTCATTAAGCTGTAACATTTCTAAGCTGCATGACTCCAAGTTATAATCTTTCTGATTCTCATTTATAGCAATAATAATTATACCATGGCAGAAGATTGTTATGAAGAGAGTGCTTGGAAAACCAGAAGGCAAAATCTTCAAGACTTTGGGGTATGCAACAATAATGGATTCAAAGCAATGGCCAAAAGCACTGAATATTTTTAAGTACAACTGAATAAATACAACTTTTTCAAAGCTAAAATCAAATCAAAGTTGTCAAAAGTAACACTAACAGGGGGCAGCTAGGTGGCACAGTGGATAAAGCACCAGCCCTGGATTGAGGAGGACCTGAGTTCAAATCTGGCCCTTGACACTTACTACCTGTGTGACCTTGGGGCAAGTCATTTAATCCTCATTGCCCTAGCCCCTCCCCCAAAAGTAACACTATCAATAAATTTACTCCCTCTAAGAGAAAATGTAGTACCAGCAATCCTTATATATGCTATGTGTTAAAAAAAAAAAAAGTCAAATCTGTCAGCCAACATCAATTTGTAAATGTTCATGACAGGTGAACTATGTCTTCACAATTTATTTGAGCATGAAGTATATACTCAAAATTAAACAATTTTTGTGGAGTTAAACATACTAAAATGATATATTTCTCAAATTTATCCATTTTGATAATACATTAAGCAAGTTTTCTCCCCTTTCCACACACAAAAACAAAACAAAACAAAACAAAAACACCCATTCCTATGTCAAAAAAGCTATGACTGGTATTTTAAATTAAATTTAAAGCCTTAATTTTATTTTTTATATTAAAAAAAATGAAATATCCCTTTATAATGGATATTTAACTGGTTTGAAGAGAACAGCCACAAACACAGCTCCAAATAGTAAACCTAAGACAATAAAGACAGCTCCAATATCAGAAACACAAAAAACAAAGTAAAAAGCCCAGATACAGAAAAGACAAACCACTGTATTTATCACTGGGATTCAAAAGTACTTGTATTAATGGAGAGGAAAGGCCACTGTTTTTACTTGGCACAAATATTTACTTAGAGATGGCATGAGATGTCTTGAAAATGTTCATGCAGAGAAAGGAATGGAAAGAAAAAAAATGAGATATGATTCCAAGGTTTTAAATGTGAGTCCATGGGAGGATGAGCATGATATGCTTAGAGGAGATCCAGGACAGAAACAGGTGGTGATGTGAGATTAGACTTCAAGGGAGAAGTTGGGTCTAGAAAGACAGTCAAGTCATTTATTTAGCTATGATACATAAACTCATGGGAACAGATGGAAGAGGATATTGTTCCTTTATTCAAGTAATTTTAAAAAACCAGATATACAAATGTTACTGAATCATGAGGATTCAGAATTATTTTTCTGAATCAACAAGCAGCAATGATAAAACATGATAGGCAACCCAAACTTAAAATTTCTATACATAAAGTCAATCTATCTGTATAGGAATGAAAAAAAGAAACATACAAAAATGACTACAATGAATATCTTGACAACTCAAAACCATTATTTTATATGCAAAGTATAGAGTTGGTTTTTGGGGGGGTGGGGAGATGGGGTTAAGTGACTTGCCAAGGGTCACAAAGGTAGTGTCTGAAGTCACATTTGAACTTAGGTCCTCCTGGCTCCAGGGTTATTGCTCAATGTAAAGTATAGTGTTAATAATGATTAAGGGAAAAATTTTTTGTACAATCAAAGAAAAATACATAAAGTAATGTAAGTATTTTAAAGTGACCTCCATTAGCTTATTAACTACCAAGAAACAAAGAGGCAGACTTTTATACACTGTAAATAAACATTGCTACATAATGTCAACATACAATGGAACTAAATCTCTCTTCTAAAATGCAAATTGCCAAAGAAATAAGTCTTTAATTTTAAAGACAGAAGAATATAGTTTGCATTTACATTTATAATTCAAAAAACAGAATGTAATTCTAGGGCAGCTAGGCAGCACAGTGGATAGAATACTGGCCCTGAAGTTGGGCCAGTTCAAATCTCACCTCAGACACTTCCTAGCTGTGTGACCCTAGGCAAGTCACTTAAACCCAGTTGCCTTCAACATCTGGGGCCATCTCTAGTCATCCTGATAACATATCTTGCCACTGGACCCAGATGGCTCTGGAGGAGAAAGTGAGGCTGGTAACTTTGCACAGTTTTTCCTCACTTAAATCCATTTCAGTACAAGCCATGACATCTGCCATGGTCCTCTTTGAGAACAAAGGATAAAAATAACAATGAAATTCTAAATGAAAACACATGTTTTTTATATGTACTTATAGCCAACATTTTTAGTTTTCCTTTTCTAAATTCACAAATAGGTATTCTATTAAGACAAACAAAAAGATGACTACTGATAAAGGAATTAGGGGTGGAGGTGGGGAAAAGGGAAGGAAATGGTGAGTATAGTTCAGTAGAGTAGAGAAGATTAAAGTTTGTTTAATTAACTATACTGTAATTTAGTGGGGGCACTATAAGAACTATAGGGCAGGGGCAGCTAGGTGGCACAGTGGATAGAGCACTGGCCCTGGATTCAAGAGGACCTGAGTTCAAATTCGACCTCAGACACTTAACACTTACTAGCTGTGTGACCCTAGGCAAGTCACTTAACCCCAATTGCCTCGCCAAGAAAAAAAAAAAAGAACTATAGGGCAGCTAGGTGGCACAACAGAATGCCAGGCCTGCAGCCTGGAAGGTTCATTTTCCTGAGTTAAAATCTGGTTTCAGATACTTAGCTGTTAACCCTATTTGCCTTAGTTGCCTCACTGTAAAATGAACTAGGGAAGGAAAAGGCAAACCACTCCAGGATTTTTGCCAAGAAACCCCAAATGGGGTCTAAATGAGTCAGACATGACCAAAAAAAAAAAAAAATCCCATAACTGAACCTAAGTACTATAGGAGATTACAGAAAGGGGAAACTAAATAAATTGATCTAGTCTGAAAAGGCATCAGTTGGGAAGCTGGAAAGCTCTGAAAACTAAGATTAATTTGGATAAACTGTTTCCTTAGTCTGTCAAATTATTTAAAAGGATACAAGTATATTTGCATAGATTACATATGATTGAGTTTCAAATTAATAATTTCATATCTCTAGTTTAGTAGAGTACTTGACACATAATGGGTTTTTGGGGGTTTTTTTGTGAGGCAATTGGGGTTAAGTGACTTGCCCAGGGTCACACAGCTAGTAAGTGTTAAGTGTCTGAGGCCGAATTTGAACTCAGGTCCTTCTGAATCCAAGGCTGGTGCTCTATCCACTGTGCCACCTAGCTGCCCAATAGGTTTTTAATAAATGCTGATCACTTGATTGATATTCCACATTTCCTGAGGAAAATAATACTGTTTTAGAGAACTGAAAGCCAATGAGAATTTAAAAGCAGCTTTATCTTATGTTGACTTGCAATAATGTTCCTTCATAATTAGTGTGATATTAGGAATTGCCTCTGTTTGGCTGCAAACCCATCTACTGATACTGGCTAAATAAAGAGGCTGGCTCCAACCAAATCTAGCATCACAGCTCTTTACACACTAGCACTGTTTCCCGACATTTTCAAAAGCTTCATAAATCCTTTATGTACAATATGATAAACATGCATTAAGCATCTATTTGTGCTAAGAGCTTGGGATACAAATATAGAAAGTTCTTGCCCTCAAGGAGCAGACAGTCAAAAAGGAGGAAGAGAGAAAGGCCAGAAGGTACCTGGCCTATAGGGGGTAGGGAATTGGGGGAGGGGTGGATGGGAGGCATGATGAAGATGGAGTCAAAACCACGCAGAGGAGCAAAGGCTAGAGTGTTCAGCCCTTTATAAAGACAGGATATGGGGGGAGTCTTTTGTTCTGCCCTCCAGCTCTCCAATCAAAAAAGGCAAAAGCTACTGATGGGATGCAAGTAGAAAAAAATAAAGCAATTTTCATGAATTTCCTGGTATCTTGAGAAGAGTCTGATGAAGATGATTATGAAGTTGAAACCAAGTGGAGCAGCTGGTAGCAAATGGTTGTCTGTTATCACCTCTGAATCTTTACCTTTCTTCAAAAGACTCAGCTCGTCATATAATTAAATCGCAATCCCTGATGGCTTTATATTACTCATATTCTTCCTCCTCAAATTACCGTCTCTTAAATATATATTATATTTTTGCCCCCATCACCTACCACTAATGTAAGCATCTTGAAGGGATTGTTTTTCTTTCTTTTTTTTTTTAAATAGGTTTTCCCTTTTCCTTTGTATTCTAAGAACAGCGCTGGGACATGGGTTAATTAAATACTTAATTAAAAAAAGCTTGAAGATCAGTAAACATTTCTTACTGGCCTGTTCTTGAATGTAACTATTATCTCCCCAGAATCTGAAATGTAGTCACCTCCCTGAACCCACTATACCTATATATTATTCCTCATGAACTTCTCACATCTTCAGGACTAGGTCAGCAACCTTTAAGGAAGTCATTGTTTAAAAAAGTTTTAGATTCCTTTGTTGCTGAAGTAAATTTATATTTGATATTTTCCCCCTGTCAAATGATACTAAAGATGTATTTTTTGTTTCATTTAACAAGCTAATTTAATAAAGACCAAATAATTAACGGGAAGATGGCATATATGGGATTAATAATAGCATCTACCACTCATGGTTGTTGTGAAGATAAAATGAGATGATATTTGTAAAGTGCTTTGCAATCCTTAAAGCAATATGCAAATGCCAATGCTGATAATAATGTTGGGGACAGCAAGGTGGTGAAGTGAATAAAGCACCAAGGCTGGATTCAGGAGGACCTGAGTTAAATTCTGGCTTTAGAAACTTACTAGCTGTGTGACCCTGGGCAAGTCACTTAACCCCAATTGCCTCAAAAACAAAAAACAAACAAACAAACAAAAAACCTGCTGATAACTCTGAAGCACATGATTACAGGAAGGTTATCAGATTAAATGTCACATTGGAAAGGAAAAATTACTTGGTCCTTAGTTAACATATGGGACAAAATATAGGTGGGAAAGAAAACAGATGTTAGTTTAGGACATTAATCAAAGGGAAGCAGGTCAAGGGGGGGGGTGGTGGGGGTGGGAATACTATATATGTCTAGTACAGCCTGAGAAAACAGTGCCTAGAAAAAGGTCCTAGAGCCACAGGTCAAGACCTTTTGAAGCAGAACTGTAAGAAACAATACCCATATGTTAATAGTTTTGCTTCGGCTTGAAGCTCCCACCAATGTATTTTACCCAGAGTTTCCTAGATGATTTGCTGACCCTTTTCTAGACTCAGGTTTCTGAATTCAGTTCCCTATCCAGGGAGTGCAGCTTCCCATGCTCATTTGTCCATTACTATCCTAAACAGCCCCCTCTGTCCTCACACAACCACTTTTTTCACTTGCAGTGTCAGCTAAACCTTTTCTACTTGAATGGATTCTTCATGACCTACCCTACCCCACTGTTGTCCATTTTGAAAAGTGACAAAATATAAAAATAAAGAAACATAATTATATTCAAACAGTTCTCTGGAAGGTATCCATTCAATTAACCAAAAAGTACTTGTTAAATAGCTACCATGTTCTAAGCCATGTGCTAGGCACTGGAGATATAAACCAAAATCCAGATATTTCATAACCTCAAATGAGACTACATGTTGATTGGGACTCTGTGTGTGTGTGTGTGTGTGTGTGTGAGAGAGAGAGAGAGAGAGAGGGTTTCACTTGAACGAATGTGAGGGGCACAAGTCACGGTGCCTTTTAAGTGGAAAAAGGCTTGCAAATGGAAGTATAAAGGCAACAAAAAGGGGTACCTCATCTCTGTTGATCCTGAAAGTGCATCTAAAGATTTTCATGCTAAGAAAGATCAATTTTAAAAAGCTAGGATTCTTCCAAAACACTGATTTACCATTTCACTACCTTTTCTTAAAGCATCCTATAAAAATGCATACTAGACAGCCAATAAAAGAAGTCTATACTATTGAAGAAACTAGGAGAGTAAAAAATTCGATGTGGTTCTATTATTAAACGATGTGATATATTCTAGAATAGATGCTATTTCTTTTAACATTCTGAAGCAGGTCATTGAGGAATTGGAAGCCATGACACTTTCTTTCAACATGTAACTGGATGAAACTGCAGATATCTTATAAAAACAGCCAGTTCTTTGTTTTTATTAACTATATGCATCCTGAAACCAAAGAAGAATTCTTATTTTTGAGCCCCTTTTGGAAACATGAAAAGTTTCTTTCCTAAACAAAATTTTGATGGGAAAGAAAACAAGGGCTCCAGCAATGCTTAGTAATACATTTAATTTTGTTACTTTCATGAACTTTTCCTTGTGTAGTCACTGCTCACAACTTTTAAGGAGATACACACAGGCAATAGAGACCCTTCCAATGGCAACATCTATAAAAGTCTCCAACTTTATCAGAAGGTCTCTGAATCGCCACATTTTTAAAAGATTTTGTCAAGAAATGGAGCAGAATACCAAATGCTTCCCTACCATGTGGGAAATTCACTGTCTTTCAAGAGGACAGGTCTTGAGAACACTTGTTTTAACTAAGGGTAGAAGTTGCATTTTTTTCTGAAAGAAAAAGAAAACTCACTCTTGAAACATTGTGAAAGACACAGATTTGATACTCTGACTAACCTGGCAGATTATTTTTAACCATACGAATGAGATAAATCTTTCAAATCAAGGCATGCCAATGAAAAATTATAAACTTTCTTGGCTAAACTGCCAATAGAAAAGTGAATATAGCTGCTACTATCTTTGCAAACTTTCAAAAGCTGGAGGTGTGCTTTAGTAAGATGGGAGTTGACATACAATTTTTTTCAATTTCATTTAAAAGAGAGATCTGCAAAACCTGAATACCTTTCAGAACTTTTTTCAAAAGTTATTTCTATACTGATGGGATTAAAGTTGAACCATGAATTCACAATCATTTTCTTTGATATAAATGGTATCAAAGATGTTAACCTATCTAAAGAGGAACTGATTGATCTTAGGACAAGAAATTTAAGACAAATAAAGTTTAAGTCAAAAAGTCTTAGAGAATTCAGTGTTCCTTGTGCAGTCCAGCTTTGCTTTGTAAAGGAAACTGTGGAAGCTTTAATAACCCTCCTCCTTTTTTTTTTTTGGCACGGCAATGAGGGTTAAGTGACTTGCCCAGGGTCACACAGCTAGTAAGTGTCAAGTTGTCTGAGGCTGGATTTGAACTCAGGTCTTCCTAAATCCAGGGCCAGTGCTTTTATCTAGTGTGCCACCTAGCTGCCCCTCTATTTATATCATTTTATGAAATTAAAAACATTTTTCTGAGAAAAGACTTCACAAGCATCATTAGAATGTCGAATGAGTCCATGACACAATAAAAGGTCAAGAACCCTGTTGTAGAGAAAGAAACACCAACAATGGATAGCCAATTGAGTGTGAGGTGAGTAAGGAGGAGGAACTTAAAGTGACACCAAGATTATGAGGTTGGATGACTGAAGAAGTGATAGTCCTCTCAATGGTAAAAAAGAAATTTGGAAGGTTTTTTATTGAGTAACAGGGGGAATAGGGGAAAATGAAGAGTTTGGTTTTGGGTGTGTTGAATTTGAAATATCCAATACAAAACTGAAAATGTGGAACATGGGCTCAGGAGGCTCACCTGCATAAATATAATTAAACTTATAGGATTTTTAAAATCACCAAATGAGAAAGTAGAGATGAGAATAGGATTACAACATAAAATCTCCAAATCAGTCCAGTACGTAGGAAGTGAGTAGACAAAAATACAGTATGGGGTGGGAGGCCTCACTTCACAGCTCCTTATCCTTCTAAAAACTGGAGATCAGGGCAGAGCCATATTTGCATAGCAGGAGAAAGGTCTTTGTTTACTTCCAACTTTCCTCTTCCCTCTATATAGTGCCTGTCATCCTTTGCTATATGAATCACTCTGCTTTTTGTATGATAAATTGTCTCCCATATATGCATACACCCATACTTGCCACATGATTGGGCAGGAAGATTCTGCGTTATCATTCCCTTGTGCACTATTAAGTACAGAAAAACTAGCACTTTGTACAAGCCAGGAAATAAAACAAGAACTTGAATTTTCTTATTAGTAGATATGCTCAATAAAGGTAGGAATAGGGGGCAGCTGGTGGCGCAGTGGATAGAGCACCGGCCCTGGAGTCAGGAGGACCTGAGTTCAAATCCGGCCTCAGACACTTAACACTTACTAGCTGTGTGACCCTGGGCAAGTCACCCCAATTGCCTCACTAAAAAAAAAAATAAATAAATTAAAAATAAATAAATAAATAAATAAAGGTAGGAATGTAGATAGCAACTGAATCCAATGTCTTCGCCATCTTTCCCTAGAATTTTGTTAACTGCATGTCGATTAAGGAGAATAAGGGCAGTTCAATGACCCAGTCTACATTAAGATTACCATGGGGTTTTATGAAATAAGAGTCCTTGAAATGATTATGGGTGGGGTAAGGAGGAGTAGAAGAAATGGCAAAAATGAATTTTCTAATACCAGGCCAGAAGGCTATCTAGAGCCTAGCTTATTAAACCATGGGTTGTGACTCCATGAGGCCATGTAACTGAATGTGGGAGTCACAAAAATGGCAACAATAAAAGGTTATGCATACCTATTTTATATATCTATATCTATCTATCTATATATGGAGTTGCATAAAAATTTCTCCGGTGAAAAGGGGTCATGAATGGAAAAAGTTGCAAGAGACAAAGAATCAGTACCAGGTCAGGGTGGTGATCAAAAGAATAGTTAAACTTAGGGGGCAGCTAGGTGGCACAGTGGACAAAGCACTGGCTCTGGATTCAGGAGGACCTGAGTTCAAATCTGGCCTCAGATATGTGACACTTACTAGCTGTGTGACCCTGGGCAAGTCACTTAACCCTCATTGCTCAGCAAAAACGCCCCCCCCCCCCAAGGGACAAACAACAATAAACTTATTAGCCTGAGGGTTCCTGCTAGTTTCTGCCAGTTTCCTGGCTGAATGTGGTAGCTCATAGCACTACACTGTGAAGTAAAAGATACTTAAGGTTTCCTTTACCACTGAAAGGCATAATAACCCATAAACTCCCACAGATGGTACCATAGGGTGTCATGGCATCAGAGGGCTGTGAAGATGCTGACTAGCTACAGTAACAAGGAGTCCAGCAGATGATGTGATGTCGAACAAAGAATGAATGAATAAGCATTTAATAAATCAGTACTGTGTGTGAAGCACCACAACAGAGCAGCATGATGACACTGTGAGAGGTTCCTGTGGTTCTCACCGGAGAAAATTTTCAACAGTGCAGTGAACTGAGTGACAGTCATGACTGCCCTCTTCTCAGATGTCCAGTAGGTGCCACTTCCACTACCAAGTGACCAGCTGAGGAGAGTACACATGTAGAGACACATGTAACAAGGGAACACACATGGAAGATAACCATGTAGTGAACACATGTGACTAGATAATCTTTCATGTTGCAGCTTACATGGTAGCAGCTCAGGTGTCTGAGGCAGCTCACAAACCCTGGCAACTGGTACAAGTACTCCCACCTCCACCTGCTCCCTGGCCCAAACAGCCCTTACCATTACTCTTGTGGAGATTCCACCTTTTATCCGGCTCTGAAGGCGCTAATGTAGGCCCCGCCTCCTTAGCATAGTTACTGAAGACTCAGAAAACAAAGTTCTTGCCACCAAGGTCCCTTGCACTATTAGTAGTTCAAAGTAAGAGTTATCTTTTTGTTTTTTAATCAATGGAGACATTAAATAAGATGGATTACTATCTGCTTTGCTGCTGCACCCTAGGGATCACTAGGTCTCTACATTTGAAATGTAACTGACACTTCCTCTAAGTACCATCTCCCCCTCATTAGAGAGATAGCTCCTTGAAAAAAGGGATTTAGTTTTCTTTTTATATCATCTTAGCAGTGTTATCCACATAGTAAGTGCTTAATAAATGCTCATCCATCCATCCACCCACTCTTCTCATGATAAAGTCCTCTGGCTCTGTTATTACCTCTTCCTTCTCCATATGATCACTAAATCTGTTTAAGAACACATCCTAGAATTTTGCCAGGGATCGGAATTGAGCACACTGGCCATTCTCTTCCATTTATGAAAATCAGGACATCTGTCCTTTCTCCAATCCTATGGTACCTTTCCTGTTTTCCACGATGTTTCAAGTATTGCTGAGGGTGGCTCAGCAATCAAATACACCAGTTCTTCTGGGCCAGGTTATATGAATCCATCAAGGGAAACTAGGTGTTCTCTTTACCATCTCATTCATCTTGAGTATCAACTCCTCATTTGTCATTTTTGTTTTGTCCTTTCAAGTCCAAAGGTCATACTCCTTGGCAGAGAAAAACAGAAGTGAAATAAGAGTTGAGCAGTTCTGCTTTATTCCTCAGGCCAGTTATCATCTAACGAAGCAGTAGTACTAGCCAGTCTTTGAACCTCTTTCCCCCCGTATAGCTTAAAAACCCCTTTTGTTGTCCTTAGTTTCCCTTACCAGCCCCAGTTCTTTCAGGTTTCCCAAAATCTAAGGAGCTTCTCAGACTATCCATCCCAGTTCTCCTTTCCTTTATTACAATCTCTGAAAGGAAGCATGACTGATATAATGTTGGGCCTGGAGTCAGAAGTCCTGACTTCAATTCCAGTCCCCGACACTTTTTAGTGTGTGGCATTGGCCAAGTCATTTAATTTCTGTTTGCTTTAGTTTTCTCAAATGTAAAATGATATAATACTGCCTATCTTGTAGGGCTGTTGTGAGGACCAAATGATACTGTAAAGTGCTTAGCATGGTATCTGAACCTTGGTAGGTACTATATAAATGCTTATATCCTCTGCTTTCCCATTCTCCACTCTGGGGACACTTCCTCTTCACAACCCAAGTTGCAATCATTTATTTCTATGCCAGCAATCAGTCACTCCCCGTATTGGTTAAGAATCAGATCTAGAATAACATTTACCTCTATTGATTGCTACCCCATTTGAAGCATGAAATATTTGGACAAGTTAAGAAGCTATTAGCTGCTGTGCTTTTTTTGGCGGGAGAGGGAGAATGAGGAGAGAGAGCAAGTACTTTCTCTGTCCCAACAGATTATGGATAACTGAAGTCCCCCCACCATTATTATATCATGTTTCTATATTATATTTGTGATGGTTCCCTAAGTACCCATTAATTTCCACAAATGGAACCCTCTCTCATAACAGCTGAGCAAAACAAATTTTAAACTTAGTCTCAAATTTGCAATATTCAGTTCACTCATCTTCTCCCCTCTCAACCCAGAGAAAGGAAATAAATTAAGCTGCCATTTAGACTTGTTAAGCCATTCTCCAACAGATGAGTACAAGCATTATTATCACGTTTCCCCCCTCATACTACAAATAGTCCAAAGAATGTTCTAGCATATATAGAGGATCTCTCTATCATCAACATTCTGAGGACAGATGCCCTGTTATGTGATTATTGGGTCAAAGAATGTGAATAGTTTACTCATCTTTTCTCACACTGTGCTCAACTGATTACTAGAGTTACTAGAATAATTAAAATAATAATGTATTGAGTGTTGCCAGGCTTCCCAACTTTGCCAACAGTGGCTATTTCTTCTATATCTTTACCATCTTTGCAAATCTGCCAGGTACAGGACCAGCATTTGATCAGGGAATCTCTTGCTACCTCCCCAGTCTTTATGCTTGTCCAAGATCAAAAGTAGGAGTGAGCTTCCCTCATGAGCTGGGACTGGAAGAAAGTGAAGGCAAGGCTACAAAGAACAAATATATGAGAGGAACAATGTCTCTGCCCAACCTGGGTAACACTAGAAGCTTCTGCTGGTGTGAGCAGATACAGTCCAGTCCATAGCGTCTTTCCCCGCTAGCTTACCCAGAAGACTGCACAAGGAAATGTTCCCACCCATTTTACCTTGTCAATCCCTTTCTTTTCTATATTTCCTCAGACCAGTGAGGAATAGGGGCTAGAGAAAAGGAAAAATAAAAATTCAAACTACAACATTAATGCTGATTGTTAGAATGTAATTGCATTTTCTATGTTATTTAAAATGTCTAATAGATCAGTGGCCATTTAAAAAATTTAAAAATGAGAGCTATTATCATCATCACAAAATCATGGAACTTCAAAGGAGGATTTAACTCAAGAAGCTTTAATATGATCCATACTTGATGAAGTATTCTCTCTAGACTATACCTTACAAGTCATCATTTAGATTTTGATTCCAGGGCCAAAGTGACAAAGGATTTAATTTTTGAGTCCCTTGCTCAGAATTTAGAAAATAGGTAGTTAAATGTATGTCACTCAGTCAAGAGACACTGATTTAATGTTTATTAGGTGCCACACACATTAATGCTTGAGATACAAAGAAAATCAAAAAGCATAGTCCCCCCACTTAAGGAGGCATATTCGAATGGGGGAGAAGACCAATAAAATCTGTACATACAAAATATACTCCATGGAAACAGAAGGCAACCTTAGTGAGAAGGCACTACCAATATTGGGGTGGGGGAAGATAAGGAAAAAAGAGTTTGGAAAAGTCCCTTGTTTATATATATATATATTGGGGTTAAGTGACTTGCCCAGGGTCACACAGCTATTAAGTGTTAAGTGTCTAAGACTGGATTTGAACTCAGGTACTCCTAAATCCAGGGCTGGTGCTCTATCCACTGTACCACCTAGCTGCCCCCTCACTCAATCACATTTTAAAGTCTAAAATCCAAGATCCTATTGGGGGAATTCTGCTCCTATAACCACTATGGGGTCTAGCTCACAACTGGCTCAGTGTAATTATTAAATAAACAGATGCTGATCAACTAGGATTATAGTCCCCATACAAATCCATGATGATTTCGTACAAATTGCTTGTATATTATGCTTCTGAAAGCTCTAAGAACCCTATATACCTATAGTTATTTATGTTCCCAATTATGTTGCAAGATCATAATTTATTCTCATTTTCCTCCCAAGGGAAGATAACTGTTTTTATTTAAAAGCTAAAGAAACCAAAATGTATAGAGGATACTTCAAACTGTCTTTTCTTTGTGGTTCCTACTAGGTGTAATGCCCACTAGAAGGATGGTAAAATGTCATCAAATACCATGTTAAAAGAAAACAGACTCCCATTGTTGAAAATGCAGTCATTAGTTAAAGAGAATTATAACTAATTTCACATCATTCTACTCACTTCTAATTTTAATCTGGGTCAAGTTTCTTGTTTTCCTTCCATTCTCCCCCAAACAAGGTGAGGTTTGCTGTTGCCAGTATAAAGTCTATCTCTATCAGAAAGGTGGGAGCAAAACCAAAGCATTTCAACCTTCCAAATATTACTATACAAATTAAAGGTTGACACCAATAATATTAAGCCTCAAAGCTCAATCTATCAATCCATGTGGCAGGCGTTGGGAGGAAGAGGGGAATAGCAAAGACAAAGAATGACAGCCACAGTTATGCACAGGAGGTAATCTGTAGGGAACTTTGTATGCCCCAAGATACTTGAGGTAGCTCTGAAGGCCTGGTAGATACACTAAAATGCTGTCAAACTGGGCTTTAAGTGATACTACTGGTTGGATTAAGCACCCAGGTCAGTGGAATGGAATGACTTCTATGAGTCAAAGGCATAGGGTTGAAGGCAGACTATATTCAAAACCATTAAGATGATGAGTTTGAAATGGATGATTGGTGAGTAAACAGCACTGTTTCGTGTTGTACCACAAGAAGCAAAATATACCAAAACAAATCAAAAATACCAGTACTCTACCTGCTAGAAATGCTTTAGAACAGATGATGACCACCCCTAAACCTGGCAAACCACAATTATGCTTGAAATGAAGTGCAGTCATGAATACATCATTTATGTGGTATGTATGCCAGAACAAAATTGGAAACAGATCTCACCAGTTACAGGCAAAAGTTTCATGATGGTTTTTGTCAATGGTACTCTCAGCTTCTAGTCACAAAACATATTGCTGACCAGTGCAGGGTTAATTCTAAAGAACAATTTCATCCCTAAGTTTAGATGCATACAAAATAAGTTAAGAAATAAGGGAGTTACTAAAATCTGAAAAGAAAAATTTGGAGAATCTGAGGTCACTGAAAATCTTCATTTAACACAAACTGAGAAAGTATACCTAATAACAAAATGGATAAAATGTTAATGAATCAAATGATTTAGAAAATAAGATGGATAAACTGTATAGTCATATATCCTAATTTTGAAAAACCCTTTTAAAAACCCTGACATTACAGATACAACAAAAAAGGATACCAAAAAAAAAAGAAAAAGAAAACAATCAAAAAGGTTAACCATCATGAACCAACATATTCTCCTACAATATGTCCCTTGGTAGTCCATATACACACCCACACACAACTAAAAGAAAACAATATACTGGCTAAAGAGCAAAAAGGATGTGCCAAAAAATCAGGTTTCAGTAATTAGACTGAACAAGTCACCTGAAAAATGTCATAATGTGTATACTGCCTTTATTAATGCAAAGTCTTTGACTCAATGTAACCTTCAAAAGTTGTTCAGTACTGTAAAACTACAACACAGGCCTAAATACATTGAGAACACTAGAATATTTTATGTCCATATGGAAAACTTGTCTACCTGAAAAATCCAACCAATACAATAACAAGACCAATTCACATAAAATATGGCATTTTCCAGGAAAACAATTTAAGCCCAATGTTGTTCTCTGTTCTTGTGGTTCGGTCTTTTTCAGTCGTATCTGACTCTTCATGACCTCATTTGGGGTTTTCTTGGCAGAAATACTCAGGTGGTTTGCCATTTCCTTCTCCAGCTCATTTTTACACATCAGGGAACTGAGGCAAACAGGGTTAAGTGGCCTGCCCAGGATCACATAGCTAGTAAGTGTCTGAGGCCAAATAGGAACTCATGAAGAGGAGTCTTCCTGATTCCAGGCCCAGTACACATTCTATCCACTGCACCATCTAGCTGTCTGTCCCAGGTGGTTCTACCTAGCTTTAATACATTATCAACCCTCCCAAATGGAACTAATTAAATATGACTTTCAAATTAAAGAGGAATCAAACCAAATAATATTAAGAATTCCTTCATAGATATGAAGGCAACAAGCTATATAGCTGCACTGAAAGATGTTATTTTATTTTGTTGAATCTCCAACAATATCAAAATCTCATCTGAATTTGATTAGGAATAATAGATCCTGAAGACAAGATAGAGCAACTCTTAATACTCTTAGGAAGAAAGCTAAAATGTGTTGACAGACCTATTGGCATCTGGAAGGCTCAATGAGAAGAACTATTTAAAGCAACTAAAACCTACGGTACTAACAATCTTAATTGTCAGTCAGACAAGCATTTATTAAATGATTACTATTTGCAAACTAAATGCCAGGAATATAGAAAAGGCAAAAACAGCTCCTGTCTTCAAATTTAGGAGACAGCATGTAAATAACTATAACTATGTATGTGTGTATACTCACATGTATATAAAAGATATAAATGGAGTACTTTTATTAAATTCAAATTTGAGCTGAAATTCTCAAAGATCACACAATTGCTTTTTAATCCTATAAATTAAGAACCTGACCCAAAGCTATTAAAGTAACTTGACCAAGGTCACAGAGCTACTAAGTGGCAAAACATATATATGAAGAATTCAAAAAAGGGACACGGGGCAGCTGGTGGTGCAGTGGATAGAGCACCAGCCCTGGAGTCAGGAGGACCTGAGTTCAAATCCAGCCTCAGACACTTAACACTTACTAGCTGTGTGACCCTGGGCAAGTCACTTAACCTCAATTGCCTCACTTAAAAAAAAAAAAAGCTGGTGAAAATAAAGATGTATTTTTTTTAAAAGGGACACAATAGGTTATGGTTGAAGAAAAATTCACAGGTTATATGAGGTATGAGCTGATCCTCAAAGGACAGTGATATGATGAAAACCATGTTTTAGAAAGACTATAATAAATCAAGACAGGACTTTTTGTATAATCAAAGGTATAGAAACCATTGAATACATCAGCATTTCAGAGCTGGAAGGTATGAGAATTGGAATGACACCCTCTGCTGGAAAGGATATTGCAGGGAAGCTCCACCATGATGAGAAAGCATGTGACTTGGAAACCATGTGACTTTAGCATCCAGAAGTTACCACCTGTTAGTTGTGTCAATCAGTGCTATCAACCAATTAGCTTGG